>NC_043978.1:49421907-49761907 GCF_902148855.1 Sphaeramia orbicularis | reverse complement strand
GATAGTCCTGTAACTGTAAAGTCATTCCTTCAAACGAATTATAAAGTAATAGCTCCACCAGTGTTTGGCCATACATAGTAAGTCTTACTGTAGCATTCCAAGCCTCTGTTTTGGCTCTGATAATCAGAACAGTCCTTCGATTAAAGCCCTCAGGAGGTGCTTTAGAGCCAGACCCTTAATACCATCTGGTTTATAACAAGTCCACCAGGAAAACAATCTTGCCATTGTTGGGAGTGCATGTTTGCGCACACATGCAGGCATGCATGTGTGTATTTGTTTGTGCCGCTGCTAAGCTGTTCGGCTCCGACCGAAACACACTAATCAGTTGAGTCCAGACAGGTGGAAGTAATAGCCGTCAGTGGTTTTAGCGTCTCTAGTCGAGTAGCGTCATTACCTAATCACAGCCACAGATGCTCTGTTACAAATGAACCACTTGGGCCTGTCTTTGGGCCACTCAGCTTCCATCCGAACATCCCGAGACATCTGCCTAGCCTCAATATTACACAACATAGTCAAATCTGCACATTTTGTTAATGGTACTTGTTTCTCCTCTACATCTAGTGCAATGCCTCATACACTGTCAGCTGCACTTTGGAACACGCTTTGCCATTGTCAGACCTACAGTAATTGGACTAATGCTCCATCTACATGTCAAATCGCATTGACAAACGTCAGTATGCCGCTGACCTATACTAGCGGTCTAATTTGAAAACTGTCATGTCCTTAATTTGAATCTAGCCAGAGATATTTGTCAGGGTCATGGTATCCCTGCTGCTGCTGCTGCCAGCTGCTTGAAACTTCAATCCCTACTTTAAACGCATCAAAAATATGACTTAACCCAAAGGAACTGTTAATTGGGTCATGGTGGCTTGCTGACTAGGAACGGCAGCCTCTTTCCCCTCTCATCTCTCAACTGCCAAGTCTCTCACAAAGGCACTGAAGTGACTTGCATAATGCCTGTACTGTATTTCCTTGATATTTACAGTTTTCCTCTTTTCTTTCTTCTGTGCCCTCTTGTGTCTTCTGTCTGTCTTTCTTCCTCCCGCCAGGGTCGCCATGTTAAGACGGGGCAGCTGGCAGCCATCAAGGTCATGGATGTCACTGGGGTAAGTTATTCAGAAACACTCTAGCTCTCTCTCTCACATACATGCATATTACCCACTTGCAGAAAATCATCTCAAGTGATTATATACCACCGTCGACCGTGTCATCTAATTACGAACGATGAGTCAGGCGTGCGTGCGTGTACGTGTGTGTGATGTTGGCAGAGTGGAAACGAGGACAGGCCTATTGCCATGGTAATATTAGCTGGAGGTATTGGGACAGCAGTGTGGTCTCAGGCGTGTCTATAAAACAGGAGGGAATCTCAGCTATATTTAGAGATCCTCTCACCCTACGCCTCCCAGTCAACGCTCAGCTGCCAGCAAAACAATGAAGGACTGCAGGAATGAAGCTACAGCGAGGAGAATGAATGAACGAAGGGCTGAATGAGCATATTCAGGAGAGTCTGCAAAGATAAATGAAAAACTGACTGGAGAATTGAATGTGGATGAGCAAAGACTTTAAACATTACATTTAAAGTGCTCAGAACCTTTTAACATGCACCAGGTCACCTTGTATTAGCTGATGTAGTTAGGATCAGTCCCTCCAGAAAAATGCAGGTAAAAATCTTTGATTGTGTGATGTTATATGCAGGGTTTTTATGCAATTTTATGAGGTGAAATTGTGAGAATTTGCAACAAAAATGTGCATAGTTCTGAAAATATGCGGGAACTGGAAAACATGTGTTTCAATGAAAAAACAGATTCTTCTCCCACACCCAATTCTAACTAGGCTACGACTACATGAAAAATGTCTAATTACATCCTTTAATAAGCAAACATACAGAAGTAAGCATACACTGCATCACAGAAAGTGCTGGTTATGTTTTAGTTCTATATTTTCACAGTCACAAATGTCAAAAATACAGTAATTACTTCCCGCTTCACAAAAGTGAGGTAGACCAGGCTGTATGTTTCAAGGCTAATAAAGCATTTTTGTTCAGAGAACATTATTATCGCTGCAGCAAAAACCATTTTCAAATTATTTGCGATGGAAAAGTGGCTCCAGCTTCAATTTTCTTTTATGTTCCAATGCACAGTTGCATGTGGTGTTAAATAGTATGATCCCGCTTTCCTGTCAGACATCAGGTACTGGTTTGCTCTGTCTCTTGCAGATATTTTTGGCAGCAAATGAGCTGCATTTTTCATCATCTTGCAGGACTTTTTTTGAGGCTTGCAGTTAGTTTACCTTCTGTGGCGTCACATATTACATCACTACCTGTGTCAAGTTATAATGCAATATTTTTGAGACTTCATACGGAAAAATGCGGGGTTATGAAATCATGTGACCCCAGCATATTTCACATATTTTGTGTGGAAATATGCTATTATTGCAGTGAATATGCACCCTTTTTCAAAAAATGTGGATCCCTGCATAAAACATACTATTTCATTGATTATGCATTGAATAATGCAATCGCATAATGGTGTTTTTCTGGAGGGACTGTCAGATTATGTTTTAACCACATGTCAAATCCTGAAACTAGAAGATCTTTCCTTTCAGATGAAGTCTGATACATGCATTGGCCTTGCATTTCTGCTTTTGGAAGCCAAAACCAAGCCCATGAGAGTGGATGCTAAAAGGTTAAATACAATCAATAATGAATGTCTGTATCAATTATTAAAGCCTGAATGAAACACCAGCAAAAATTGCTAGTGAAATAAGCCCTGACTGTACAAAATCAGCGTAGAAAATCAAGCATCTTTGTTTTACTGGCCAGTGAACACCAAATTGAACTAATCAAGGCTTAATTTTCAGATGTTGTGGATAATGAATAAAAAATTATATTTTGAAAATAACCCATTGCTACAGCTCGTTTTTGTACAACCGCTTTTGGCGTTGTTGCAGTCACCTCCTAAAACGAAAAGTAATTAAAAAGTAATGCCGTTATGGTGGATAATTTAGAACCCAGCTGTGTGCTTTTGCAACAAACAGTTCTTAGAATATAAATGAATTCACACACTGCAAATCTGTCAACAGCTTAATTTCTTTTGCTCCATCACCAGCCCATTAGGATGTCTGACGGGGAACAAATAGAGGTCTCGGCTTCACGCCTGTTGATATTTCTCTTCTTGTGTTTTGTGTATGTTTATCCTAGGATGAGGAAGAGGAGATTAAAGCAGAAATTAACATGCTGAAGAAGTACAGCCACCATCGCAACATCGCCACGTACTATGGAGCCTTCATCAAGAAAAACCCTCCCGGCATCGACGACCAGCTCTGGGTACGTTACGATACTGTGTGTTTATGTATGTTTTTGTTTGCATCTTCTGCAATTCTCTGAGTTTCTGTGCATGAAAGGAAGTAAGGCAGAAAATGAGGATGGCTATAGTCACAGAGCAGAACATAAAGAAGCGACTTTCCATTTTCTCCTGTTTGTGTGACAGAAATGAGTCTGTAGTTTGTTCATGCAGACAGTGTGCATTGAAATATGTATATATATTATAAGGGATATGAATGAGTATGTGGCTGGCTGCAGTAATAAATCATGTGTTAACGCGATCTAAGGGAGCCCTCTCCTCACTGGTCCTATAGCATTCATCACAAAGCAACAACGGGAGGACACACACATACACGGCACATAAACATGCATTGCAGCCTGATATACTGCCTGAATAATTACCCCCTGACTCTAGAGCTGCCTGTTTTAGCTTGTGCTACTGAGAAAACACTGTCTGTTGCTGTAGTTTTACATGCTTTCCTCATTTCCAGATCTTTTTATTTAATTTCTGCAGATATGATTATTTTTCACTGTTCAGTCGGTATAATTGTACATGACAAAGTAGAGTAATGATCATAATAAACAGCAGAAGAGGAAGGTCTGTCAAAATACGCTTAAGAAATATCTTCAATATCAGGAAGAGAAGTCCTTGATTAAAGCTAATAGAAGACTCCAGGTCTGACGGAAGGATGTGAAAGACCCTCTCAGTGAGAAATTCTCTAATTGTAAACGTTGTAGAACAGCTGCAGATTGCTGACATCTATTAATCGGTTTCAAGCGTTGCTTCTATTGGGAAATATTTTTCCCAATTTAACGCCAGCGTAATGAGCTCTGTGAAGCATGTTACGCTGCATTAGACCACGTCAAGTGCAAAAAGATGAGGAATGAACCAGCCTGAGAATGTTACTCCACTGTACATGTGTTCCTTTATGTAGACGTGACTTTGTTTTTCAGTGTCTGACTTCTCTTATGAAGCCTGGATGGGTTTGGCTGTTTAGTAGCTAGATTCCTTCTCTTGTTTAGTCCAAAGTGATGATGAGTGGAGCTGGAAGCAAAGCCAGAGATGATCAGATCATATCCAAACCTCCATGGAAGGACTGGAGAAGAAAATAGAAGAGAGGATAGGAGGAAAAAAGAAGTAGTAGGAGACGAGGGAAGGAAATAACAGGGTTTCTGCAGGTCATTAAAAAGCATCAAAAGTCATTCAATAGATTTTGTGAAAATTAAGGCCTTTAATGGTATTAAAAAGCATTAAATTCGATGTCCAGAGGCATTAGAAATTAAATACACTTGATGGAAAAAAAGTATTGTTATTCACGATTTATTTTGATTATATAAACATTTAATAATTTTGATCAGAAGTATAGTGTGATGATTGGCAGGCGGAACCCTTTAATTGGCTATTGTTTCACAACACCGGATGCTTGGAATGCAACATACTGTGAGCGTGCTCATGCCGTAGTGAAAGAGCGGAGGGAATATTAGAAAATGCCAGAAAAATGGAAAAATGCAAGTTTCAGCAGAAATGATTGGAGGGGGAACTATTCAGAACCTGGTTAAAGCTGGTTTAACTGTATGTATATATAAAACTATATTTAAAACTGTATCTGCAGTTGGACATGGGCATTAAATTTTTTTAAAGTGGCATTAAAAAGATTTGCTGATACCTGCAGAAACCCCGCATAAGGAGAAGAAATAAGCAAAGGAAACAAGGAGAGGACAGGAAATGAGGAAACGATACAAGGAGACATGAGTAGAAGAGCAATAGGGATAAGGACAGGAGGTGAGGAAGAAAAGATGGAGCACACAATATGTCTAGATCAGTGTTTTTCAACCACGTGAGGTCGCCTGGAATTCAAATGGGGTCGCCTGAAATTTGTAGTAATTGATGAAAAAAATAAATAAAAAAAAAAACAACAACTTACTAATAAAAATATATGGTGAGTTGAGAAAGACAATCCCAATACATAACAGACATGACAAAACTGTGTGTCTGAAACTGCAGCACTGTGGTTCTGTTTGTCTTTCAAATGTTCATTGTGGTCAGTTTCAGATGCTGCAGCTCTTTCATAATTCATAGTTTGAGTTGTTGTTTGTTCAGTATTAATTGTCAGCCTTGTAAATCCAAGCTGGACTGACTGTACATATCCTGACCAAGGAAAATCAAATTCTCACTTTGTGCAGTAATCTACACCTGGTTTTACTGCCTCCGTCCTTAATAATATACATTGTATAGACTAAAAATCATCTAAAATTAATGTTTATTTGCAACATAGTATAGCAAACTATTACATGATCAAAAACAAATTTTAGCAAAAAAAGAGTCTCTGTTTTGTATGTCCGGGGTCGCCAGAAATTTGTGATGTTAAAATGGGGTCACGAGCCAAAAAAGGTTGGGAACCACTGGTCTAGATCCATCTAAAAGAGACCGACTTGATTTATGCTTTGGACCTCTTGACCCTCTTGAGCCTGAGTTTTCTTCAGTATATTTGCAAAGAGATTGAAATGGAGTCTATAATATACCTGTCTGTTTCAAAAAGGTGTCTGATAGTGTTGAGGAAAAGCCTTCTGCAGTGAGCAGGCAGTACCGGCCTACAAAACACAATCTGCTGTGTCTAAGAGACAGATTTGTACAGCGACTATTGGTCCAGTACTCTGCAGATACTGACTGATACTGATACCACAGAAAAATAATAAGAATACAACAAAATACATGGAGTCGACTGATATCAGCGAACAGTACACTTTGACCAGTAAGTGTTACAGAGGAGTAGATCCTTTTGGTTTATGGGTGTCAAACATAAACCAAAGCCAAAACCTTTTTGGCCCGCCAAAAAGTCTAATTTGTCCCGTGGGATGAATTTGTGAAATGCAAAAATTACACTTAAGATATCAGCAGTCATTTTACTTCAGGTTCTACATTCAGCCCAACTTGATCTCAAGTGGATCAGACCAGTAAACTACGATCATAATAACCTATAAATGCTGACAACTGCAATTGTTTTTCTCTATGTTTTAGTATAAAAAGTAAAATTACATACAAATGTTTAAATTTACAAACAGTCCTTTCACAAAAAAATGTGAATAACCTGAACAAATATGAACAACATGAAATGTCTTAAGAGAAGTAAGTGCAGTTTTAACAATATTCTGTGTGTTATTTAATGTTTTGTGTATTTGTGGATCCACTGTGATCTGTAAGTTGTAATGCACATTTGTAAATGATAAACTGAGGCAGAATATTGTTAAAGTTGCAATTATTTTTCCTAAGAAATTTCAGGTCGTTCATGTTATTCATATTTTTTAAAAGAGTGTTAGTAGATGTAAATATTTCCATAATGTAATTTTACTTTTTTCACTCTAAAACATAGACAAGGTTTGGAGTTGACATTATGTATAGGTTATTATGTTATTATTCTACTGGATCCATTTCAGATCATATTGGGCTGAATGTGGCCCTTGGACTAAAATGACTTGGACTGCCCTGTTTTTAGATGATAGCTGTGAGTTATCAGGTTTATCTGCTTCCAAGTAAGGACTAGATATAAGGTACAGAAGTTTGTTTGTTTTTTTTTCCTCCACAACAGACTGTCCTATTCATAAAGAAGCTGCATGGTTGTTCCAGTCAGTTTCTTGTCTTATCTCCAGTGTATCACAGATCATAGATTTCTTCACAACTGTCAGTAAAACAAATCAATCGTCTTTTCCCGTGTCTCCAGCTGGTTATGGAGTTCTGCGGAGCCGGTTCAGTCACAGACCTTATCAAGAACACCAAGGGCAACTCTCTGAAAGAGGAGTGGACTGCTTACATCTGCAGAGAGATTCTCAGGGTAAGTGTCCTCGCTGCTGCCAAGTACAACGTAAAAACATCTGTGAGAAACATCCAGTCACTGATTCCCATTAGAACAGGGCAAGGTTCTAATAGTTTTGGATGTTTTATTATAGTTTAGTTTTATTTAGTCTTGACTTTTTTCTCCTCTAATTCAGTTAGTTTTAATCCGTTTTTAGAGCAGGTTTGCTAGTTTTTATTAGTTTTCAGTTTTTTCTAAATGCTTAGTTTTAGTATTAGATTTTTCATGTCTTTTATCTTCCTAATTACCTACCATGGTATTCAAATAAATCCCAGACAGGACTCTGCTGCTTTCTCCCAACTTTAGTCTGCATGTTTCCAGGTAGAGTGAGGACCAGAAGCCAACACTAAACGACAAGTGACGAGAAGTGACGGACCGTAAAGTGCCATATGGTACTGCTAGCTAAAATTACTCAAGCGAAATAAATCAATTTCATATCAATCTGACATTGACAAAGATGAAAACAAAGGCAGTTTTATCCATAATTGTTATTCGTTTTATATTTTACATTGTAAACACACAATACAGTTTCAGTTAGTTATTGTTTTTTCTTTTAATTATAGTTTTTATTTATTTCAGTTAACGAAAATGTTTTTACAATTCTAGTTTTTGTCATTTAGTTAGTTTTTGTTAACGATAATAACCTTGGAGCAGGGATGTCAAACATGCGGCCCGTGGGCCAAAACCGGCCCGCCGAAGGGTCCAATCCGGCCCGTGGCAAGAACTTGTGAAATGTAAAAATTACACTGAAGATATGAACAATCATTTTAATTCAGGTTCCGCATACAGACCAATTCCACCTCCAGTGGGTCGCACCAGTAAAATCATAATTTAGTGTAAAAAAAGTAAAATTACATGAAAATGTTTAAATTTACAAACTATCCTTTCACAAACAATTTGAATAACCTGAACAAATATGAACAACATGAAACGTTTTAAGAGAAGTAAGTTCAATTTTATCAATATTCTACCTGTTATCAAACGTTTTGTGTGTTTGTAGATCCACTGTGATCTGTAAGTTATAATGTACATGTGTAAATGATAAACTGAGGCAGAATATTGTTAAGGCTTTATAGGGCACTCATAGAAATACTCTGAAATTCACTAGGACATAAGACTTTATTACTTTTGTGAAATTTTTCAAAATTCTATGTTATGTAGAAAATCAAGGTCAATGAAGTTACCATATTTGGTTTCTTACCCATAAGTGGCAAAAAAAAAAATCCAAGAAGTATATATATAAAACATCCAAGAAAAACACATGTAAGGTGAAAGGAACATGTATTTTAGAACATTAGAACATCACTTTTAGAACATTGGCTGATCCAGACCCTTGTCCACATCCACATGATCCCTTTGAACATCATTCCTTACATTAGTACCATTACTTCATGGTACCGAACAAAGCAGGTACACTCACTGTTCATGCACAGGTGGACCTTACAGACCCTGGAGACCACATTGGACCTGAGATTGTTGACTCACTGTCCTCACTGGAACTGTTGGTGTCACTGTCTTGTAATGTAAACGGAAATGACCAATAATAGTCACTTACCCGATAAAGGGTTAAAATTGCACTTATGTTACTTAATAAATTTCAGGTTGTTTGTGGTTGTTCATGTTATTCTGGCTAAAATTTGCGTAGAGGTCTTATTTATGTCTTTGTGCATAAGAAATCAATATCAGTGAATCCCCAAAGGAACTTTGTGTTGGTAAATGCAAGTTATACAAATTTACAGGAGTTCAGTTCTGTTGCAACATGTTGATGGTCAAATGAACTGTGTTTTCAGGTCAAAAATGTCCAATTTCATCACAATTAATGCTATATTTTCATGTCACAAATGGCCAAGTTATATTTGAACTGAATTTACCTGAAAAACAAATATTCTATTCTTTTAGATTCCCCAATTTCTCTTATAGGATTCTCTCCTACATATCACGTTTTATTTTTACAGGTTCAATCTGGAGTATGGTGCTGATCCATCCTGCTTATGTTACGCCAATACATACATTAAGAATGTCACACGTCACTTTTGAAATCAACAGTTTTCTAATAATAAGCATTTTTATGAAGAAATAACAATTCTATATTGTTGTTTACTCTTTAGTATGATGATAAACTATACAATAAATAATTGTGATCCTAGTTTTTGCACAGGGATCATTAGTGTAAACAGTGACATGGCTGCTGAGCATCAGTATGATGGGATCCGGAACAACCATGTCACATCCGTCCACTGCCACATTTTGCGTTTTTGTGTCAGCTGTTATTGTTTTAGATCCACAATACTAACATTTATGAATAAGGGGAGAATTATCAATAGTAAGTATATAAGTTTATTCCTAATAAAGTACTGGTACTGACCAGAGCATCATGGGTAATGTCATGTCCGTCCACCAGCAAAAGTTTTCACATACACGTGCTATTCAAAATCCAATATTTCTGAAAATAGAGCTTCCACTGTCAAATAATATCAGTAGTCTGTGCACAAATGGATTAGCATTATTTCAACACAGTTCTATGCATTTCTTACAACTTTTTTTTTTGACAAAAATGGCCACTCATTTGACCCCCTAAGTAAATTTTAGCCTATTCACATATTTTGAGGGACAGTTTGTATGTATGTAAACATTTTCATAATATAATTTCACTTTTTTCACTTTAAAACATAGAAAAATATTTGGAGATTGTCGTTTTTTCGTTATTATGTTATTATTTTCCTAGTCTGGTCCACTTTCAATCACATTGGACTGAATGTGGTCCCCCGTGTCACCCCTGCAATAGAGGATCTATCCCTGTGCCGTTCCACCTTAAAATCAGTAATTGTACCGTATTTCAGCCTTTTATGAACACAGGTCTTTTTGATCATTTATTCTTTCTTTATATGTAAATCAGACTCTTGCACCTGTGGGTAAAAAATCGCCGCTGGTGCAGAGACTTAAAGATTCACTGTCTCTTGTGCTTCTGCAAATGAATGAAGCTTCAAGACATATGGAAATACAGCGAAGTTGTTAAATCTCAGCATATGTAAAATCATCCACATTGGAAAAAATAGGGCTTTAATTGAGACAAACCTGTTTTCTGATGTCAATCACCAGACGTTTGTGTTCCGTAATAGCTGTTCTGAGGAGATCTGTGCTCATGAATTGAATCTTTCCAGGAAATCTCAATCATTCCTCTGTAGTTTATCTCGACTATCTTTTATTGTTTGTTGTTTTACTCAGAGTGTGTGTGTGTGTGTGTGTGTGTGTGTGTGCGCATGCGTGCGTGTGTGTGTGCATGCGCTGAGGGCTATAGCCTCAAACAAAGCATCAATATCACTGCATCCTGTCAGTTACAACACATGGCGCTGCTGTGAACTGAGGCAACAATTTCCTTTCATCCACTTATATTTTTCTCTTATTTCCCACTCCTCACCTCTCGTCTTATTTCATGCTCTGTGCTTTTTCGCTACCCGTTCGGATTTCTTATTTTTTATTTCTTGCTCTTGTCTCACTCCGTCCCCTCACATTCTGTCTTTTCATTCCTTTTTGTAATTCGTTTTCTCCTTTTCTAAAATCTCATTTTCTCTTTTTCTGTTTCCGCTTCTTTCGTTTCCTTTAGTCGCCCAAATGCCCAGACCATGTTTTATCATCATCATTTTAGAGTCAAATAATAGGAAATATTAAAGCGTAAACACCTGATGTTTTACTGTAAGAAATCCTCCAAACATGTCAACAAATTGTGCAAGAAAGACACTCGTGAGTAGAAATTTCAGTTATAGTTGAAATTTGGACATTTTGCCCTGACATTAGTGAACATACATTCATACTTTGTTGAATATGTGCTTTTACGCACTCACATAACTGTATATAAGTACAGATCTGACGGGCCTGTAAGTACCCATTTTATGCATCTTAATATTTCTACTCACCACATTGGTTTGATAACTTTAATTACTTTTACACATTTTCATGTCCTTCCTCTTCACTGAAAAACACAGATTTTTCAAATGTGCTGATTTTAGATGTTTGTGACAAACTGAAGGATGTAATGACCCTTTGAGAGTTGAGTAAGTTCTTCTTAAGGCCAAATAAACTGTATAAAAACCCTCTTGGATTTGCAGGGAAATGCATTATTACAAAGTGAACACAGGCCTATTTTTCTGAGGTTTGTCTGAAAAAAACATGACTTGTCTAATAGAATGTGATGCACTGCTGCAGACCGAACGACCAATAAAATAAAAAGTAGCTCAAATGAGATCAACCATAAACATGTACAGCAGTAAAATTTAAGATATGCATAAATACAGTTAATGTAACATGCACAAGAGGTGTAGAAAATCCAGAAACATCACAGCAGAAAAACCATTTAACTTTTCATACTCTAAATCAGGGGCCTCAAACATGTGACCCGCGGGCCAAAACCGGCCCACCAAAGGGTCCAATCCGGCCCACGGGATGAATGAGTGAAACACAAAAATTACCGTGAAGACAATAAGAGTGAAGGATGTTGAAATAATTTTAGGTCAGTTCGATCTAAAGTGGGTCAGACCAGTAAAACACTATCATAATAACCTATGAATAATGAAAACCACAAATTTTTGTCTTTGTTTTAGTGTAAAAAAAAAAAGGAAAGTTACTCAAAATTTTCACATTTACAGGCTAGCCTTTTACAAAAAATGCGAACAACCTGAACAAATACGAAATCTGAAATGTCTTAAGAGAATTAAGAGTAATTGTACCAATATTCTGCCTGTTATAAATGTGGTCTGTAAGTTGTAATGAACATGTGAAAATGAGAAGCTGAGGCCAAATACTGGCACACATTTTCATTCTCATGGTTCATGTTTTTCACATTTTTTTTAAAGGATAGTTTGTAGATGTAAACATTCTGATAATATAATTATTTTTTCCCCCCTCTAAAACAAAGAAGTTAGACATACAAATTTTGGAATTGATATAATTTATAAATTATTATGTTATTATTTTAATGATCCGGCCCAATTCAGGTCATATTGGGCTGTATGTGGCCCCTGAACTAGCATGAGTTTGACACCCCTGCTCTAAGTACATTTTGCTCATAATACCTACACACTTTTACTTGCTTTTTGTGTCTCACTAGCATCATTTTAGCTGTGTAATGTCAGTTTTTTTTTAAATTTATTTATTTATTTCACAGTCATGCAGACAGCATATTGTAAGAACTCTGACTTTTTACGGTACCACAGTTCCAATAATAAGAAATGTCCTTATTGAAACCCATTAAAACTAAAATATTTTTGATTCACATAGAATGTTGTAAATAACAATACTTTTTTGTTTCTGTTTTGCCTTTCATTATGTAAACAAGTGGTGCCAGGCACAACAAACCCCGGGATTAATAAAGTATCTATCTATCTATCTATCTATCTATCTATCTATCTATCTATCTATCTATCTATCTATCTATCTATCTATCTATCTATCTATCTATCTATCTATCTATCTATCTATCTATCTCTCTCTCGCTCTCTCGCTCTCTCTCTCTCGTAGATTATTTTGGCATTGATCCAGCTGATGTCATGCATGTGCTGATGTCAGCATAGACATAGACAGCATAGACAAATTTCAGCCATTATAAGTAAATGGAAAAAAAAGATTTTAAAAATTCATAAAAAAATTGAAATTTGACCTGCTTTTCCCAAAATGTAATCACATCTAGTCTGGGTCACTGGCAATCAATAAACCCAATTTGGTGTAAATTCAACTGATAGTGTTGCTGCTAAAGTGTTAACAAACCGAACCAAAAACAATACCCCTTGCCTCCCCTTCAGGGGGCAGAGTAATAAACTCTTAGAAATCATCATCATTTAAAGCACAGATGTCAAACATGTGGCCCGGGGCCAAATCTGGCCTGCCAAAGGATCCAATCCAGCCCCTGGAATGAATTTGTGAAATGCAAAAATTACACTGAAGATATTAACAATCAAGGATATTAAAATTTTTTTAAGTCAATTCAATCTGAAGTGGATCAGACCAGTAAAATACTATCATAATAACCTATAATTAATGAAAACTATACATTTTTATCTTTGTTTTAGTGTAAAAAAAAGTTTCATTACACAAGAATATTTACATTTACAGACTAGTCTTTTAGGGGAAAAAAATGTGAATAACCTAAAATCTCTTAAGAGAAGTATATGGAATTCTAATAATATTCTCCCTGTTATTAAATGTTTTGTGTATTTGTCGATCTGCTGTGATCTCTGAGTTGTGATTCACATGTATAAATAATAAACTAAGCCGTAATATTGTTATCATTGCACTTATTTTTCTTAAGAATTTACAGGTTGTTCATATTTGTTCAAGTACAATTCATAGATTTAAACATTTTCATTACAGAATTTACCTTTTTCACTCAAAAGTTCGTATCCTATTTATATTATTTTACTGGTCCGGCCCACTTTATATCATATTAGGCTGCATGTGGCCCCTGAATTAAAGTGAGTTTGACACCCCTGATTTAAAGGGATTAAATCAGAAAAAAAGCAAATATTTGACAGTTTTGACCAGTTGAACTGGAAAATCCATATGATCATATTGTTTTTGACATGTTTGAGATGTTTGAGATCAAGGACATTGACTTTGGACAGTACTAGACAATGCAAAAGTGTTGTGAAGTATTTTATAGAGTGGTATTTTTTTTACAAGCAAAGGATCTGGATACTTCTTTACTCACTACTTTAGTTACTGTATTTCTGCAAGTGACCGCTGATAACTAAGTACAAGTACTACATGAGATGTTGCTACGGAGAGCTTTATTTGGGTTGTCACAGGAGGTCAGAGGTCATACATGAGGTGTTCACTGTCTACTGTGTATTATTAATATTCTGTGTCTGTCTTTAGGGTCTGACTCATCTCCATCAGCATAAGGTCATCCACAGAGACATCAAGGGCCAGAACGTCCTGCTGACGGAGAACGCAGAGGTCAAACTAGGTTAGTCTGTCACCTAACTCCAGTGGGAGGGCAGTAGCAGATATTCAGTTTCAGATGGCGCAGAGGTGAGTGTGTTTGTGTGTGTTTGGGAGGTTTTTCTTTCTTCTTTTATGCTGAATACCAGCCTACTCATCTCTTTGTAGCCGTGCTTCTGTTCATGGTGCAGACTGCTGAAGAAGGAACTCTTTCTCCTGCTCTAAAGCCCAGTGGGAAGGAGATTATAGTGTGTGTGTGTGTGTGTGTGTGTGGGTCTTTGTAAATCGGGAATGCTATAGCAGGTTTGGTAATTCGTTCCCGTTTAGAGTCCATTACAGTATTCAATAAAACCCACCGGTCTACTTAACCCAGCACACATATACACCTACTTCCAAACAAATACTAAAAAACACAGATGCAGACTAGTTCCTAAAAAAAATCCTGTGTGTGTGTCTGTGTGTGTGTGTGTGTGTTCGCCTCATAGTGGACTTCGGTGTTTCGGCTCAACTGGACAGAACAGTAGGAAGGAGGAACACATTTATCGGGACGCCCTATTGGATGGCACCGGAGGTCATCGCATGTGACGAGAACCCGGACGCCACATACGACTTTAAGGTACTTCACCATCCTCTAGTACAGTGGTCCCCAACCCCCGGTCCCCGGACTGGTACCGGTCCGTGGATCATTTGGTACCGGGCTGCAAAGAAAAAAAAATTGTGGTTAATATTAAAGCAATTTTTTTCAATTAGTCTTGCGGAGATTTTATTTTGAAAAGCGACCGTTTCCGCCCTCGCCTCACAACCGCTCTTGACTCTGGTGCACCATTTCATGAATCAATTTTAACACAAGCTAAAGAAATGAGCCAAAAACAAAATTCACTGGAGAACTTTTTTGGGAAGAAACGAGGAAACGATGAGGCTGTAGAAGGGTCACAAACTGCCTGAAAACAGAAAGCTGCATTTAGAAAGAAATATCAGGATTGCTGCCTCAGTTCCAGGTTCATCAGGTCCAACAGGTGACTAGGGATGTAACGATATGAAAATTTCATATCACCAAATATATGTGACCAAAATTATCACGGTTATCATTATTATCGCGGTATTGTTGTAATGTGTTCAAAATGTTCAAAAACTACTTATACACACACTGAAATAATGTAACCAAGTTGTATTTTGAAAAACAAAAACAAATAAATAACACACACAATGTACTTTCTGTGCCAGAAACATTAAAATATTAACATGTCAACATCAAACATACAAATGTGCAGTAAAGATAGCACCTTATGGCCATAAGAGATATCTGCACCAGGGGTAGAAATTAATAGGATTTTATCAATATTAATGTTATTGTGGATTCTGTTTACCAAACCAATTCCTTATCAAGTCTCCTATCGATTCCTAAGTGTTTTTTTGAGTGAGAAAAAAAGGAGTTGGACAGGTCTCTCTGCTGGATGAGGATCTGAAGCAGCGGGGGCCGGGGAGGGTTTTACAGTAGCATGCACCCGGTCCGTGCGCTCGCTCACTGGGATGGATCCGGATCCATGCGCACATAATCGGACAGACCAGGTCCTTGCAGGAGCCCATTGTCCCCAAACCCTGGAGCTCTGTCCATGCAGGTGCCTTCCACCATGTTTTCAGAGGCCAAACATTACAAACTGCATATGCACACCTGGCGTGCCACTGCTTGACCAGGAAACGAAGAGCATCATCGTGATTTTCAAAGTGCGGTAATCGAACACGGTTATCATAATAATTAGAATTTAAACAGTAATACTAACTGTCAGAAATTTTACCGCAGTTTATCATTATACCGGTAATCGTTACATCCCTACAGGTGACACACAAGCGCCTCCAAACTGCTCCGACACATCAATCCATGTTTGCGACAACTTCAAACCACTGTGCATTCTGGATTCAAGTCAAAGCAGAATATGCAGATATCGCCACAAAAGCCCTGAAAGTCCTTCTTTCGTTTCCAACCTCATATCTTTGTGTGGCTGGGTTTTCTGCGATGATGAATTATACTCAGTGCCAATGAAAACGCAACACTTGAAGATTCTTATATTTTTTTAAATCGATGAGGATTTTTATTCCATAAACTCTTTGGAATTAATCATAGGCTGTTTCTATACAGTAAAAATAAAAAATCACATCCAAATTTGTTGACAAAAAATAAGGATAAAGAAAGAAACTCAAGGACCCCCAAAACCAAAAGGAGGTGCTGCAGCTCAATGTAGCGATCCTGCTGTGGCGTGGTCACACGTGCTCGTCCAGGGTCCAGGTCTGTCTGCAGTTGAGCCAGTTTCTTCATGCCTCTGTTGCATCCTGACTATGGTGGACACATTGCATCCAAAACGGCGCGCCACCTGCCAAGCAGAGATTCCGGCCTCCAGGAGCCTCATAGCGTGGGATCTTTGGTCACGTGTCAGTCTAGGCATCGCTGAGTTATTGCAAATGATTTTGGTGCTTTTCAGCTTGCCTTTATATACCGAACATGACCACTCCTTAACTGACCACAATTCCTTAAGTTGTGCAGTTCCTTGCTGAACAATGAGAAAAACAAGTCTTATGAATGCGGACAAGTTCATTCAAGCGTGACAATAGCTCAACCCGTCTCAAGTTGTCAAGAAATTGTCTGGGATTATCTTATACAGGTGAAACTTAAACATATTGATGCAGCTCAGGAACAATAAAACACATTCAAGTGTTGCGTTTTCATTGGCACTGAGTATACCAAGTAGTAGACTGGATCATCAGCCCCAGATGGGACCGTCTAGTTGCAGGGAAACAAGTCCAGGGTTCCACTGGTTCTGCATTAGGATGAGTTGATATTCTACTGTAGAGTCATTGGAATTGCCTGATATACAGTGGAAGTGTTTCAGACCACATGCTCTGAACTGACAGAGGTTTTTGTTATTGGAACTCCTGTACCTCTTACCGGTCCGCGGAAAATGTTCGTGCATGAAACTGGTCTGTAGTACAAAACAGGTTGGGGACCACTGCTCTAGTACATAACATATCAGGACATTTGCATATTTTCTCTCACACTGAGTATTTTTTCACTCTGTCTTTGTCATTGCAGAGTGATTTATGGTCACTGGGGATCACGGCCATAGAGATGGCTGAAGGAGCGCCGCGTACGTATCCAACCAATAATCTGCATCTGTGTTTGTGTTCTCCTGCAGACGAATAATAGAAAATAATCACATCATATAATCAGTGGCTCGTTATTGTTTCGACTCAGGCTCATGCTACTCCTGTTGTAGTACACAGATGTTCTGATCAGAGGTGGCAGGACATGTTTACTCCCACTTATTATTTTGGATCAGTCACCTCCTCACCCCCTCCCCTCATTTCCTCTGTGTGTGCTTCTTCTGTTTCCTCATTTCCCCCCCCCCCTTTATTCTTGTTTCCTCTCATCTCTATCACCTCCTCTCTAGATTCAATCCTTGATTCCTCTCCTCATTTCCTCTCCATGTATCCTTGTGTCTTGTTTTTGACTTTTCGGTCATATCCTTGATTCCTCTCCTCCTGTCTACTCCTTTTTCCTTGTTTCCTTAACTTGTTTCCTTTGTTTCCTCTTCCTGTCTCCACTGCCTCCTCTTTTTGTCTCTTTCCTTGTTTCTTATCATCTCCTTTTTTTCCCTTTCTCCTCATCTCTTTGTTGCCTCTTGGTTCCTCTTCTCTCCTTGTTTACTCCCCCTAATTATATTTGGATCAGTCATCTCTCCTCTCCTCTCCTCTCCTCTCCTCTCCTCTCCTCTCCTCTCCTCTCCTCTCCTCTCCTCTCCTCTCCTCTCCTCTCCTCTCCTCTCCTCTCCTCTCCTCTCCTCTCCTCTCCTCTCCTCTCCTCTCCTCTCCTCTCCTCTCCTCCTGTCTACTCCCTTTTCCATGTTCCCTATTGTCTCCTTTCTTTCCTTTCCTTTCCTTTCCTTTCCTTTCCTTTCCTCGCTTCCTTTTGCGTCCTTGATTCCTCTCTCCTCTTTTCTTTCATTTTCTCTCTACTCATCTCCTTGTTTCCTCTCCTCTCCTTGTTTCCTTCCCTCATTCCCTCTCCTCTCCTTTTTCCTCATCTTCTCTTATTTCCTCTCCTCTCATTCCTTCCCTCTAATTATTTTTAGTCCATTTAGTAACTGATTGTATTAAAGTTGAAGGACAGTGTTTGGTTGCGTCATGTCACAGTGCTTTGCAGTTTTACTATGTTAATTATGATTTTAATTAACACATTTGATCGCCCTAGTGCTGTTTGTAAAAGCTACATCTTCTTTACAAAGATGGATAACTTCCATGAGAGCGTATTGCCGTGTTTGTGTGTATAAATCGAGCAGATTGTTATCAGTATTGACAGTTTATATATTGATCGTCTAAGGGCTAATTAAAGTTGTCTTTGATTATATGCCACGACCACATTTAGTACAAGTACTCAGAAGCTGTGGTTGATTCTCTGGTATCTGGTTCTTTAGCGCTGTGTGACATGCATCCAATGAGAGCCCTCTTCCTCATCCCGCGAAACCCCGCCCCCAGACTTAAGTCAAAGAAGTGGTGAGTGTGTTTCCATATACAGTCCACATATACAGTCCACATGTGTTTTGCTTGTTACCTCCGCCAAGGAGGTTATGTTTTTGCCGGCGTTGGTTTGTCTGTTTGTCCGTGTGCAAGATAACTCAAAAAGTTAAGGACGGAGTTAGATGGAAATTTCAGGAAATGTTGATACTGGCACAAAAAACAAATTATTAAATTTCGGGGGGGGTGGGGTGGGGGGGACTGATCTGCCTTGGCAGAGGTCTGCACTCTCCGAATGCTTTTCAAGTTTATTTCAAATTTAAAACCAAAAACAACAAAGAAAACCTAACAAAGAAAAAAAACATATTCGAAAAGGAGCGGGATGAAGGTCAACCTATGTACTCCTGCCTATTTACCCCATCTTTTTCTACTGGCCACAAATTCCATACCAGCTCCACAAAATAACTCCAAAAATATTACATATATCAAAAATACACTCTGTCCAAGACATAGAGACACCGTTAAAACAAGGATTACATCAGTGTTTTTCAACCTTGGGGTCGGGACCCCACATGGGGTCGCCTGAAATTCAAATGGGGTCGCCTGAAATTTGTAGTAATTGATGAAAAAAATAAATTAAAAAAACAACAACTTACTAATAAAAATATATGGTGAGTTGAGAAAGACAATCCCAATACATAACAGACATGACAAAACTGTGTGTCTGAAACTGCAGCACTGTGGTTCTGTTTGTCTTTCAAATGTTCATTGTGGTCAGTTTCAGATGCTGCAGCTCTTTCATAATTCATAGTTTGAGTTGTTGTTTGTTCAGTATTAATTGTCAGCCTTGTAAATCCAAGCTGGACTGACTGTACATATCCTGACCAAGGAAAATAAAACTCTTCCTTTGTGCAGTAATCTACACCTGGCTTTTCTGCCTCCGTCCATAATAATATACATTATATAGACTAAATGTCGTCTAAAATTAACGTTTATTTGCAACATAGTATAGCAAACTATTACATGATCAAAAACAAATTAATTTTAGCAAAAAAAAAAAAAGTCTCCATTTTGAATGTCTGGGATCACTAGAAATTTGTGATGTTAAAATGGGGTCACGAGACAAAAAAGGTTGGAAACCACTGGATTACACATTTAGGAAAGGATTTTTTGGGAACAATTTGTTGAACACGCGCATTAGGCTTAAGTAAGATTAAATCAATGAATAATTACAGTCATATTCATTGATGTATATGATTTGGGATGGGCTGTGACTAGAGGCCAACATGTTAATGATAGTTCTGAGAATGCAAAAAGCCGATCCCTGCCCTTCCCTGAAACATTTTGGCACTGAAAACATATTATGCATGTCTGATGTTGAAACCAGACAATAAGCGTGTAAGTGTGTAAGGCAAGGTAAGGCAAGTTTATTTGTATAACACATTTCCTGTTCAGGACAATTCAAAGTGCTTTACATGAAATATAAAAGCATCACAGGAGAGGCATAAAAATACATTCAAGATGAGAGAAAGTTACAATAAAAGACATTGATTATATTAAAAACATTAACATTATAATAGGCATTAAAATCATCAGCGATAAAATGTGATTTTAAAGTGCATTTAAAAGACATTATTGAAGAGTTTAAGAGAAAGCTGCAGTAAACAATAATGTTTTCAGGCCTGATGTAAATGAGCTGACAGTTTGAGCAGACCTCAGGTATTCAGGAAGTTTGTTTGTTAATAAATCAACACACACATAAACCTGATTGGCTGTCTAACAAACCCAAAGGGATTAATAAATCAATAAATGTGAAAGCAAACATCAAGCCACGTCTAATAAATCTAGGAAAGAGATGTTTTCCTCTTGTGATCTAATATTAGTTATCAGCCACTATCGGTGCCCAATTCTACTCATACTGACAGTTTGTAAAACCTGCTACTGGTGATGGTTAATCCAATAATCTGTCTAACTATAGCTATTACAGTCAGTTCTTACAACAAAGAATATTATCACATGAGGTTAAAAATGCTCTGTATATATACTTGTGTCTGGTGTGTTGTGTACGTTGTATTGTTGTGAAGATTCAGGGTGCAGAAGTAGTTTTTCTGTCATTATATTGTGGAATTGACTTGTTTATCCAATCCAACTTTATTTATAAAGCACTTTAAAACAACTGCAGTGGACCAAAGTGCTGTACAGAAGAATAATTAAAACCAAAATAGAAGAATAAAATACAGAATAGATTTAAAGACATAGAAACTGTACAAAAAGGAAAAAGTGGAAAAAGCTATACAGAAGAATAAATAAAACCCCCAAAAAAGAATAAAATACAAGATAGATTAAAAAGCCATACAATTAAAGACAACAAAATAAATAAATAAAATAGATAATAAGATCAATAAACCACTACCAAATAAAAACAATACAGCAATGGAGGTTGATCAAGCCTGGAAAGTTGGTGCTACCAATTCCTCCAGGTGTCCCAACATTTGTGAATTCCTTCCAACCCCCTCTGTCTGCATAAAAGTAGTGTTGGAACACACTTTGGTACCATACCATTATGAGCATTATTTGAACAGTATTGGACTGCAGAAAGTAGTGTGTTACTATAAAAATGGAAAAGAGGAAAAGGCAATTAACGATAGAAGAGAGACAGAGCATCAGAAGACTGAAAAATGTAGGTCTGTCCTACAGAGAAGTGTCCAAGAAAGTCCAGGTGTCAATAAGTCCAGTTTCCTTCACCATCCAAAGGCACTCAGAAACTGGGGGAAATGCTGACAGGAAGAGGTCTGGCAGAGCCAAAGACACTACAGAATCAGAAGACAAGTTTATGACAGTCAACAGCTGGAGTGAGAGGGGACTAACTGGGCAACAGCTGAAAGCACAGTGAAAATAGTGGTAGGGCTGAAAGATATATCATTATCGTATCTATATCTAGATATGAACATTCAAGATATTAATATCGAAAAAGCAGCGATATATCAATATATCGATCCCACTGCTGCCATGGAAGCTGAGCTGAGCGCCTACATGTAGTCCTCCACAACTGACAATGAGGAGGACCCTCTTCTGTGGTGGAGAGCTCTCGAAGTCAACTTTCCCCGGCTTAGCAACACGGCAAGAAAATACCTGTGTGTGCAGGCCACCAGCTCTGCCTCAGAGAGAATCTTTAGTGCATCAGGCAACATTGTGAGTTGTGAGAGGTCCTGTCTGAAGCCAGACATGGTTAACAAGCTAGTGTTCTGGCAAAGAATCTGTAGAAGTTGTGCTGTAACTTCCTCTGTTCTGTGAGTAGCAAATGCATTTTCTCCAGTTAAGTTGTCTTTAGAAGAATATAACATGTTGCACTTGAATGCACTTTCAATGTTTCACCTTCCACCAGCTGCTGCATATATTTTTTATTTATTGGTAAAGCAGAGCTGCAGTAAAATGTTTGATATGTAATTTATTTATTCGTACTTTATGTTAATGTTGATGAGTGGCAGTGAGTTCTTATAAATAAAACTGCACTTTCCACATTCTTTTATATTATGACGTTTGTATTTTTCTGAAAAATGCTTGGTTTTCACCGAACCTGTAGTCATATTGTATCGTATTGATATCGAGATATCTGGCATGAATATTGAGATATGAAATTTTGTCCATATCGTTCAGCCCTAAATAGTGGTTGTAGTAATCAAGTCTGAGTTTCAACTGTGAACAGAAGACTTCCAGTTGCAGGTTTGATGGGTCGAGTTGCAGCAAGAAAGCCATTGCTGAGACTGGAAGAAGGTGTTATGGACTGATCAAACCTACAACTGGAAGTCTTCTCTTCACAGCTGAAACTGAGACTTGCTGCAAATCCTATTGTTAGTTAAAGGTTGTGTTTTGTGCATATTGTTCTTGTACGACATGAACTGTTAATATTGCTCAGAACACAGAAGCATTTGGTGAATTAGCACCTGAGGCTAAACAGCAAAAATTTAACCTTGAACTCTGTCATGTTTTATTGAACAAAATTCCCTTGTCACTTCTCTGAATTTGGTCTTTATGTCTGTTAATGGTACTAACCCTAGTGTTTGTGCTCAGGTCAAAGAAATTCCAGTCGTTTATAGAGAGCTGTCTGGTGAAGAGCCACAGCCAGAGACCCAGCACAGAGCAGCTCCTCAAACACCCGTTCATCAGAGACCTGCCCAACGAGAGGCAAATCCGCATCCAGCTCAAAGACCACATCGATCGCACCAAGAAGAAGAGAGGAGAGAGAGGTTAGAGACACAAAACCGGCATGGACACAGTACAGCACATCTGCACACAACACAAATACAGCAACATCTGCATCTAGTAATGATGTAGATGAATATGTGTTTAATGGCTGACGATAACAGCAGAGTCTTCCAATCATACATTTATTCCAGTAATAATATAGAGGGTATGCACGTGATGTCACCGCTAGCAGAAGTCACCGCGGTTCCGCCCACTGAGTGGCAGAAAGAGGGAGTAGAGTAGCAGCGTTGGCTTCAATACTGTCTAAACTGAAGAACAATATTGAATAAAAAAATGGGGAAGAGCTGTTGTGAGATTGATTGTACGAACAGGTTTGAAAAGCAGTCAGAGCTAACGTTTTACAGACACCGAAAGACAAAGAAAAGAGAAGGAGATGGATCCACAAATCCAGGAAACCAAACCTAGATCTGTGGATCCTGTTTGGTGTCAGCTAACATTCATTTATGCTGAATTTTTGGGTTGAATCAGACCTGAAATGACGTATAGTTTTGGCTAACATTACTTCTTAGTAAAGCTCTTGGTTTCATGATCAGATCTTTCATGGTTTTTGTCTTCATTTTGTGATTCTGAACCTTGTGCTCCTACATGATTAGTAAACTAACTGAAACTGAGGCCAACCTAGTTTTTCAAATACGGGGAAACTGAAGAATAAAGCTACGACGGAGTATTAGGACTACATGAGAAAGTAAAAACACTTGTCACTACGAGTATAAAGTCATAAAATATCGATATAAAACCCGTAATTTTATGAGAATAAAGTCGAATACAAAAAGAGTCACAATGTTATGAGAATAGTCATAGTTATATAAAAAAAAACTCATAAAAATGTAATTCGTTTATGAGAATAAAGTTGTCCTATTCCGACGATAAAGCCATAATATTACAAGAATAATGTGTTAATTTAAAAACAGGTGGGAAAAATCTCCTAATTTCCCAGAATCCAGTGGTTATCTGTCATTTTTGTCGCACAGACAGGAACTAGTACTTCTCCCACTTCTTCCTATCTGAATTTAGATTAGATGTAAAGGAAGTTTGTCAGACTTTTTATCAGAAGACAAAGTAAGTGTTATGTGGGATCAACATTTGGCAAGTAGCATTTAACTGTTGTCCTTGTTTTCTAAAGTGCTATAATAGTTTTTTTTTTTTTTATTTCTTAAGTCTTTACAACATGAACTAATTGAAAGAAATGTATTAATCATAGGGAGGAGTGCTGAAAGTCCTTAAAAATCGATAATGTTTTTAAACGAAAAACATGCTTGATGACTCACTTTTTGAAAGTCTTTTTCTCCAGTTTCATAAAAATACTTAAGGTATTGCGTGTATGTTATACACAGATATAATCATCATCTGAACCGCTTTATACTTGAGAAAGGTGCTGGAGCCTATCCCAGTTACCTATGGAGCGGGTGAACCCTGCCTTCACCAGTTCATCTCAGGCATATAGAGACAAACAACCAATCACTCTCACATTCACACCTAAGGGTAATTTTAGCGTTAACACGCAGCAAACAGTAAATCACAAAAACCACAGTTAATTTCAGTTAATGAACTACTGCGTCAGAAAAGCTTTATACACCGAGCAACTATTTTCGCTTTGCCCTGACTTAAACTGTGTGTTCTTGCAAATCACATGACCCGGTGTTTCTCTACCTTACTCCAAATACTGTGTAAAATGGAGTCCTGCTCAAATTATCTGGACTGCCCCAGAGGGTATGTTGAGCCGCATTATGTAATAAATTCCCATTATGTAATAAAAGTTCAAAATGTAATAAGAATGTCACGTCATCTTGTAATAAAGCCGCATCATGTAATAAACTGACGCATTTTGTAATGAACTACGTCAACGCATTATATAGAAGTTTTTTTCACATTATGTAGTAAGTTATTACAATTTGAGAAATTTATTACAAAATGCACTTGACACTTTTTTTTAAAAAAAAATGTAATAACATGGTTCATGATGTAATAACAATCCAAATTAATATAATTTCAGAGCAATTTAGAAGAAATTAGTCACAGGAGCTACAGGTAATGTAATCAGAACTTTAACCACACAGTTTAAAGATTAATTAAGCACATTACATTTTCCTGAAAATAAAAATGTGTCAAGTGCATTTTGTAATAAATTTCTCAAATTGTAATAACTTACTACATAATGTGAAAAAATTTACTACATAATGCATTGAGGTAGTTTATCGACAGTGCTAACCACCACGCCTACACAGATACACACTCTGCAAAACAATGCAGGCAACAAGCATGAAGACATACAGCTGCATCTACCGGATCAAACACAATATGCCATGACATTCCTGTTTTCACTGGGGCAGAAATAAAAGTGCACTGTTCCATTTCCCCTTCACCGTAACACACACATCTGACTGATCGACTGGTGCTAACACCCCAAACTGCGCCGGTAAGAACCACATTAGCCACTTCAAGGAACAACACACTGCAGGGCAGATGTCGGAGAGTACAGAAATGTCTTGTCATTGTCGAGACTGTCGCTCTCACCAGCTGTCACTTTGTCAAACTCAGACGACAAGTGTGTGTGTGTATGTGTATGTGTGTGTATGCATGCATGTGTGTGTGTGGATGAGTCAGAAGAAAAGTTGGGCCTCTCCGACGCTGCAGCGCTTTAAGCTTCCAATGACTGAAAGAGCTCCGAGCTAATTTTCTTCACCTCACTTCACACAGTAAAATTACAATTTATACTCCTATTCAAGGCGGCTAAAAGGAAGTGCCTTAGAGGAGTGATGATGTGGGAATGCCAAAACCGTGAACGGTTTAGTAATGAACAAAGGTACCTCAAGTGAAAAACACAAAAAGTAAAGTCGAATGGTTTCTTTTGCTCTTGGCGGGTTATCACTCCAGACACTTGTTTTATTCTGTGTCATTTTACTTCATTTCTCTCTTATTTCTCTTTCTCTTTTCTTTCTTCCTCCTTCCGTTCCCTGTCTTTTTGACTGTTTACAGTGTTTACATTTTCAACTGTGATAGTGTTTATGCGCCTTATACTCAATAATAGCACATATATCATAGTATTCATTTTTCATTTTTCATAGACAGTTTTGCATATTTATTTACACATTGTGCGTTTATGTAAATATATATTTTCTCTTCGTGTTACAGGCTGCTTGGGCAGGTCTTGAAAGTCTTAAAAAGTATTGAATTTTGAAATGTTGCTTTTGTATTATAGTCTTAAGAAAGTACAGGTGAATTTAGGGTAAGCTCAAAGGCAAATAATCTTAAGAATAAGAAATAATTGAGGAAAGCATATCCATGCACTTCTGAGATTTTCATGTTTTGAAGACTTTTCTGTCCATAGAACATAATTTACTTTGCATTCATTCATTTATTCATTCATTCATACATTTATTAAAATGAACTTTTCTACTACACACAACAGATACAATCTGAACCAAAAAAGTAGGCATGCAAATATAAAAGTACATAAAGTCAAGGTCTGGGGGAAAAACAGCAGTTTTGAAAAAGTCTGGAATTTTTATTTGGATGAAGAGCAAGCTACCCTGGAATAGTAGTTTATATTTTATATTTTATGCTCGTTCTCTTTTACATGCTATTCTTAAACGCCACTTTGTTTTATTTGTTTTAATTTCTTAGTTAAATGATTCTATTTCTATTTTTATGTATCTGAAATTCTCTTGGACAACACAGTAAGATTTTCATTGTACAGGGAAACCTGTTTCTTTACTGTACACATAATAATAAAACGCTTTGAATGTTGAATCTTTTTCCATCAGATGAGACAGAGTATGAGTACAGCGGCAGTGAGGAGGAGGATGAAGAAAGAGACATGGGTGAACCAAGGTCAGTGATTTTACAACTAACTGATGTAAACAGCGCACACACTCTTTACTTTTGTTGTGTTTTTCTTTATAAGTAATGATACTTGTGTAGAAAAGCAAAGCACTGAGCCAGTCAAGTGCTGATAGTCAATTGTGAAGTCTCCGTCTCAGCGTCTAAGAGTAAAAACTTGAAGGACGTCTCTGAACCGCGCATGGTGTTAATGTGTGAAATCTATTAAACCATCAACTCGAAATAAATAAACAGAACAAACATAAAAAAAAAAAAGAAAAATCTGGAAGTGGATTTAAAACATGATGACGTCTTTTCTTCAGATCCTGTCGGTTCTATTTCCTTGTGTTGTCTTATCTTTATGTTTTTAATGTCACTTTTACCTCACCTCGTTACATCTTAAATGTTTTCATTTTTACCCGTTGGACAACTTCTGGCTGAAGGGGTGCTGTAATTGTTTTGTCGTCCGTCTGTCTGTCTGTCTGTCCATTCAAGGACATAATCACATTATTTGAAGAATGCATTGCGATAGCTGTACCAAATTTATACTGTGGATGCATCTTGGCACGGAGCAGAAGCCTCTTGAAAATAGGTGACCTTGATCTACTTTTTCAAGGTCAAATGGCCTTGTGCAGTCATAATATCTAAGTACTTTCAAATATAAATATGTATGTAGTAAGTTTTACTCGAAGACAATCTAATCTAAATTATAGGGCAGTAACTTTCGACAGAATCTTACAAGATATTTGGCCGAGGGGGATTAAAAGTGAATTGAATTGAACTGAAAAATCTTTAATATCCCTGAAGGGCAATTTGATTTGCAACAGAAGTGTACATGCACTACCAGTCAAAAGTGTGGACTCACTTTCTCATTTAAATGACACATACAGTCATGGAAAAAATTATTAGACCATCCCAAGGTTATTATCGTTAATGAAAACTAACGAAATGACGAAAACTAGAATTGTAAAAACATTTTCGTTAACTGAAATAAATAAAAACTATAATTAAAAGAAAAAATGATAACTAACTGAAACTGCATTGTGTGTTTACAAAACTAACTAAAAAGTATAAAAATTCTGGATTAAACTTCCTTCGTTTTCGTCTTTGTCAGACTGATATGAAATCGATTTATTTCCCTCAACCAATTTTATCTGGTGGCACCATATGATATTTAACGGTCTGTCACTTGAGTTCACTTGTGGTTTCCAGTCGTCTTCTGGTCCCCACTCTACCTGGAAACATGGAGACTAAAGTTGGGAGAAAGCAGCAGAGTCCTGTCTGGGATTTATTTGAATACGACGGAGAAGATGAGAAAAAGATATAAAGAAACTAAAACTAAACTAAAACTAAGGATTTAGAAAATAACAGAAACTAATTACAACTAGCAAACCTGCTCTAAAAACTAATTGAAACTAACTGAATTAGAGAAAAAAAAGTCAAAACTAAACTATAATGAAAAATCCAAAACTATTAGAACCAGTGCTCAGCGTCACTGGGAACTCCTACAAGACTGTTGGAAACCATGTCAGGTGACTACCTCATGAAACTCACTGAGAGAATGCCAAGAATGTGCAAAGCAGTAAGAAAAGTAAAATGTGTCTATTTTGAAGAATCTAAAAAATATAACATGCTTCGAGTTATGTCACAATTTTTTAACGACATAATGCCGTATGTGTTTATTCATACTTTTGATGCCTTCAGTGAGAATCTACAATATAAATAGTCATGAAAATACAGAAAAACCAGCAGAGTCCAAACTTTTGACTGGTAGTATATCTCACATATCACCAAAACAATTAATCTCACATAATACAATAAACACAATAAATACAGCAAATGAGTCATCCAAGTTACCGGTGCATTGTTCCCAACAAGCTTGCCTACAGGCTATTTAAAAACTTACCGGTTTTTACACTGTTTTTGCTGCTATATTTTTGTGTAGTTTTAATCTTTTTTTTAAGTTTTTTTTTTTTTTAATTTGTTACATCTTGTTACTTTCACATTTTTTGTCTTTTTACACATTCTGTTCCTTTTCCACCTTGTTACGTTGTTTTCATGGTCACATTTTTATATAATTTTTTTTTAAAATTTCCATTTTATTACATGTTTTCAGTAACTGTTTTTATTGTTACAACTTGGGTGTTTTACGTCCTTTTTATTGCGTTACATCTTTTACCTAAATTTTACCTTTTTACATCTTTTACATTGTTTTCATTGCTTTACATCTTTTACATCATTTTTATCTCATTACATCTTTTACATTGTTTTCATTGTGCTACATCTTGTAAGTTGTTTTCATCTTTTATGCAGTTTTCACCATTTACACCTTGTTCTGTTTTTTGATTTACACCAACGAATACACCAATGGATTACTATTGCCCAGTCTATTTATGTTGAATTCAGTCTTAATTAAGATGTTCAATAATGCAAAATAAAAATAATAAATAATTATCTAGGAACCTGCTTTAAAAATATACAGAATATAAATTCCAGATATTTGTGTTAAAGTATATAGAGTAAATAAACACTCAACCAAAGTCCAGATACCTGAGAACTCTTAACTTTAAGTTCAGTAATCAAGTATTTGTATTTATTCATTTTTTTGGACATTTCACTTGTCTTTTCTTTCTTTCACTGACTCCAAATCATTGTTTTGTTCTTGGTGTCCAGCTCCATCATCAACATCCCCGGGGAGTCGACCCTGAGGCGGGACTTCCTGCGATTGCAGCTGGCCAATAAGGAGCGTTCGGAGGCGCAGCGGCGGCAGCAGCTGGAGCAGCAGCAGAACGAGGAGCACAAACGGTTACTGTTGGCGGAAAGACAGAAACGCATCGAGGAGCAGAAGGAGCAGAGGAGGAGACTGGAGGAGGTAAGGACCATGACATGACCTCTGACCCCGAGGAGTTTATTCCTATACTATAACAGGGGTGTCAAACTCATTTTAGTTCAGGGGCCATATCCTCCCGATCTGATCTGAAGTGGGCCGGACCAGTGAATTAATAACATAATAATACATAAATAATGCCAACTCCAAACATTTCAATGTGTTTTATAGTGAAAACAGTAAAATTACATTATGGAAACATTTACATCTATAAACTGTCCTTTTAAAAATGTGAATAACATGAACAACCGTAAAAAAAAAAAAGAAATTTATCAAGAAAAATAAGTGCAATTTTAGCTATATTCTGCCTCTGCTTATCATTTGTAAATGTGCATTACAACTTAAAGATCATGATCGATCTGCAAATTTACAAAATATTTTTTAGTAACTTGCAGAATATTAGTAAAATTGCACTTACATCTCTTAACATATTTCTAGTTTTTCATATTTTTTGTGAAAGGCTAGTTTGTAAATTTACACATTTTCATGTAATTTAAATTTTTTACTCTAAAACAGAGGAAAAATTACGAATTGTCATTATTTGTAGGTTTTTATGTTAGTATTTTACTGATCTGACCCACTTGGAACTAAAGTAGGGATTTATATGGCCCCTAAGGTAGAACAATTGACTGTTAATATCTTGACTGTAATTTTTGCATTTCACAAATTCATCCTATGGGCCGGATCAGACCCTTTGGTGGGCCGGTTTTGGCCCCTGGGCCGCATGTTTGACACCTGTGTACTATAATGTTTGGAGCAGAGATTGAACCACATACAATAACACGAAAAATGTATGGTTAATTATCAGTTCTCATTTTAAAGTTTTGTTTTTAGACTTTTTTTATTCAGTCTTTCTGTTTTTATTCCAGTTTAATGAACTTTTTATGAGTGGAGATGTAGTTTTATTATTACGTTTTGAGGAATCAACTCATTTTAATTGAGTTTTAATGTAGTTTTATTGTTAATCTGAGTTTATCACTTACTTTGAGGAAAGCCTTTAGGGATAAGGAGGGAATAAGCTTTACTGTTATTGAAAAAGTACAATTGTACAGTGCAATGAAATTTTGTTTTGATGCTCTGTAAGGTGCCCAGAAGTTTAAATACAGAAAGCAATTATAAAAACACTTATGAATACAAATACAAAATCAGTCAAGAAAAAAGACAGACACCACAGATTTATTTTCAGTAGCTGAAAATGGCAGGATGAAAAAAAATGCACGATATCAAATATGATACAAACCCCTGTTTATTAAAGGTTCCATCTTGTGCAAAACCACTTTATTACCTCTGCCAGGAGGAATTGTGATCGCTTTGCTTTGCGTGCGCGCGTGCGGATAACTCAAAAAGTTATGGGTGGATTTTCATGAAATTTTCAGGAAATGTTGATACTGGCACAAGGAAGAAATGATTCAATTTTGGTGGTGATCGGGGGCGGGGGGGGCAGATCTCTCTTGGAAGAGGTCTGCACTCTCTGAGTGCTTTTCTTGTTACAGATGATTACAATTACACTGGGTTACAAAAAAATGTTTTTTGCAAGTTGTCTAGGTTTTTTCAACTGAATTAGGACCATTTTGCACCACTAAATCCAAAAATGACATCTGTTTTTCTCAATCAGGTCAGAATTTTTTGCTGATTTGATTTTGAAAAATTTGATCTTCTCACAAAATATAATAATTAATACCAAAATAAGATTGGTAAGCACACTTTATGAAACTTGTGACTTGATTCCTGTTAGGTACAATGGTGTATTCACCGCAGATGTAGCAGAATACGTCAGGCTTATTTTTGCAAGATCTTCTAGTCGAAGCCATTTCATTCACCTGTAATATTAAAAAAAAACATTAATCATAAATTGGCAAAAGTAAAATCTTCAGAACTCGTTTATTGCAAGAAATATGAAAGAATTTTGTATCATATGATGTGAAAATGCCCATAAATGTAAGCAAAAATGTTAAAAAGCCAATATGTAGCATAGTTCAGAAAGTTGACCTGATTGAGCAAAATGAATGTGATTTTTGGATTCAGCACACCAAAATGATCCTAAATCAGCTCAAAAAACTTAAACAATAAATGTGTTGTTGACCAGTGTTATCATTGTGGGAAAATCAAAATGAAGCAAATTTTACCTGCTATGTTCTTCAGTTTTGGTTTATTCATTATAGTTTTTATGAAGTTTTTAGTCCTCTTTTGTTATGTTAGTTTGCAAATTTACATTTTTTGCTGCTATTTGTGCTCTTTGTTTAACTATAACGGCCCGGTGCACACCAAACACTAAAACCTCCATGTTCTTGAATTTTCTTTAAGTTGTATTCGCAAACCTAATTGAATTTTTTTCAGTTCTGGCTGTCAGATGGTACAAAGCGCTCCATTTACCGTTTAGTTTGGACTGAGGACAGAATAAAGCCAGGCAGACACATATATGCACACTCACACACACCGCCTTTCCCCAGCGACCCTCTCTTAGTTCCAGAGAGCAGGCTTACTGAAGGAAATCCTCAGCCCATAATCTGTGTGCTCTGTCTGGGTTCCCACCAGGGTTTGCCTCCCAACGCACAGCTAAGCACCGTAACTCCACTCAACTAACATGACCCCCCCCCACTCCAGGCCAACTGTGTGTTTGTGACATACACTGAAAATGCACTACTCTGATACAGTGCACTCCTAAGTCCATGCATATGTTATTATTTTATATCCTTTTTACTCTTATGATACAATTTATATACATTTACATACAATTCCACATATTATGATTATGTAAAATCAAGGTTCACTCAGCTAAAACATATGAGCACGTTCCAGATGTAATAATAATGATAGATTTAAACAGCAAAAAACAAAAACATTCTGCAGTCAGACATGAGCTGTTAAATGGATAACTGTTGAACCGAACATCTACTGTAAAATATCTAAATGAATAAACTGAAATCAAATAATAAATAATTATAGATGATCATGGATACACATCTGTTAACATGACAATAACGCTATGACACGGCAAGTCAATCAATCAGTCAATCAATCAATCAATCAATAGCATCACATCATAACAAAAGTTATCTGATGACACTTTACATTTAGAGCTGGTCTAAACCAGACTCTTAAACCAATTCACAGAAACACAACAGAATCCTCCAGGAGCAAACACTTGGTGACAGTGGAAGGAAAAACTAACTTTAACAGGTTGAGGTTAAAGAGAGACGATTAAAGTGTGTGTGTGTGTGTGTGTGTGTGTGTGTGTGTGGGTGTGGGGGGTTAATATCAAACACCACGTTAGCCCTGATTTTCTGATGCAACAAGATGTTCTAAGCACTCCTGTGTAATTTTTTTTGAAATTTTCGTCCAAACCCCCCACCCCAGAAAATTACTTTTTTAACTCTGAAAATCGCAACTTTCACAACTTCCCCAATCTTTTGTCCAGGGCAGTGTATAAATATGTTCATGATGGGCCATTTAATGATCTTGTCAGTGCCATATTGTATCGTAAGAGTTCTTTGTACTATGAAAAGTCTAATGTCAAGGTCATGTTGTAGGTTAAAGGTCACCAAAATGCCTAGTTTTTTCAAAAATTCATACCATTCTGACATTTTATCAAATATGTCCTCAGTTCTGTTCCCTCTGGTTTCCTGGTGGGATCCCCCAAGGCCTTTGGCCCTTTCAAAGCCACATTAGAGACTAAATATTGCAGCATGTACATTCCGTTTGAATTTGCTGCTATTAATGTGGCGGGGTAGGGGGGTAGATGGGCTTGATTTGAAATTTTTTCACATTTTTGTATTCCCAAGACATGGGAGCATTAGAAAATCTGGGCTAAAGTTGAATCTGAAAATTTTCCTGAAATAAGCCCCCCCCTAATTAAAGGGAGAGAGAGAGAGAGAGAGAGAGAGAGAGAGAGAGAGAGAGATAGGGGGGAGACACATGGATGCACAACAAACTGAAGTAATAATAATAATAATGATAATAATAATAATAATAATAATAATAATAAACTTTATTTGTATAGCACCTTTCATACAGAAATTGTAGCCCAAAGGGCTTCACATTGATTGAAAAAATACAATATTAAAATACATTAAGATTTGATTATACATCAAGAAATAAAATGAAATTTGAGAGAAATACAATAAAATTAAAATAAATATAAAAACAGCGCACATTAAAATATTTGATTATGCATAGAATTTTTGAAGTGCAAGAAATAAGATGAAATTTGAGAGAAATACAATATAATAAAAATAAAAATAAAAGCAGCGCACATTAAAATATTTGGGACTGTAGTAGAACTGTTAAAAACTAGTATAAATATGGAGCACTAGTAAAACTACCAATAACTGGTACACATATCCATAACTGTTAGTACAGGGTTATTCAAAAAGAATGAACTGATTTCATTACACAATATTTTAATAAGGAAAAGCAATAGAAAACTCCAGCCATGTCACAAGTGTTCTACTCACAATCAGCTTTTATTTCCTGCCTTACAAGTGTTCAATGTGTCCACCACCTGCAGCACGGACAACATTAATGCGATAAGGGAATCCCTCCCAGACACATATCAGCATATCACAATCCACTGAGTTGATTGTTGTTGTTATTCAGTGTTTAAGGTCGAGGCAGCCATTCAAAAGTTAGAAAACTCCTCTTTCAAATGGTCACTGACTCATTTCATGATGATGCTTGAGAACTGAAGCAATGCATCATGAAATGGTTCATTCTTTTTGAATAAACCTGTATTACTACTTCAAATACAAGTACTATCAGTGGATATACTACAGCTGCAGCTGGTAGTACAGTGGTTCCCAACCTTTATAGGCTCGTGACCCAATTTTAATGTCACAAATTTCTGGCGACCCCAGAACGCAGATTTTTATTTTTTGCTAAAATTAATTTATTTTTGATCATGTATAGTTTGCTATACTATGTTGCAAATAAATGTTAATTTTAGATGACTTTTAGTCTATATAATGTATATTATTATGGATGGAGGCAGTACATCCAGGTGTAGATTACTGCACAAAGTGAGGATTTTACTTTCCTTGGTCAGGATATGTACAGTCAGTCCAGCTGTGATTTACAAGGCTGACAATTAATACTGAACAAACAAGAACTCAAACTATGAATTATGAAAGAGCTGCAGCATCTGAAACTGACCACAATGATCATTTGACAGATAAACAGAACCACAGTGCTGCAGTTTCACCTTCACAGTTTGTCATGTCTTTTATGTATTGGGATTGTCTCTCTCAACTCACCATATGTTTTTTTATTAGTAAGTTTTTCTTAATTTTTTGTCAATTACTAGAAATTTCAGGCAACCCCATTTGAATTCCAGGCGACCCCACATGGGGTCCCGACCCCAAGGTTGAAAAACACTGTGTTAGTACAAATAATAGAAATCTCTACCATCCATGTAACTATATAATAAACATTATCACCTCCATCACTATAGAACTGTGTTCTTTCAAAACAGTAAAGTAAAAAATAAAGAAGACTAGATATTTGGAATGTGCATGTGGTGTTTTCTCTGTTACACATGAACCCCTTTAGCCCTATCAGCCTGCCCGCGGGCCGAAAAATTATATTAATATTCATCTACTATAAAAATATAATAAATCAGAACAATGAATGTTTTTTTCAACTTTTGCTCAAAGTTTAGACCCTAATGTTAATAAAAGTACATCAAAAGTGTTTTTGTAAATGTTCAAACATGATTTTTAGTCTTTGTGGGGTGAAATATACGCTATTAAAATTGTCCAACACGAACAATTAATTTATGCTTATCATCGTCAATCCAGCCGAAAAAAACCAGGCGAGGATAAAAAATTCCAATTTCTCTTTTAGTTTGTTACAGTTTACTCAGGCATAGTAATAGATACAATATTTTAGTCAATGGGAATAGATTCTGTGAGGCCTCTAAATGTCCATAGACACCAAGAACATCCATATGAACCTTATTATTGTGAAGTAATTCATTTACTTTGGGTATGTCTTTTTAGGTGTTTTTCCCCTGAAAATATGGTCAGGGTTTAACAGGTTAACTGAGTTGAGTGAATGAGTTTATTTATGGATCATTGAACCTAACAAATCCATAAGATAACATATTTTCAACATGGTCTCCAGATGTTAGACAACATGAAATATCAACAAACACCCAATTCCCTTCATCCAAAATACAACTGACATGAAACTTTGAGCATGTGTGTGGTTATGCAGTGTGTACTTACATAAACACAACTCAGTGGTGAATCTGATGATGCTCTGTTCTTCTTCTGTTGTTCTAATAGCAGCAACAACGAGAGCGTGAGCTGAGGAAACAGCACGAGAGGGAACAGAGGAGACGTTACGAGGAAATGGAGCAGCTCCGTAGAGAGGAGGAGAGGAGGCACGCCGAGAGAGAACAGGTTCATACACACGGTGTTTTTGACATGTATGTGTAGACAGACGGTGTTCAACATGATGAGTCACACAGGTGATACTGTCACTTCACCTCTGATCCCTTTAACTCTTTCGGTGCCAGACAGTTAAGGGGCTAATAAGCCTTAAAAGTGCCACAGAATTTGGCCGTTTTTCAGTATTTCGCGTCGTTTTTATAATCGAAGTCTGAATCGTCATCAGAACTCATTTTCTAGCAGATGGGACTGTTTTGACAGATCGCTGTGTTTACGATATTACTACAAAATGGCCATCTAATTTGCATATGATTTCATTCATAAATTCATTCATAAAATTTCCCAAGCAGAAAACGAAACGCGAGCTCTTCCTTGGTCAAAAACCGCTCGGTAACATCCGACTGATTGCTACTTAGATTCAAAACGCACTGGACGCAGCCGATTCATTATTGATCGTAATTTGCAAGAAGATTTGAAAGAACGTCATCGAAATGTGAGAAAGAAATGGGGGTGGATGGTTTGTTTGTACACAAATATGGCGTGTTCTCCAAAGCCGATCTGATCGGCCCGTGGCACTTTAAAGGTTGTATTCGTAAAGCCGATTTAATCGGCCCATGGCATTGAAAGAGTTAAAGACTACAACACCTGCCTTTCTGTAGAACCACCTCTCTCTCCTGTCGGCTCATTTTTGATCTCAAACATCATCTCAGGTGTTATCAGAACCTGTATTTATAACATTTTTACATAGTTAGTCATTTAGTTTTTCTAAAGCTGGAGTATATTGTTGTATTTCTGGCTCACTTTTGAAGTCATAGTATTTTTCTTAAAGGTGTTGGAGACTTTCGTGACCAATTTTTCATCAAATCTGTCAAACCTGAGTCTTATCCTCAGTATCATGAATCTGTAAGCCTGTCTGTCATTACTCACCTGAATCTCTTGCATTACGGTAACAGTTTCGAAGTGCCATCCACCATAAACAAACCATATGTTTACATTCAGAGCCAGGCGGTCACTCAGGCATCTTCGGAATTTTGTCGCAACGTGCATTGTGGGAAGTGAAGGCTCGCGCAGCCACCTGACAGCGGCAGCTGGAACAGACACGATCGGAAACGGCAGGAACTCCCTTCCTTCTATGCATATTCCTCCAGCCGTTTCCGCGTTTCCATGTGTTCGTTTCATCCATATAATACCATATGGTCGTGCTGTGTTATGGAAGTTTTTCTCTGCTGCTGGTGAATAATGAAATAGCAAGTGACACCTCCAGTCTCCTCAAAGGGCCTTTTGATTGAATGACGAACTCACGGCTTTAACAGTCACCTTTTGTTACCTTGCAAGAAAATGTACACACACAGTATGGGGATTTGGGTAAGGATATGGGAGAATTAGCATGCAGTGAGGGGTATTCGGGAAAGTTAGCATGTAGTGGGGAAGGGTCGTCAGAAATGGATATGGAAACAAAGAATGGAATCAGAAAATTCCATTACAGCTGCTGCTGCCGCTGTCAGGTGGCTGCGCGAACCTCCGTTTCCCACAATGCATGTTGCGACAAAATTCCAAAGATGCCCGAGTTACCTCCTGGGTCGGTTTGTAAACACACGGTTTGTTTCTGGTGGATGGCACTTCGAAATTGTTCACCGTAATGCAAGAGAGTCAGGTGAGTAATGACAGAAAGACTTAGAGATTCATGATACTGAGGATATGAGTGAGGTTTGACAGGTTTGATGAAAAATTGGTCACGAAAGTCTCCAACACCTTTAAGTGTAGTTGTTGAGAAAACTCTGAAGATGACAAGTTGTGATGTTTTCATACATGTCTTTCATTGTCCTTAACCCTTTCATGCATGAATTATGAGAACCTTAATCAAGATTTTTTTTTTTATGAGTGTTTTTATTCCTCTTTAGGCATGAAAAAAAAACAAAAAAAACAATGTGATCGAATCTTTTTTAAATCAACCTGTTTTTCATGGAGTTACAAAAATGTCCACTCAGCTACACCATGAATTTTATTCTTGAAGCAAAGAAACATGTATTTAAAACCCAATATCATAAAGTGATATGAAAACAGTGAAATGAAACCATGTTTAATGCAGCTAATCTGATGTTTTCTCACATTTTAACATATTCTAATACTAGTTATTACTCACCTCATGGAGATAATATGCAAAAAATAAATATTAACAATTGATTTCCACTCAAGAACCAACCAAGAACAGCAAAGTTACAATAATGGTATGAATTGCAGTTTACGAGATGATGCGTAAGTGTCCACTGTGTTGGTTGATATGAAACTAAAACAACAAAACCCATGAATATACAAGAGTAAAGCTGTAGAGTAACTGTCCACTGTAGTGACCACTATGCATGAAAGGGTTAATTCAGAACCAGCTATTGCAACAACCACAAAGAGTAGAAAAGTAAACAAATGCAAAATATCTATATCGAAAGAACAACAACAATAACAACTGAATAAAAGTATGTATAAAAATATCTATAGATAGAAACAACAACTACAACAAACAAGTCAAATGACGTCATATTTTTCTTAATAACTGTAGTTGTTACAATACTGCCTGCTAAATATACTGCACCCAATATATACAGTATGTTAGACTGTACACTTCTGGTTAGAGCTGCAGCTGTATATTATTTTGGTAGTCGATTAATCTATTGATTATTTTCTTTCGTTTGATTAAACGATTATTTGAATAAGCAAATAAAATGCTAAAAACATGAAAAAGACATGTTTGAAAATGACAAATAACTTGTCCTTTATTCCTGAACCAGCTGAAACAAGCACAAAAAGTATAAAAGTAAAAGGATATAGAAAAAAATATCTATGCGGAAATAACAACAGCATAAAAGTATATATAAAAATACCTCTATATAAATAAACAACAACAAAGTCAAATTACATCTACAAACAATATGTGCACTGCAGTCTTCAACACATTTGGAACCAGCTCACTAACAACTAAAGATGGAGCTAACAATGAACTAAAAAACAATAAAGACAAATATCTTTAATGTTTGTATAAAAGCTTAAAAGTTTCAAGAAGTAAATGATGGTTCCAATGTAGAAAAGTGAACATATAGACATTTTCTGCCTTTTGGCCCTCGTCTCTGTGTTGTTTGTGTTGATCCTGGTGCCATGTGCATTGCAATAAGCATCCATGTGAAACAACAACAGCGGAACCAATGTTTAGCAGCAGCGAAATTAGGGAAACGAAGCTTCCATTCAGAAAAATTGTGATTGAATTTCGTGAATTGATTGATTTCGATGAGTCGTTTCAGCTCTACTTCTGGCTGCTTCATATGTTGGAATATTTCGGTCTTTTAATTCATTTTTCCTGTGGGTAAATCCATGAATTTCTGCTGTACTGTTTTCTTTCTCTGTCCTCTCTCTGAACTCACTGCTGGTCTATGTGTTTTGTGTCTGTCCCTCTCTCTCTTTATCGCTCTGTAACTCTCCTCCCACGCTTTTTTAAACTGTTTTTAGAAAGATATCCCCTGAAACTCTTTTTATTCTTGTCTTGTTTTGGTACCATATTACGACTCTTCGCCTCCGCCTGACTCTCGTCTTCTCTCCTTGTGATTCACAGCCATCTGAGGAGCTTATCGTCTCCTTTTCTGTTTCCTGTCTCTCACACTTGGATGTTGAGATTACCTGATTTTTCTCTCCGTCTCCTTCTATCTCCTCTTTGCTTACATGCTGCTCAGGAGTATATTCGTAGACAGCTGGAGGAGGAACAGAGGCAGTTAGAGATTCTCCAGCAGCAGCTTCTACAGGAGCAGGCGTTACTGCTGGTAACCATAAAACCACAGCCCACCCACATGCAACTACCGCCCCCTATGTGCTGTGCACCCCCCCCATGCCCCCCACCCTCATCCCTGTTGCATGCACATCAGTGGCACAAAGGAACTGCCTGTCTGAGTCCTTCAACCTGTTTGCTATAAATGACACTTCACTTCAGATCAGTTGTCTCTAATATCAGTGTTTATTCAAATCACCGACTGCACGAACATCCCCGTGACGTTGGCAGCATTTCACAGGATTCTCCGGAGGGGGCAGGAAAGTGGTTTTGCCAGCTCCGATCATTTGGGACCATAAAAAGTGTCAGCATGAATAGAGAAAACAGGACATCGTTGTTGTTTTCCCTCTGTGTATTTCTCTCAGTGGTCCATTCTTGTCCAAGCAGCTGCTTCTTACATCCTGTTAAAGAGGATGAAACCTTTTCAGATCTAACCCGTGACAATGGCTCAAATCACTCAAACATAGTCTTGTATGAGATGAGCCTTTCCTGTTATCCAGTAACAGTTAGACCTCAATGTTTGGGATTTTTTTTTTTTTGTCAGTTTATCAGTGTTTTAATATTTAATACAATTTATGGAATTAAGACATAATTTAAAAAATGACACGATATATCATGATACTGTTAAAAGGCAATTTTTTGTTTCTTTCTTTGTTTTTTAGATGATTATTTCCTTGAAGAATTGAATTACAGCAGAAATCTGCACAAATACTAAACACATTTTTATTTGATCCCAACAGGATCTAATGCTATATCACAAAATGTTCCTGTGTTCGAACTGAAATTCAGTTTTACAGACATTACAGTTTAAGATCCTGTTCAAATGTTCATATTCTATTATTTCAGAACTAACATCAGAACATTATTTTAGTTCAATCCCAACAAAGGAACTAACATTATTTAATAAAAGAGTGTTAAATAATAATAAATAAAACGTAAATAAAAAAGAAAAACAAAAATAAAAATGAACCTCCACAAATCTGCATTTGAATAAACACCTAAAAATATCGATACAGTACTTTTTAATATCGATACAGTATTGTGAAATGAAATAGCCCAATATATTGCAGAACCGATATTTTCTTACACCCCTAATAGATAGTATAAAAAACAAATGTTCCACACCATTATTATTTCATTAACCCTTAAAGACCTAAAACTTTTTGTGCGGTGACATCCAAATGAATTTTTCTCTATATTTAACCTTTCCAAAGTGATTTATAATACTGTCATCTACACTTTGTTTTTTCAGTGAAAATCTGGTGTTGAAGAAAAATTACTTTTTCAGAAAAATATATATCATTGAAAAACAAGTGTCTACAGCCACAGTCATTCATCAAACTATAGAGTTTACTGGTGAACATTAACGCAGGATAACACTGTTTCCACAGTCACTACAATATCTGATGCCCCTGAAATGCTGAGAAACCTTTGCCTCTTAATATCCACCATTTTCATTGAAGCCTAAGCCAAAGCAAAAGTTTATGAAAAAAGCAGAAAATGCATAAAATAGACTTGATTTGAAGTAGACCATTTTCTAGTTTCTGTTTAGTGTGCGTATAAAACACAGCCTACATGGGTCAAATATACACCTCACCTAATCCTACTGCTAAATCTTATCTTTTAAATAAATTGCATGTGATCTGGTGGAGTTTAAGATATTAAAATAATTGCAGATATGAAAACGATATGAAAACTGGCTCAAGTCTTTTTAAGGCACAGGTGTCAAACATGCAGCCCGGGGGCCACAAGCAGCCCGCCAAAGGGTCCAATCCAGCCCCTGGGATGAATTTATGAAATGCAAAAATTACACTGAAGATATTAGCAATCAAGGATTTTAAAATCATTTTAGGTCAATTCAATCTATAGTGGGTCAGACCAGTAAAATACTATTATAATGATCTAAAAATGATGAAAAAAGCAATGTTTTGTCTTTTTTTTAGTGTAAAAAACGTAAAATTACACTATGAATAACCTGAACAAATATGAACAGCCTGAAATATCTTAAGAGAAGTGTGTAGAGTTTTACCAATATTCCTTCTGTCACTAAATGTTTTGTGTATTTGCAGATCCGCTGTGATCTGTAAGTTGTGATGCACATGTATAAATGATAAGCTAAGGTGTAATATTGTTACAATTGCACTTATTTTTCTGAAGAATTTTCAGGTTCATATTTGTTCATGTTATTTTCAAGTATGGTTCGTAGATGTAAACGTTTTCATGACAGAATTTTACTTTTTTCACTCAAAAACAGAGAGAAAACTTTGGAGTTGACATAATTTATAAGTTCTTATCCTATTATTCATATTATTTTAGTGGTCTGACCCACTTTGTACCATATTAAGCTGTATGTGGCCCGAACTAAAACGAGTTTGACATCGCTGTTCTAAGGGGAAGAGAAAATGTACGATAACAGGATTGAAGATGACTTCAAGAATACAAAGTAAACAAAGAATATGAACAAAAATAACTGTAGTATGAGATTTAAATGAGTAAGAGGCAGTTGACTGTCATCTATAATAGAAATGAAGAATATTTTGGGGTTTTCATTTCATTTCATTTCATGGTTTTGTAGCTTCTGCAGAAGTCGTTTACATTTGCCCGAGGACATGAGGAATATAATACATCAATAAAATGTAAAAAACATAAATAAATAGTATTGTTATCAACGATTATCTCTGTTGAAGTAATTAAAAAAAGATCACTTAAGCCATGTGATATAAATTTGTGGCTCATTTTAGAGAAAGTATGCTGGTAGATTAATCAACAGGGACAAAAAAGTTACTGTATAAAAGGAATGACGAAAAATGGTGTCCTTCACTTCCCCTCATTCTGCCATCCTTACTGCTTATATACCTTTAACCTTCCCAGCTTCCCTCTTTACTGCCTCATAAGTTTGACTTTATATCTGGAAATTTTACTTGTTTTCTCCTTTTACCTGTTACCTGACTGCTGTAAGTGTAAAACGTACATGTTCGTATTTTGTCGTCTGTGATTGTAGTTGTCAAAACGTGTGCCCTTTTTAGGTCTGTTTGCATGAATACTGAATGCACGGCTATAATTTGAAGACATTGTCATTCGACGCATGTTGTATGTCATTATCCTCATAGCATAACTGCCTACCTCATACACAAATGGACAAAAGTATTGGGACACGTTGATTTCAGGTGTTTCTTTTCTAACAGGGATCTGGGCTACAAAACAATATTGACAAATGTCACAATATAGTTTTATATTGTGATGAATATCATATCAATTACACTGTGTTACAAAACTGTTTTTTGCAAGTTGTCTAGGTTTTTTCAACTGAATTAGGACCATTTTGCACCGCTAAATCCAAAAATGACATCTGTTTTTCTCAATCAGGTCAGGGGTTTTTTGCTAATTTGATTTTGAAAAATTTGATCTTCTCACAAAATTGATTACATTTTTGTGACTTTATCAGCTGATTTTTTATATAGTTCTCACCCAAAATAGGTTTTAAGAGAAAAAAAATCATTTTCTAACAGGATTCCTGTTAGGTACAATGGTGTATTCACCGCAGATGCAGCAGAATACGTCAGGCTTATTTTTGCAAGATCTTCTAGTCGAAGCCATTTCATTCACCTGTAATATTAAAAAAAACATTAATCATAAACTGGCAAAAGTAAAATCTTCAGAACTCCTTTATTGCAAGAAATATGGAAGAATTTTGTATCATATGATGTGAAAATGCCCATAAATGTAAGCAAAAATGTTAAAAAGCCAATATGTAGCGTAGTTCAGAAAGTTGACCTGATCGAGCAAAATTCATGTGATTTTTGGATTCAGCACACCAAAATGATCCTAAATCAGCTCAAAAAACTTAAACAATAAATTTGTTGTTGACCAGTGTTATTAATATTGATGTTTATATGTTAAATCATCATGAACAGGACATCTTACAGCTGTAGCCATGATGTGTCCCAATAGTTTTGTCCATATAGTTTATAAACATCAATATTTCCTTTAAGTTTAGTGGGAGATTTTTCTTCCTCAGTGAGATGTGAAGAAAGTTGATTGTTATTTGTGGTAGAAAATTATTATTTATAGTCAGAGCATGAAAAATATTTTAGAAATTTAGAGGTAGAACATTTAAAATCATTTTTATGGATTAAAAAAAAATCAGCGTTGAGAGAAATTAAGTAAAACCATCTCTGAGGCATTTTGGAAGCAAACATAACAATTTAACCAAACTAACCAATGCAATGGTATTTATCACAATAAAAAAACACTATATTAGGATAGTTGTCATTTTTGTTTTGTATCCCAGACCCCTGTTAGAAAAGAAACACCTGAATTCAACCTGTCCCAATACTTTTGTCTATTTGTGTATGAGTTAGGCAGTGATGCTATGAGGCTAAGAATTTGTAAATTTGCACAAAAAAGACAATAAAGATGTCTCGATTGCAAATGACCACTTAGAAACATCTAATCTAAAGCAGTAAATGCCCCCCATCTGCCATTACACCCTAAAGTAAATATTCTTTATCCTATTTTCAACTCTTTCTCTCCCTTCTTCCTCTACATGGCACTTTTCCCTCTGTTTCTTTTGATACTTCATTCTGTTGCCCCCCCACACCCCCACTCCTTCCTCTTCACACCTCACGCCTCCCTTTTTTCCCCCCAGGAGTACAAGCGTAAACAGATAGAGGAGCAGCGGCAGGCCGAGAGGCTCCAGAGGCAGCTCCAGCAGGAGAGAGCCTACCTGGTGTCTCTACAGCAGCAACAGCAGCAGCAGCAGGAGGGAAGACAAGCAGAGAAGAAGCAGCTTTACCACTATAAGGATGTCATCAATCCTAATGACAAGCCTGCCTGGGCTAAAGAGGTAAGTCACGACATGCATGATATCACAAACCGGAACGCAGATATTATGTCAGTGTTTCCCAACCTTTTTTGGCTCGTGAGCCTATTTTAGCATCACAAATTTATGGCGACCCCAGACATTCAAAATGGGGACATTTTTATTGCTAAAATTAATTTGTTTTTGATCATTTAATAGTTTGTTATACTATTTTGCAAATAAATGTTAATTTTAGATGACATTTAGTCTATATAATGTATATTATTACGGATGGAGGCAGTAAATCCAGGTGTAGATTACTGCACAAAGTGAGAATTTAATTTTCCTTGGTCAGGATATGTACAGTCAGTCCAGCTTGGATTTGCAAGGCTGACAATTAATACTGAACAAACAAGAAAAACTATGAATTATGAAAGAGCTGCAGCATCTAAGACTGACCACAATGAACATTTGACAGATAAACAGAACCACAGTGCTGCAGTTTCAGCTTCACAGTTTGTCATGTCTTTTATGGATTGTGATTGTCTCTCTCAACTCACTATATAAATTTAGTGCATTTTATTATTATTTTTTTTAATCAATTACTAGAAATTTCAGGCAACCCCATTTGAATTCCAGATGACCACACGTGGGGTCCCGACCCCAAGGTTGAAAAACACTGTATTATGTGATGTGTTTGAGTTTGTGATACTGATTTTTCTTGCATGCAAAGGCAGCTGGAAGAATGTTGTGGAAATCAATCTCTCGTGTGTTTTATTATGCACCCTGTGGCCTTTTCTGTGTAATCATGTCTCATTCAGCAGGTTATCCAAGAAGATGCTGTGAAGAAGGAGGGCATCTCACTCATAATAAGGGCCGCACACACCAAGAACTATAACTGTAACGTTGTGAACACACTGTTCATTACAAACACCAGCAAATCATATTAAACATTAACGTCTCATATCCACACAGATCATTTAATCAACAGTTTAAAGTTTAAAAAACATTATAAAACACGAAAAAACTGGTCATTTGTTAAAAATAAAAATATAACACATTTCACTGAAGAAGAAACAATTTAAAAATGACATAAATGAAGAAAAACCCAGGTAAACTCTGACCCAGTTTCATCTAAAATCTGAAACATGATTAAAACATTTCACATCTGATCAGTCTAATCCTAAAACCTGGATAAACCACACCCATATCTGACCCTGCCCACTCCGCCTCTGTCCGGTCACAGGGTGGGTGCCCCCCCCCACACTGTTTAACAGTAACTTTCTGAAAACTGGGAACTGCAAAATACATACTGATGATCAGCAGCTGTAAGGTATAAACTTTATATAAACTTTAAATTGGGACATTTTTACCCTTTTATCCACAAAGCTCAGACTGTAGAAAATGTAAAATATGGGGTTAATTAATCCACTTTTCCACGAACAAAAATAAATGTTACATAAAATATTTCAACATTATCTCAAAAAGTCCACAAAAATTACCCAAGGCCAATATAATCCACAAGACAATTGGAAAACTGATGCTCTACTCTGCTCTCACTGCCTCCGACCAAACTTAATTGCTTGTAAACTTAATTTTTCAGCACAGCAACTGTGTGGATCAGCAGTATTCTTATTCTTAATGGTTTTGTTATTAATAAGAACAACTCATTCATTCATCTTCTGAACCACTTCACTATCCTGGAGAGGGTCTCAGGGGTACTGGAGCCTATCCCAGCTACCTATGGGTGAAGGCGGGGCTCACCCTGGACGTGCCACCATTTCATCGCAGGACTGACATATAGGGATGAATCCAATCCTATCCAATCCAACTTTATTTGTAAAGCACTTTAAAACAACTGCAGTGGACCAAAGTGCTGTACAGAAGAAAAATTAAAACCAAAACAGAAGTAGAAAATACAGAATAGATTTATAGACATAGAAACTGTACAAAAACAAACAAACAAAAAAAGTGCTATACAGAAGAATAAATAAAACCCAAATAAAAAGAATAAAATACAAGAATAGATTAAAAGCCATACAATTAAAAACAACAATATAAATAAAATAAACAAATAAATAGAATAGATAAATAGAACAACAAACCACTACCAAATAAAAAAATATAGAATAAAGATAATACCGTCAAACATCTCACATGGTTTCAAATAACCAATTGCTCTCACATTCACACCTATGGGCAATTTAACTTAACCAGTTAACCTGTTAATGCATGTCTTTGGACGGTGGGAGGAAGCTGGAGTACCGGAAGGAGAACATGCAAACGCCACAAAGAAAGCCCCCCCCAGTCAGCTGGTGTTGGAATCGTACCCAGGATTGCTGTGAGGCGACAGTGCGATCCACTGCACCACCACGTCACTCAAATAAGAGCAAGAACCGTATTATTATCTATGCATCGTAATCAGTCCATGCAGTTCAGTCACTAACCGGCAGTTATGTCCAAAAAATACTTTGTTCGGTCACGGGGATCTCGATCTTTCACCTTTGGCCAGTAAAATCTACCAGCAAAAAGTTTTTGTACCAAGTTTGAAGAAATTCTCTAAATATATCATTGAGATGTTGTGTTACTAGATAGACTAATACAGTGTTTCCCAACCTTTTTGAGCCACGGCACATATTTTACATTAGAAAAATCACAAGGCACACCACCAAACAAAAATGTCACAAAATGTATATTTATTGAAAAATAATTCAAATCAAGTCTCAGTTTACTCAGCGTGAAACCTGGGCCTGTTTAGTTGAACACAAAGCTGATATTCTTGCAGGAATTGAAGAAAGACACACATGAATCTTCTTCAACAGCTCTGGGTCTCGCTCTTTTTTGGGGGGGCTCATTGGGCGTGCACAGGCGACATTGTCACGGGGCGTTTGGAACAAGAAACCTGAGAGGGTGCATCAGCGACCCCTCAGAAAGACCCTTGGATTGAGGTCTGTTGTATAATAATATGGGAGGTACATCCCCCCTGCCCCAACCTGATACCCGTGGTTCGTGGGTAATTCGCTGATCTGCACATCACTAGTGAGGGGGGTTCTATCAGCAGAACACACCGCATCGGGGCCGATTCACTTTCACTTTTATTTTGCAAAGGGAAACAGGAGACTGTTATTGTGGAGTGAATCATGCAGTCGTATGTATCTATATCACGCTGCTCGCTTACAGTACCAACCAGGTGAAACTGGATAATTTTCAACGGCACACCTGATGATTTCTCATGGCACACTAATGTGCCACGGCACAGTGGTTGGGAAACACTGGACTAATAGATAAACTTGCAGTGTAAGGAACCTTGACCTTAAACCTTAGTCACTAAAATATTTTCAGTCTGAGTGAATATTTTTTACCAAATTTGAACAGTTCCTGAGATCCTGCAATCTGTTCTTAATTGCTTGCCTGGGTAAATAAAGGTTAAATAAAAAATAAATAAAAAATTTTAGACATTTAGACCAACACATGTTCCCTAATAAGATAAATAAAAACTACAGGAAGTGACATGCTGTTCTAACCTGAAATGATGATTGACTGTCAGTGTTCCTATCTTTCATTACATTTTTCTGACAGTGATCCCAACAGCAATGTTCTCCACTATTGTCATTGATTGAGTTTGAGGATTGTGGTTGGGACTCCAACATCCTGTGTTAGAATGACTTTAAAACTTCAGAATTGTAGTTATTGTTATAGTTCTTGGTGTGGATGGTCCATTCAAGTCAGAAGATGCCTGAGACTAAATGATGTTGCATCAGTACTCAGTGTGTTGAATGGTGTGTGTTGGTTTTTTTTGCTCACCCTCCTCTGACTCTGACTCCTAGGTCCAGAAGCAGCAGCTTGCACATGGTAACCAACCCCGCCCCCACCTACGACATCACCAGTCATTCAACCAACCAGCTTCGTCATCAGCCTCCCAGGGGCACGCCCCTAGACGAACCCCTTCCCATGGTCCCCAGCCTATTCCCCATATCCGTATTTCCCTAGATCCAGCAGATCCAGGGTTAAAGCAGGAGATAAGTCAGCAGGTCAGACAATTTAGGGCTCAGAAACTCAACCAGAGGGGCCGCAGTCCAGGGAGAGTGGACGAACGAAACCATGCCGCTGGTCAGGGACATAGTAAGAACCATAAAGAGCATTCTAGTCAAGGGCCTCCTAATCCCTATTGTGTAGATCCCAATATGAAAGCTAAACATAGGGACAGGCCCCTTTCAGCCCCAAATCAAGCAGCGATCCAGGGTCAACTACCCCCCGACCATCCTCAAATGCCAGGACCCATGCCGAAACCTCAATCCGGATCTAGCCCTGCGTCCAACCCTATTTACAAAGTGGTTAGTCACCGTCATCGCAGCAAGTCGCATTCGCCCAGCCATAGAATAGATGTAGATTTAGATGAAGAAGATTATCTTCAAGGGTGGAGGAACGAGATGCGTTTGAGCGTCAGTTGTGAGAACATTGTGATGGACTCCAACTGTACGGCAGCACCATCTGATTCCGTCAACCCTCTCAGTGAATCCTGCCCTCAAACAGCTCTCTGCTCTGTCCGACCCAGACAGAGGTCTTCCTACTCACCTGCATCTAGCACTAGTCATTTCCTTCAAGTCCCTGATAACATTCACTCCCCTTTCCTCAGTCCAGACAGGAATGGGATGTCGAGGCATGAAGGCAGAGCTGTCTCCTCCTTGGGTGACCTCAGTGTCTCTGCCCCGGCATCCGTACTCCGGCAAAATCTGGATGAGTCTGGCTTAAGGAGGAGTTGCTCATCTGAATATTTGATAAAGCGTTGTCACTCCTCCCCCTCACATTCTCCCTCACACTCCCCCTCACGCTCCCCCTCATATTCCCCCTCACATTCTCCCTCACACTCCCCCTCACGCTCCCCCTCATATTCCCCCTCATATTCCCCCTCACACTCCCCCTCACATTCTCCCTCATATTCCCCCTCACACTCCCCCTCACATTCTCCCTCATATTCCCCCTCACGCTCCCCCTCATATTCCCCCTCACATTCCCCCTCATGCTCTCCCTCAAGCTCCCCCCCACAACCCTGGTCATCGTCCAACAGAACTTTATCCCCTCCATTTTCTTCTGAAACGATCATGCTCCATCCAACCCCTTCTCTTTTCCACACCAGCCACCACTTGCCCGACCAGGCCCACTTGCCCCTCATGAGCTCACCCGCCTCTTCTCCTCACTGCTCCGCTTACAGTTCTCCCACCTGCTCCCCCTATGGATCTCAGATCTGCATCAGATCAGTTGGGGCAGAGTGCTAGTACACTTGTACATTACAACACATGTTTGTACTTTTATATTTGTGGACAAATAATGCATTCCTGAGCTCCTAATCTGAAAGTCAACCAGAGGTACGGACCATATCCTAACTAACCATGCCTCCATTTGCCTCCTTCTGGTTCAGTCAGCATAAAGAGTTTGGCACATACTGCTACATATACAATAACTTCCTTCTCATTTGTCTCATGACTTTACTTGATCTTATTCAGATATTCACAGCTTCTATATAACAGTCTGATGCTTCATTTGGTCACCTTTACCTTTAATTACAGCTTACTTAAGCAGTATCATAACATTTACTTGTCATTTTTGGACACATAACGTTGCTGAACCTAGACCTGACCAATTGAATCAACCCTCAGATCTTAACACAGCCCCCACAGGCTTGTACTGTAGGCACTAGGCATGATGGGTAATCACTCCATATGCCTCTCTTCTCACCCTGATGCATCCATCACTCTAGAACAGGGTCAATCTGGACTCATCAGACCACATGACCTTTCTCCATTCAAACACAGTCCAATCTTTATTTTCTCTATTAAACTGATGGTTAAGAAATGAGAAGCTACTCATGTGCATCTTTTAGAGTTAAAGACGTTGTTGCAGCTGAGACATATTCATCACTGCAGTAATTATCCAGTGGAAGGATCTGAACTATTGGCTGAAATCCTGATGGAGACTTTTTTGGCCAGGCAGTGCAAATATATGTATATCGGCTAAAATTTACTAGGGGTCAAATGAGTGACAATTTTTGTCAAAAAAAAAAAAAAAAAAGTTGTAAGAAATGCATAGAACTGTGTTGAAATAATGCTAATCCATTTGTGCACAGACTACTGATATTATTTGACAGTGGAAGCTCTATTTTCAGAAATATTGGATTTTGAATAGCACGTGTATGTGAAAACTTTTGCTGGTGGACGGACGTGACATTACCCATGATGATCTGGTCAGTACCAGTACTTTATTAGGAATAAACGTATATACTTACTATTGCTAATTATCCTCTTATTCATAAATGTTAGTATTGTGGATCTAAAACAATAACAGCTGACACAAAAACACTAAATGTGTCAGTGGACGGATGTGACATGGTTGTTGTGGATCCCATCATACTGATGCTCAGCAGCCATGTCACTGTTTACACTAATGATCCCTGTGTAAAAACTAGGATCAGAATTATTTATTGTATAGTTTATCATCAGACTAAAGAGGAAATAACAATATAGAATTGTTATTTCTTTATAAAAATGCTTATTATTAGAAAACTGCTGATTTAAAAAGTGATCTGTGACATTCTTAATATATGTATTGGCATAACATAAGCAGGATGGATCAGCACCATACTCCATATTGAGCCTGTAAAAATAAAACGTGATATGTAGGATAGAATCTTGTAAGAAAAATTGGGGAATCTAAAAGAACAGGATATTGGTTTTTCAGGTAAATTCAGTTCAAATATAACTTGGCCATTTGTGACGTGAAAATATAGCAGTAATTGTGATGAAATTGGACATTTTTGAGCTGAAAACAGTTCATATGACCATCAACATGTTGCAACAGAACTGAAATCCTGTCCATTTGCATAACTTGCATTTACCAACACAAAGTTCCTTTTGGGATTCATTTACATTGATTTCTTATGCACAAAGACATAAATAAGACCTCTAAGCAAATTTTAGCCGATGTATATACTAAAAATAGTGCGGCAAATATATTCAAAAATATCCTGTCATCACAAAGATAAAAGTACAGACATGGTGTTGAGCAAAGATTTGTAAATATATCTATATTAACTTTATGTATTTTATATTAAATGTTCATGTTTGATCGTTTTAAGTCATATGAATTGTTGCTTCTATTTGTACCAGAGAGTTCTTTTGACAGAACTGAGATCCAAAGAGCGATGTCAGGGATAGTCTATATACTCCACTGTCCTCTAGTTAGCTGAGTTTACTGTAGCGGCAGCCTTCTCACCACCCTGCCAGACTCAATACCCCCCATTTAATCCTGACAACTGGTGATGACATCATCTGGAAATTCCACCAGTCCCAGTCCATTTTAGGTCAGTCAACCAGTCCATTGACTCCCAGCTTGGTGGTGGGTGCTGGCCAAGTGGTGGTGGGATTCTTCTACCGAACGTCTAGATCGTCGTCTACTCTCCCTTCATGTCTCTGTTCCCTTCCCTCAACTGTCCTTTTACCTTTTTAAGAATCCCTCATGGTAGAAAGACCTTTTGGATATAAAATAATCTACCCAAAAGGTTTTTTTTTTTTTTTTGAACTGGATGTTCTTCTAATAGAAACTTCTCCATCTCTTGTAGGTCAACTGACATTTTTGTAGTTTCCAGCACTACTTCTGCAGATCAAACCTGATTTTATTCACCTCTCCTGAATAGTTCCTTTCTGCTCTCTTTTGTCATTTTGGGATTCTTTTGGTGTTTTCATTTATAGCTACCTCTTATTTCAAGTGAGCTACTAACCAATTATTTAGTACTCTTTCTGCCAACATGTACTGTTTTGGTTTTCTTCACTGTTAGAAGTCGATCATGTTCTTCTCATTTGTTGCATTATAGTTAATGTTTAGCTAGGAACTAACACTAAGGCTCATTTATGCTCCTTCTGCACGCAAAAAAAAAAAGAGAAAAGCTTTGAAACATGTTACGTGTCACTACCCATTTACTGTATTTCCACATTACGATGGCAAGCAACACATCCACTAGATCAGGGGTGTCAAACTCATTTTCTTTCAGGGGCCACATTCAGCCCAATTTGACCTCCAGTGGGTTGGACCAGTCAAATAATAGCATAATAGCCTATCAATAATGAGAACTCCAAATTTTTTATATGCAAAAAATATGCTAAAATTATGAAATCATTTACATTTTACAAACTATCCAAACAAAAAAGATGTGAATAACCAAAAAAAAAAAAAAAAAAACCTGAAATTTCTGAACAAAAATAAGAAGAAATAATAAGAAATGTGATCAATATTCTGCCTCAACTTATGATTTATACATGTGCATTACAGATCAGATCTACCAAGACACATAACAGGCAGAATATTGTTAAAATTACACGTATTTTTCTTTAGACATTTCAGGTTCTTCATATTTGTTTAAGTTATTGACGTTTAATTATTAAAGGATATCAGAGTTTAATGTTTGTTGCAGTAAATCAAAGAGAATAAGTTGGAGTTGCCTTTATTTAAAGGCATAACGTCATATTATTTTTTTCACATTAAACCAAGAAGAACATTTGGAGTCATTATTTAGTTTAGTTTATTTAGTTTATTAGTTTGATCCCCATTAGCTGCTGCATATCACAGCAGCTACTCTTCCTGGGGTCATCCACAACACAAAAACAAAGCACCACAATTTCCCACAACTCACTCAACAAACATACACATACATATATACACTCAACACAACAACACAAAAACCAAAAATCAACAACAGCACACAATGCAAAACAATTACAATAATACCAACAACAACAGAAAATAGAATAAATAAACCAAAAATCAGAAACAAAAAATAAGTACATAAAATGAAAATAAAAATAAGGTTATTATACTATTATTTTCGAGTTTGACACCCTTGACTGTTAATATCTTCTGCACTTTGTAAAGTCATCCCACGGGCCGGATTGGAACTTTTGGCGGGCTGGTTTTGGCCCCTGGGATGCATGTTTGACACCTGTGCACTAGATGGTAGCAGACAGTGAATAGTTTTTGACAACAGCAAACATGACGGTGGGCAACGCTGCGGTCATTGATTTTGAGTTGTCATGCCAAAGATCCTGCTACACTGCCCTTAATTTATGGCACTACTGTATGATTTTATCTGCATTTGTAAGATTGGAGAACATGTGCAGAAATACAGACAAAATAAATGCATTACACAGACTGACGGTTCTGTCTGCGCCCGCATTTGCATTTAACTTTGAGCATAAATGAGTCCTAAACTCTGAGACCTGACACAGTATTGCATAGTTGTTCTGACTCAGGCCGTAATCTTTGAAAAAATCCCACTAGATTATGAGCTCATGTGGAATTAGCAGAAAGCTCCTGGGGATGATGGTTTTCAGAGCATATTTCAGCGCGTGGTTACCTGGGCCTGTTGACACTATGCCCTGCTGAGCCATGACTCTACCTACCACTGACTGTCCACTAGATTGTTTCAAGTGGAAAAGTGTGATTTGGGCAGCTGGGAGCGTTCCTCTGAGCTTTCTCTCACTGCACAGCAGATAATCTGATAATCTGATTACGCTGGCTAGAGAAGCTTTCTGCTTTCCACACACATAGATATTTTGGATATTTTGTGTGCGTTGGTGTTGACATGCACACACACTCCCACAAATCATATAAACAATCACATATATTTGTTTACATGTGTGTGCACATTTCTGTTTCTGTCACATTCAAGTCTGTCCTTTTGGGTTGAATGTGGTGTCGTTTAAGTAGATTAAGGATAATACTGGACTTTTTCCCCTGCAGCCATCAGACAGTCGTACTCAACACGGTTCAGCTCAAGAGTGGAGCACCCTAAATGATCATTGCGTGACACATCAGCGTCTGCATGTGTTTACTTATTTTAATGGTAGATCTGTGGTTGCCAAGCTGTTCTGTAGAAGGCTGGATTGCATTCAACAACGTGTTAAAACAGGTTAAGACTCCCAAGGTATTCCACGGGGTGAGATTAATGAGCCATGAAGATGAAAACACATTCACCAATGAATGAGAATTCAAACAACCACTGTGAGAAAAGATACCCGTGACCAGTGTTGGGGAGGAACTGCACTGTAAGAAATGTCAAGTTGGTTTAACTTGAAAATGTACATTCTCCAAAGGCCCAGAACAGTGGTGTTTAACTCAACATGAACCCTACTCTAAGTAACCCTTTCATGCACGAATTATGAGAACCTTAATCAAAATTTTTTTCCTGAGTGTTTTTATTCCTCTTTAGGCATGAAAAAAAACAATGTGATTGAAAATTTTCTTCTGAAAAATAAATAAAAAATAAATTAATTAATTAATTAAGATTATTAAAAAAAAAAAAAAAAAAACATAAAAAAATTAATAATGAAAGAAAAAAAAATCTTATGAACCTGTTTTTCATGAAGTTGCAAAAATGTCCACTCAGCTGGACACCACACATTTAATTTTTGATGCACAGAAACATGTATTTACTGATAAATTGTGTGAAAACTATGGGGAGGGCTTGTGATTCTGAGGGTTTATGCACAGGAGAGATCTACATAATGTTATCAATTCATGTCAGAAAAGATATGTAGTGTCTTAAAACTTTAATAAAGATATGTGTAAAAAAACAAAACAAAAACAAAAACAAAAAGAACAACAAAAATCCATGAATATACAAGAGAACAGCTGTAGAATAACTGTCCACTGGAGTGACCAGGACGCGTGAAAGGGTTAAAGGTCAAAAGTTGATTTAACTACAATGTATTTGAGTCTCAAAAGTTTGTAGGTGAGAAAGTGGATTTTTCTTTTTTTATACAATGAATTACTTACATTTCTATTACTTTGCACTTTAAGCTAAGAATATTTCTAAGTTTTTTCAACTTAAGTGAGTAAGGTTTCTTACTTGCATCTATTCAAAATGATTTATTTGACAAACTCTAACCTTAAGCCTTTATTAAAATGATGCACTCCATCCTGTGGTTACAGTACAATGTTAAGTATGACTTAACACCCAAAAAGCTTTTTAATTAACACACCCCAGATTGACTGATATGGGAACATCATCCAGGATTTGACACCTTATTTCCTGTTCTGACTGAAACGGAGTAAACAAACAGGAAAACTGTCAACAACACAACAGAAGCCAGATCCATGTAACTGTCCACTAGAGAAGCTTTTTCTCCAGTATTTTGTTGTGTGTGTCAGACATGCAGTCTCTCTTTACAGTGTTGTAATGCTCTTTATTGGATATTGGAGGCAGATGCATAAAACTCCAGAAGCTGGACACGCTTACTTATGTCTGCAAATACAAATGGTAAAAAAAAAAACCCACAGGAACTGGCTCATTTTTTGCAAAAAGAAAGTCAAAAACGAGACAGTGGTTTTCTGTTGTTGACCTCAAATCTATTATTCATGTTAATATTCAATACATGCTCGAGGACATATTTTGTCACAGTCTGTGCCAACAGATTCATATCATGCCATTGTGTGCACTTTTGACTGACTGACATCGACACCCAAGTTTAACGAACATGTTTATACCTGAAAAAATAGTCAACAAATGAATCACTTGTGTTTCCACCCCTGGAAACTCACACAGCTCAAACGTGCCCAAATCAAAGTGAAGAAGTGATTGCACATAATAAATGGAGCTGTTGTGTTTCACAGTACAGTTACAGGTAATGAGTCAAAATAATTAATTTGTAAAGTAAATATGATGGTGATTTTTTATACTTACTGAGGGAAAAATTGCAGTTTTATAGTTATCAGTCCAAATGCTGGTGATTACAAAGGGGTTACAAGTCTGTTGTTTTTGGTTAAAAGGATGTAGACCACACTGAGGCAGGAGGAAAAGGCTTTAATATTATTAAAGCTACAGCTATCGATTATTTTTGTAATCGATTAATCTGTTAATTATTTTCTTTGATTCTATTCAATTAAATTATTATTTGAATAAGTGAACAAAAAAATTAAAAAGACATGTCTGAAAATGACAAGTTGTGTCATTTTCAGACATTTATACATATAAGGAAGCGAAATGACATCTACAAACAGTAGGTGCATTGCAGTTTTCAACACATTTGTATTCAACTTACTAACAAGTTAAGAACTAACAAACAACTGAAAAACTAGACAAATATTTGAATGTTTGTGTGAAAGTTTATAAGTCCTGGAATCATGCGCGTCACTATAAACGTCTGTGAAACACAACAGTTTAACTGCAGCAAAATTAAGAAAACGAAGCTCTGCGTCAGGAAAATTGTTAACTAATTTTTTTAGTCGATTCGAGTTGATTAATCGATTGTTTCAGTAAAACGTTGTATAAAACATATTAATCAATTGTAATAAGTTACATTACTTTAAAGTACTTCTTTTATTAATTATAGTTCGGACAGCGTAACCTTCCCAACACTGTTCACATCTCACCCGTACATTGGTAAACATTATTCACACACCGCACTGCTGTTGTTTCCCACTGAGCTGAGCGATGTGGTTGCTGTCTGGGGGCTGTTGGGGTCTGTGTGGGGTTGCCGTGGTGATAGTTGTAGCGTGGTGATGCAGTAGTCTGCGCTGTGTGCTGGGCTGTGAGTGACGATGGTATGTGACCTGTCCCAGGTGGAGGAGAGATCTAAGCTGAACAGACAGAGCTCCCCAGCGCTGCAGCACAAAGTGTCCAACCGCATCTCCGACCCCTCCCTCCCTCCCCGCTCCGAGTCCTTCAGCAGCGGGGGCATGCAGCCCGCCCGCACCCCACCCATCCACCGCTCCATTGAACCACAGGTGTGTGTGTGTGTGTGTGTGTGTGTGTATGACAGAGGAGTTGTGTGAGTCTCCTACTGACTACTGGAATCATGAAGTGTTTTCATACTTGAACTCCAGACAAGGCTCCATGTTCTCAGTGAATGTCGTTGCCTCCTACTGCCTTTGCTCCTTTTCTCCTCTCTCTTCATTTCTCCTCCATTATTATGTGCCTTATATTTACTCTCTCACATTCGATCATTCGTTCAAAGACAATATTTGGATCCTAATCTGTTTCTGACAAACTAATCTTACTGTATTTTCCTCCACTCGTCCTCCTGTCTTTGTTTTGGTCTTCTCTCTGTCATTCCTTGCATCTTTTCTTCCATACTTCCTTCATTCCATTCCTTCTTTCCTTCCTTTCATACATCCCTCATCCTTGCCTCCTTTCTTTTTCCATTCTTTCATCCTTCATTTCTTCCCTCTCTCCTACTTCCTTTCCTTCCATCCTTTTCTCCTTCCTTCATTTCTTACTCCCTTCTTTTCCTTCCATCTTCCTCTTCTTCCATTCTTTCATTGTTTGTTCCTTCCTTGTTTCCCTCCTTCCATTCATCCTTTTTTTCTTTGTTCCTTCCTACCTTTCATTTTTCTTCATTCCATTATTTCTTCCCTTTCATCTTTTCATCCTCCCTTTGTTCCTTCTTCCTTTCATGCATCCTTCATTCCTACCTCTTTTTTCCCCCCATTCTCTCATCCTTCATTTCTTCCCTCTGTCCTACTTCCTTTCCTCCATCCTTTTGTTCTTCCTTCATTTCTTCCTCCTTTCTTTTTCTTCCTTCTTACTGTCCTTTCATTCATCCTCCTTTTCTATGTTCCTTCCTCCTTTTCATTTTTCTTCATTCCATTATTTCTTAACTTCCATCTTTTCATCCTCCGTTGGTTCCTTCTGTCCTTCTTCCATCCTTTCTTCTTTCCTTTCTTTCACATCCTTCCCTCCACCCATCTTTCCTTCCTTCCTTCCTTTCCCACTTTCCTCCATTCCTTCTGTCACCATCTGACTCATTCCCTCCATCTCTCCTTCCTCCCTCCTGTAGATGGCTCATCTAGTTCCAGTGAAGACCCACACTAGCTCTATGTCCGGCTCTCAGTCTCTGCAGGATCAGACGGGCTCGGCCCTGAATGACAACATCAGCGTGGGCTCTCCACGGCCTGAAATGCCACGTCAGAACTCGGACCCGACCTCTGACACCCCCGTGATGCCGCCCCGCATCAGCAGCCGGGATGACAGGGACCGGGAACGAGACAGAGACAGAGACAGAGATAGAGATCGGGACAGGACTGCATGGCTGAGAGAGGAGGATATGCCACCCAAGGTCAGAGCCTCTACTTCTTTTTTTTTTAACTTTATTTATAGAACTTTTCAACATTTACAGAACCTTTCATTTAACAAGCATAACATTCATTACTTCAAGCAATGTACTCTTGACACAGAGATTGACAGCGGACACGACAAACAAACAGAACCCAAGGAAAAAAAAAAAAAAGCTGACTAACTGATCTGCCTTGGCGGAGGTCTGCTTTCTCCGAGTGCTTTTCTAGTTAAACATGTTTTTGGTGAAAAACAGTAAAGAATATCACTTTTTCTCACCCTGATTTCATGTTTTTTGTGTGATTTTAGGTTCAGTGTGTTAATACAGCATATCACATGAAAAAATAACTGTTAAGTCACTCAAGTGAGATTTTGTTTAAAAAAAACCCCAAACTTGTACCACACAAGGTGAGGTAAACAGTTTTTTAATGAGAAGTAAAATTATACAAAATCAAAAGTATTCAAATATGGCCAGAATACCCTCAGACTTCTAAGGGCTTCGACATTATGAGTTTAGATTGTCTATGTAACTCTGGTCTTCTTCATAGACTAGTCAGTTGCAGATGGTGCTTTTATACACTATATTGCCAGAAGTATTTGCTCACCTGCCTTGACTTGCATATGAATTTAAGTGACATCCCATTCTTAGTCTATGGGGTTCAATATGACATCGGTCCACCCTTTGCAGCTATAACGGCTTCAACTCTTCTGGGAAGGCTCTCCACAAGGTTTAGGAGTGTGTTCATGGGAATTTTGGACCATTCTTCCAGAAGCGCATTTGTGAGGTCCCACACTGATGTTGGACAGAAGGCCTGGCTCTCAGTCTGCGCTCTAATTCATCCCAAAGGTGTTCTATGGGGTTGAGGTCAGGACTGTGTGCAGGCCAGTCCAGTTCATCCACAGCAGACTCTGTCATCCATGTCTTTATGGACCTTGCTTTGTGCACTGGTGCACAGTCATGTTGGAAGAGGAAGCAGCTCCAAACTGTTCCCACAAAGTTGGGAGCATGGAATTGTCCACAATGTCTTGGTATGCTGAAGCATTCCCAGTTCCTTTCACTGGAACTAAGGGGCCAAGCCCAGCTCCTGAAAAACAACCCCACACTATAATCCCCCCTCCACCAAACTTTACACTTGGCACAATTTGGTCCGACAATTATCGTTCTCCTGGTGACTGCCAAACCCAGACCCGTCCATCAGATTGCCAGATGGAGAAGCGCGTTTGGTCACTCCAGAGGAGGTGCCTCCACTGCTCTAGAGTCCAGTGGCGGCGTGCTTTACACCACTGCATCCGGCGCTTTGCATTGCACTTGGTGATGTATGGCTTGGATGCAGCTGCTCGGCCATGGAAACCCATTCCATGAAGCTCTGTGCGCACTGTTCTGGAGCTAATCTGAAGGCCACATGAAGTTTGGAGGTCTGTAGCGATTGACTCTGGAGAAAGTTGGCGACCTCTTTGCACTCTGCGCCTCAGCATCCGCTGACCCCGCTCCATCAGTTTACGTGGTCTACCACTTTGTGGCTGAGTTGCTGTCATTTCCAAACACTTCCACTTTCTTATAATCCAGCTGACAGTTGACTGTGGAATATTTAGGAGCCAGGAAATTTCACCACTGGATTTGTTGCACAGGTGGCATCCAATCACAGTTCCACGCTGGAATTCACTGAGCTCCTGAGAGCGACCCATTCTGTCACAAATGTTTGTAAAAGCAGTCTGCATGCCTAGGTGCTTGATTTTATACACCTGTGGCCATGGAAGTGATTGGAACACCTGATTCTGATTGTTTGGATGGGTGAGCCAATACTTTTGGCAATATAGTGTATATTTTTGATGAGATCTCAACCATAACCTGAGCAGATTTGGTTCACAAGGCAATTTAACCACCTTTTGTGATACTAAAAAACCCAGGGTTAAACCAGACATTTCCTCTGTAACTCTTTAATCCACCTTCATAATTACAGCTCTAACGCTACACTCATTATTCAGCAGCATCGCAGTTCAATGCACCGGTCTATATATTCTACCACACTGAAATATTCATACAAATGCATACATTATCCTGTGAATGGTGAATGTCTTTCTAGTGGATTAAACATTGTACTTCTGTGTGTGTTGTTCAGGTTCCCCAGAGGACCACTTCCATTTCTCCAGCCCTGGTCAGGAAGAACTCTCCTAATGGAGGACTAGGACTGGGCTCTCGCGGTGGCTCTCAGCTCATACGGGCCAGGTACAGCTTTAACCCTTGAACCCTTGAGACATTTTTCCAGGTAAATGTCCTGCTGTGAATTTACATCTGTAGAAGGGTCAGAAAAGCTTCTGTGAGTATGTGCTTGTGTTCCTTTTCTGCAGTGGTTTTGTTTTGCTGTGTGTTTTAGAGTCAAGACAGGGCAGAATAACAGAAAAAGACAAAGAAGAATTGAAGTTTTACAGGTTTTTACTAAATAAGGCACTCACAATGTACATCAATAAGAGATTTCGGATGTTGAACGTGAACTGTAACACACTGAACAACAAGCATGTACTTTTTGTTTTGAGGTTCTTTTTTTCTGAATCAGTCCAGCTGCTTTTTGACACCCGGTTGAACTCCAAAAAGCAGTTACACGGTCAGAACTTGGTAAAAACAATAAAGGAAAATCACAACAACAAGGAAAAACGATGTAAAAAAGCTCAAACTGTCCAATTTTATTGTGAGTCGATCTCACTCGCTGCAGTGTGTTTCACCCCCTGCTCCACAGGCAGCAGGGGGTGCACTGAGCATGCTCAGATGTCTATGGAAAGCACAATGTCTATTCTATCAGCACATTTGAAAACATTTCCTATAGAGCAAACAGTTGAATTTTTATGAATATTTAAAATAAAACATTCATTCAGAACGAGCATCACAGACACATCAGGGACTACCGGGTTAATTAGAATTGTGAACTCATCTGAGGTCTAATCTCAGCCAATTATGTCAACGTTGTAGTCAGGATCATCCTTAAAATGACTTACTTTTGTAGAATGCAGTTTTTAGCTGTTTTATTTCATTTATGTTTGTGCATGTAAATGCACAGTGTTTTATTCGTTTTAAACACTGTGCAGTGCCGTTACAAAAAGTGCTGCTGTGTGTAATTTTAGCCTGGTGTAGCATCAGCATTGTTGACCAAACGCTATTGATTACTTTATATTATTATCCCACTCTGCAGTAGCTCAGTTGTATTTTTACACTATAGCAGAAGCCTGGGATTCTGAAATATGTATGTCTGTGTGTATTCTAAGCAATTACAAACAAAACAAACCAAAAAAATAAAAAATAAATAAATAAATTTCTGGTGTGTTGCAGTAATCCAGACCTGCGGCGGTCAGAGCTGTCTTTGGACGCCATGCTGCAGCGAACCTCCTCAAACTCATCATCCTCCTCCTCCCCTTCATCTCAGGGAGGCTCGGCTGAGAGGAGAGGTATGAATACAATCCCACAGCACAAACCAAAACACTGCAAACACACACATTATTATTATTTATTATTAACCTTCATTTAACCAGGAAAAAAAAGACTCACTGAGATTAAAAATCTCTTTTAGATTACTTGAATACGTCCATACTTCTACCAAATAAACATCACTGTTCACGCGTATGTCCACATGCTAAAGCAGGCACACACACACACACACACTCAACCCACTCAAAGGTCCATCAGCTGGCAACCGCAGTTCTGCTCTGATCAACCTGTCTGATGTGGCCCGTTACTCCGAGCCTCCAGAGCGATAGAAGAGAGGAAATTAGAGTGAGAGATAGGAGGAGGCGTAGAGGGAAGTGTCAAACAACAGGCCAGAGGGATATGGAAGATATGCATGGATCTCCTCTTGACAAGCACATGGCAGAGGAGGAGCAGGGTGAAGGGTGGTGGGAGCTTCGGTTAGATCTGATAGGTGACATAACACATCCGACAGACAGAGGTGGATGAAAGAAAATAGGAGTAAAATGTACAAAAAAAAAAAAAGACTCTACTAAGACGCGTTGAGAAAATCCAAAATAATACAGAAACAAATTGTATCTCTGTGTGTTTATCCTAACAACAACAATAACAATAATAATGAGAAATATAATGTGTTTGTTTGCGTGTTTTTTTGTTTGTTTGTTAGCGGGATAACTCAAAAAGTTATGGACGGATTTTCATGAAATTTTCAGGAAATGTTGATACTGGCACAAGGAAGAAATTATTAAATTTTGGTTTGTGTGTTTGTTTGTTTGTTTGTTTTTTAGCAACTTTACGGGAAAACTATTACAACCATCTTTACCCACAGATAGGCCTAGGCCCTGGGACTAACCCATTAAATTTTGGGCCAAGTAGGCCAAAGTTCAAGGTCACAGCAAGGTCACAAAATCTACCATTTTCCTATCTGTCATCATTGAGCAATTTTCCAAAATTTATAAAAAATTCAGAACGACTCTGATTAGCCTCCAATTCAATACACCCGTAGCTTAGAACAATATCTTGTATCTGGCACAAAATTGTCCACATCCACTGTGGAATGTGGACTCTGTGGACATTTACATTTAACATTGAAAATCCCATTTACCACACATTTTTCATTATAACTAAAAAAATATTGATTGGAATTTAATATAATTTGACATAAACATGACTGGTACCAAGCTGCAACTTTTTCTGCTGGATGGAACAACCTTGAAACTGTTTAATTTAAAAAGAAATAGTCGATCCACACATGCACACTGTTCGGGGTGCTTGGCGGAGGTTTGTGTTCTCTGAACACTTGTTATTATGTTAATGGTTTGACAGAATTTCTTAAAATTTGGTACAAACATACAAAGTCAAGTATGAACTGATTACAAAGTTCCTTTATTTATCATGATCCTTCACTGTACGCTTCGCCAATGATATAAAACCTTTCACTTCCTGCCCCTTAAATGGGCGTAGTCACAAGGGTTGAGAACGCCATGTGGGTGGATGAAAGCAAATATTACACTAATGTTTTTTTTTGATGATAATTATCTTTTTTTTAATTCTTCTGCTCATTTTTACCGACTTCAGACGAGATTTGCATTGTAAGATCTTGTTAAAGGTTCTTGCTGAGACAGAGACAGGAAACAGGTCCACTTCCTGCTGTTCCTCTCAGGTCTAATATCAGTCATTGCCTTCAGATTAAATGTGTGAACTTCTTTGTTCTTCTACTAAATTGCTGATTCAAATCAAGTTTCCTTTGTGTATGAAGGCCAGAAATGGAATGATGTGTCTGTTGTGATCAGGTCAAGCCAAGCAGGAAGGATCACCTCCAGGAGCCAATCAGGAGGCAAAACCTAAACAGGAGGAGGGCCATGAGTCAGCCCGACCCAGCAGACCTGCAGTGAGTCGCACAAACCACAGACGCACACTTTTATTTTCCTTAAATTACAGAAATCTCTTCTCTGGAAGTCTTGGCAAGGTCCCCCTCTCCTTATTTTCTGCTATTCATCTGGTTCTTTCTTTCTCTGCCTCTCTCTCTCTCTTTTCCTTCCTTTTTCCATTCTTCAGAGCTATAAGAAAGCCATAGATGAGGTTAGTGACACTCGAGTCCACTTGTCTTTATCCCAGTTTTCCTTTGCCTCGATCTTCAGAGCTCCTTTTTTACCCTGGCATGGTGGAGTTTCACAAGATGATTACTTTTGTCTTACAAATGAGGGTGTTACTTTCCGGTTGATGACCGTGCATGTGTGCTTCTTCACACATACCTGAGAGAGTGTATGTGGAGGTGTGCTTGTGCAGGTTTGTGTGTGTGTGTGTATGTGTGTGTATGTGTGTGTGTGTGTGTACATGCATGTGTTTTGTGTGTGTGTGTGTGTGTGTGTGTGTGTGTGTGTGCGTGCATAAATAAATTGCCAAGCACTTGAACAGTTTCTGAATCTTTTTTCCCCCTGTTTCTCTGTTGTCACGGTTACTGGTCAGGAGGAGCTGGTAAGCCCACCGTGTACGACGGTCCTCTCCCCCCCGTCTGCATGATTTGGTCTGACCCAAAGGCTTGAGTAAATAGGGAGGGTGTAGAATAGAGGGAGGAGTTTCGGTCCAGATGGCATGGGGATGAGAAGTAGTTAGAACGGACGCAGAATGACGCTGCTCCCCCGTAGATTATCTCTATCTTTTTCTCTTCTTATGACTTGTTTTCATAAAGTCGATACCTCCTCATGAGAGAATAAAATTGCTGATCTGCGATTGCTCCTCATGTCAGTGGAATTTAGTCTTACTAAGCACAAAAATGGGATCTCGGATCAGCACTTTTGTTCCAGTAAAACCTAAGTTCGCAAGTCCAGTATGTGTGACAACACAACAGTTGTCCTCCTGTCATGATGCTGATGGTTTGACCTACTCTTCGCCCCTTTCTGCTCAACTTGTCCTTGAATGTGATTCAGTTTCTCTCAGTCCTCAAGCTGTGATGATCTAGACCTGATGAACTGAATGTCCTTTGTGTCTTTCTCCTGTCTTCCACTGTCTCTCTCTGCAGGATCTAAGTGCATTGGCCAAGGAACTCAGAGAGTTACGGGTGGAGGAAGGCACTAGACCTCCAGTCAAGGTGACGTTAAATTTCTAATAATAACATCAAGAGTAGAAACAGAGTTAGAAATCACTGAGGATGTTTACATGCACACAGATATGCCACTATTATTCCAAATGTAACGTTCTGGATTTGTTACTGGCATATTCTGTTTGGACATACTGAATTAGGCCTTTTTACAAATGGAGCATATTTATATACAGTCCAGTTTTATTATGAGTCTTCTTTGGACACATATACAGCATATTTCACAGTCAAAACAGAGATAAAAATCCTCTCTGTTAGCAATGCATGCTCTGATCATGTTTCTGTTCAGAAGGAGAAACACTTTAATTTTGAAAACAGATATCAGTCGTTATCTACAAGCCAAGCTTTTCAACACAGTGTTTGAAGGAATGAAAGATGGAGGCTGCGTTCACACAGTGGAATGTCACAGCTGCATGTGAACTGGAGTATTAGTGGAATATTCATTTTCATTTGTAATGTGAACAGCTTATCAGTTATTACAAAAAAGGCTTTTTTTTTAGAAAAAAGGTAAAAGACTAAATATGTTGTGCATGTAAACACTCACTGAGTCCCGTGTACACATGTAGTAGCGCACCCTGAAGAACAAAAATGATTAAATTGAGTTTTTCAGTTCTTCACAAACAAACATGTCTAAAAGTTGATACTCATGAATAGTATTTTATACCAATTCTGCACAAACACCATCACGTTTTCCGCCTTGGACTTATTTGGCCGCTCTTCAGAGTTGATACTATCTTTATTCACATGGAAAATGCTGCGAATCTAAAACTCAACCCACCAGCTCAGTTATACATTTGCCTGGAGGGCCTGTAGGTTTGGCATTTGAGGATGTCAAATTCACATAAACCCTGTCAAGCAATCAAGGAAACGTGTAGTTATATACCTGCTGAGACACATCAGGGCTGAACCGATCAGATCTTATGCTTTGTGTGAAAAACATTCTGTTTGCTGTGATACATACAGTATTTCAGATTTAAGAAACATTTTATTCTTTTATCTGTATGGACATTTTATAGTGTAACTGTGAAAACACAGAGGGCCTACTGATTAGAATGTGATAGTCTGTCCTTGAGCACACACAGTTCATTTGGTTATTAGACAGGTTTGGCCATGTGATGATGTCAGTAGAAGATACATTTCCTATTTGCAGAAGACATAGCATTGTTATGAATGAAGTGTTTCCCTTTGCAAAAGATTTGTGGTTTTGTGTTGTGAGTTTGTATAGAGCTCCAAGAAATTAAGCCAATGAGAAATTTGGTATCTTCATATAAACTAAACTACAAAAATATACCATTACTTGATTCACCATCTACATTTGTCATTTAGATAGGTAGGTATGTAGGTAGGTAGATGTGTAGGTAGGTTGGTAGGTAGGTGCATAGCTAAGTAGGTAGATGGGTAGGTAGGTAGGTAGGTAGGTAGATAGGTGCGTAGACAAGTAAGTAGATGTGTAGGTAGGTAGGTAGGTTGGTAGGTAGGTGCATAGCTAAGTAGGTAGATAGGTAGGTAGGTAGGTGCGTAGGTAGATGTGTAGGTATGTAGGTAGGTTGGTAGGTGCGTAGGTAGAAAGGTAGATTGGTAAGTGCATAGGTACATAAGGTAGAAAGGTAGGTAGGTAGGTAGGTAGGTAGGTGCGTAGGTACATAGGTAGAAAGGTAGGTAGGTAGGTAAGTAGGTATGTTGGTAGGTGCGTAGGTACATAGGTAAAAAGGTAGGTAGGTAAGTAGGTACATAAGGTAGGTAGGTAGGTGCGTAGGTACATAGGTAGAAAGTTAGGTAGGTAGGTAGGTAGGTATGTTGGTAGGTGCGTAGGTACATAGGTAGAAAGGTAGGTAGGATGGTAGGTAGGTAGGTACATATGGTAGAAAGGTAGGTAGGATGGTAGGTGCGTAGGTACATATGGTAGAAAGGTAGGTAGGTAGGTAGGTAGGTAGATGTGTAGGTACATAAGGTAGAAAGGTAGATAGGTAGGTAGGTAGGTAGGTGCGTAGGTACATAGGTAGAAAGTTAGGTAGGTAGGTAGGTATGTTGGTAGGTGCGTAGGTACATAGGTAGAAAGGTAGGTAGGATGGTAGGTGCGTAGGTACATATGGTAGAAAGGTAGGTAGGATGGTAGGTGCGTAGATACATATGGTAGAAAGGTAGGTAGGATGGTAGGTGCGTAGGTACATATGGTTGAAAGGTAGGTAGGTAGGTAGGTGTGTAGGTACATAAGGTAGAAAGGTAGATAGGTAGGTAGGTAGGTGCATAGGTACATAGGTAGAAAGGTAGGTAGGTAGGTAGGTGTGTAGGTACATAAGGTAGAAAGGTAGGTTGGTAGGTAGGTAGGTAGGTGCATAGGTACATAGGTAGAAAGGTAGGTAGGTAGGTAGGTAGGTGTGTAGGTACATAAGGTAGAAAGGTAGATAGGTAGGTAGGTAGGTAGGTTCATAGGTACATAGGTAGAAAGGTAGGTAGGTAGGTGTGTAGGAACATAAGGTAGAAAGGTAGGTAGGTAGGTGCATAGGTACATAGGTAGAAAGGTAGGTAGGTTGGTAGGTAGGTACATAAGGTAGATAGGTAGGTAGGTGGGTAGGTACAAAAGGTAGAAAGGTAGATAGATAGGTAGGTAGGTAGGTAGGTGCATAGGTACATAGGTAGAAAGGTAGGTAGGTAGGTAGGTGTGTAGGTACATAAGGTAGAAAGGTAGGTTGGTAGGTAGGTAGGTAGGTGCATAGGTACATAGGTAGAAAGGTAGGTAGGTAGGTAGGTAGGTGTGTAGGTACATAAGGTAGAAAGGTAGATAGGTAGGTAGGTAGGTAGGTTCATAGGTACATAGGTAGAAAGGTAGGTAGGTAGGTGTGTAGGAACATAAGGTAGAAAGGTAGGTAGGTAGGTAGGTAGGTAGGTGTGTAGGTACATAAGGTAGAAAGGTAGATAGGTAGGTAGGATGGTAGGTGCATAGGTACATAGGTAGAAAGATAGGTAGGTTGGTAGGTAGGTACATAAGGTAGATAGGTAGGTAGGTAGGTAGGTAGGTACATAGGTAGAAAGGTAGGTAGGTAGGTAGGTAGGTAGGTAGGTAGGTAGGTAGGTAGGTGTGTAAGTACATAAGGTAGAAAGGTAGATAGGTAGGTAGGATGGTAGGTGCATAGGTACATAGGTAGAAAGGTAGGTAGGTTGGTAGGTAGGTACATAAGGTAGATAGGTAGGTAGGTAGGTAGGTACATAGGTAGAAAGGTAGGTAGGTTGGTAGGTAGGTAGGTGTGTAAGTACATAAGGTAGAAAGGTAGGTAGGTTGGTAGGTAGATAGGTAGGTAGGTGCATAGGTAGATACGCAGGTAGGTAGATACCCCTCCACATAACTTATCTAAGTGTGTTCTTACAGACTGATAAAATACCATTATTATAAAGAATGATCCCATAGAAGAGTCTGGATGTCTATAGGATGATCTTACACCTTTTTATTAACACTGTGTTTGTGTTTCTGCTTGTGTTGAAGGTGACAGACTACTCATCCTCTAGTGAAGAATCAGAGAGCAGCGATGAGGACGGAGAGACAGTGGGGCATGATGGGACTGTGGCTGTTAGCGACATCCCCCGCATCATGTAAGTGGTCCTTTGCTTTTGTTTCCCTGTGCCTCTTCCTGGGTTCCTTCCAAGCCTGAACTATCGGTGTTGGTTTGGTTCAGGTCTGTGTGTGTGTGTGCTGAATATGTGCCGTGTCAGGAGCCTGTCAGTATTAGTTTGGGCAGAATTGCTCTGTAAATGATTATTGCATACCTGTGTGTGTTGTAGGCCAGCGGTGCAGAGCAGCGGTGAGTCCCATGGAGGGCTCACCGAGGACTCGCTGGGAGACGCCTATAACAGCTCCAAGGACGGCACTTTGGTGATGAGAGAGGTGACGAACACACACAAACGAGCACGTGGAGACACAGAACAGGGACAAACTTGAACTGTTTACTTCTAATATTGTAAATGAAACTCTTCTCTCTTACTTTTTGTGTTTCCCAGGCAGAGGAGAGGAGGCGAGGTGGTCATGGTGAGAGTAACGGGTTTGGGAATCACAGTAACCATGGTAACCTTCCAGACCTGGTCCAGCAGAGCAACTCCCCTTCAGCCACGCCCACCACGGCCCTGCAGGAACTAAGTGACATGGCAGAGGTCAGCTGACACACGCTTTAGATAGACGCATTCCTATATATCTAAAGAAATAAAGTGCAAATCAGAGTTGTCATAGTTTATATCTGTTGTGACACTTACATCAATAAAGTGAACTAAAAAAAAATTACACGCACAATATTCTGTAGTAAAATAATTATAAGGGATTGAACACATAACACTTCTACACATATAAATACTAGAGGTCAATTGAAAAAAATTTATTATTATTATTATTATTATTATTATTATTAACCTGTTTAACCCTGACCATATTTTCAGGGGAAAAACGCCTAAAAAGACATACCCAAAGTAAATGAAGAATTACTTCACAATAATAAGGTTCATATGGATGTTCTTGGTGTCTGTGGACATTTAGAGACCTCACAGAATCTATTCCCATTGTCTAAAATATTGTATCTATTACTATGCCTGAGTAAACTGTAACAAACTAAAAGAGAAATTAGAATTTTTTATCCTCGCCTGTTTTTTTTCAGCTGGATTGACGATGATGTGCATAAATTAATTGTTCATGTTGGAGATTTTTAATAGCATATATTTCACCCCACAAAGATTAAAAATCATGTTTGAACATTAAAGTTTGCACTAAAATACACTTTTGATGTACTTTTATTAACATTAGGGTCTAAACTAATGTTTAGACCCTAATGTAGTTTAGATTCTGTTGGGTTTCTGTAGAATTGACTTAGAGTCTGGTTTTGACCAACTCTATATATAAAATGTCAAGAGATAACTTTTTTGTGATCTGGCGCTATATAAATAAAATTTGATTGATTGAGTGATTTAATTGGTTTTCCCCTGTAAGTCGCTTTGGAAAAAAGCGTCTGCCAAATGCATAAACATAAACATAAACATAAACTTTGGGCAAAAGTTGAAAATTACATCCATTGTCCTGATTTATTATTTTTTTTATAGTAGATGAATATTAATATAATTTTTTCAGCCCACGGGCGGGCCGATAAGGGCTAATTGATATTATTTTTATTATTATTATTAATAATAATAATAATAATAATGATAATGATGATGATAAGATAGTTTGTGACTGGAAAAAGCCAGTACAATGGAAAAAATCAAAATCTTACCAAGTGTAATTTTCTCATCTCTAGTCAAAATATCACATCACACTTAAAATTAGACATAATCACCTAAGGAGTAACTTTTCAGTGACATATAAGAAGTTATTTTTAGACAATAGATCTTGAAAAAATCTTATTTCAAGAAATCTTACCAAGATAATTTTCCTTTGTTCTATTGGCTGATTTTTTTTTTTTTGCTTGAATTAAGCAGAAAAAAATTTGATTTAAGCCAAAAAAAATCTGTCAATCGAACAAATAAAAATTATCTTGGTAAGATTTCTTGAAATACGATTTTCAAGATCTATTTAAATAAGTTCTTATATCTCACTGAAAAGTTACTCTTTAGGTGATTATGTCTAATTTCAACTGGGATGAGATATTTTGACTAGAAATGAGAAAATTACACCATTTTGATTTTTTCCAGTGTACTGGCTTTTTCCAGTCACAAACTATCTTGCAGTGTTTCATCAGCACCCAAAAAAAATGGAATGGTTGGAAATTTGGTGTTCTTAATTTTATTATTTTCATTCAATTTGAGCATTTAAATTTTTTTTCAAATAAAAATAGGAAAACAATATAGGCAAAATAAAAACCAACAAACAAATTGGATGATCAGCATAGACAACATAGTATGTAACTGCTGGTACTTTTCTAATAAACCAGTCTATCAGGAAGAAGTTGATCATTTTTCTCCTTTTACTTACTTTGTCTGTAGTTGCACTCTATAAATTTTACTTTTATCACTTTTGATTATTAATTAATTGTCAGTGTTGAACTCACTCTCAACACCAAAATCAAATAATAAATAAATCAACCATCAATAACTCAATCTAGTAACTCAGTCTAGAGTTCAAATATCAAATTAATTAAAATTCTAGGCAAAATTAGATGTGATTTTTTATTTTTTCAGCCATTTTTTTTCAATATTTAAGTCAATATTTTCTGTTGAGAAGCCACTGTTGGAGATCTGTTGGAGCTCAGAGGTATTTACTGATTGTTTCGTCTGACAGTTTGGTTTGGGCGGATCCAAAGCATCCTTCACCCCATTCGTCGATCCACGTGTCTATCAAACCTCCCCGAGTGACGACGACAACGAAAACTCAGCAGCAGGTAAGCACGTAAAGGGGTGAAAGGGTTTGAGTCGTGAAACGGTTTGCAAATGATTCAACAGTCAGTCGAGATTAATACAAGTGTGTGAGTTCTACCTGACCTGTAAAGTGTGCACATGAGATTCAGTATTTCCCTTTCTGTTGTTGAACGACAGCGATGTTTGCCAATGAACTGCTGAGGCAGGAGCAGGCCAGACTAAATGAAGCCAGGAAAATCTCTGTGGTCAACGTGAACCCCACCAACATCAGACCCCACAGCGACACGCCTGAGATCCGCAAATACAAGAAACGCTTCAACTCGGAGATCCTGTGTGCTGCGCTCTGGGGTAAGAGGGAACGTCCTTCATCCTCCCATTCAAACAATTCCGGATTTCTGCTTTCTTTAATCTCATTCTTTTTGCTTTTGTCATTTTCTGACTCTTCAATGTACGTGTGTGTGTGTATGTGTGTGTATTCAGGTGTGAATCTGCTGGTCGGGACAGAGAACGGTCTCATGCTGCTGGACCGAAGTGGACAGGGCAAAGTCTACAACCTGATCACCAGGCGGCGTTTCCTACAGATGGATGTTCTGGAGGGGCTCAATGTGCTCGTCACTATATCAGGTAGATTTAACACACTGATCCACTGTGTAATTATACCCAAACAGAATCCCATACCTGTGCATAACATCCATCTATCTAACACAATAAATGATTTATCATGCCAACAGACGCATCAAAATGCAGATTTGTCTTTATTGCTCAAAGACACGGATCTCAGCATGTTATTTATTTATTTATTTATTCATTTATTTTTTGGGGAAAGTGCATATTAATGAACATCTACAACAATTGCAGCTGTAATTATGCCAGATTGTAGCAGCGGTGCTAATTTCTAGAGCCCAACTGATTAATCAGCCGGACGACTAATCGGGCTGATTATAGCGTATCACCAGTTAATCAACATTGGCCAATATGTAGCCGATGTAACCGATATATTAACTTTTTTTGCTGTTCGGAGATTCTGTTGCTTGCTGCTTCTGTGTGTGTGTGTGTGTGTGTGTGTGCTGCCCAGAGAATAAGAGGAACAGTAAAGTGAGTTAGTTTCACTTTCACTCCTGCTCAGACAATGACGCTATCACCCCAACACACACAATCTCGCTCTGACAAGGATGGACCGCTAACACCCCACCCCACCCCCCCCAGCTCCGAAAATCACGGACCCCCCCGTCTTCTGAAGTATTCACCCCCACATACATGCCCATGTCCGTGCACTTCCTGTCTCCCTCACAGTTTCATTCTGCCAGCAGGCCTGGGTGTTAATAGTGTAGGGGAGACTGGGGACAGTTGTAACACAGGTCAGTTGTAACTCTAGCTCCAATCAGGAACAACATAGGACTCACCTAATTCACTCTGCACATGCTCAGTTTAGTCCTTAGTCCATATAAGAAGCTGTAGAGTCATGAGGCAGACACATCAAACTTTGTGAGTGAAAACATAATTGTGTGGTCAGTCATATTTTTTGCTCTAATTATTTTTGTGATTGCATAGTTTGCATTTGAAAGTTGTATAAATTATATTTGTCAGATAAACAAAGATTTATGCAACTGTTTATCCACCTGTCCACAATTATCTAATATAAGAATATTATATCCTGTGTAGATCGGTGTTTCTATTTCATATATCGGCCAATATATCGGTTATCGGTCAATATCGGATATCGGCCGATATATTGTTTTGCATTTTTTGATGTTTAACATTTTTGTCTTGTTAAATTTGTTGTGTGTTTTTTGCACCAGTGGTTTCGCAAATGTATCACCTTGTCTATATGTTAGTTCTAATTCTTTCAGTGAAAACTGGTTTAACAAAAAATAATGTGCATTTCCCCACATTACAACTGAGATAAAAAGCCTGTCTTGAAAATTTAAGGATTATAAAGCACAGATATTTTGATGGAATGTACGGAGGTTAAATAAAAAGTTAGGAAAAACATGCATATTCAAGTACAGATGAAGATTCTACTGAAATTACATCATATTTGTACCTGGTTACTTCCTCCTTCTGTATTTTAAGTCCTGACCTTTGTGTAACTGCATACAGAGATGGTTTATATGTCTGTCAGTATATGTGGCAAATGTTCACCCACAAATATGAGGCTTTTTGCTCTGTTACATTCCAACATCCATGAAAATGTATCAGTTTGATGCCAAAGAAAAATAGTGTCTAAATAGTACTGAAGAGAAGTGTCATACATGCAGTAAAAATAGTAATGATGGTAGTGAAAGCATATGTAATGATATTTAATAATCTGCATCTTCTTTTGTTTTTAAAGTATCATCAGAGTGATCTGAGTCACAAAAAACTTAAAATAATAATAGATTCTGTCACTGTGTGCTCTTTATACTTGCAAATGTTTCTAATTGACGTGTTTTTGTTACTTCATGTCAGTGCATTGAATATGTTTGGTCTCACTGTCCCTCCTCTCACAGGAAAGAAGAATAAGTTGCGTGTCTACTACTTGTCCTGGCTTCGAAACAGAATATTACACAATGACCCAGAAGTTGAGAAGAAGCAGGGTTGGATTACAGTCGGGGAGCTGGAGGGCTGTGTGCATTATAAAGTTGGTAAGGATGTGTGTATTTACATATGTCTCAGGTAGGGATGTAACGATTACCGGTATAATGATAAACCGCGGTGAAATTGCAGACAGTTAGTATTACCATTTAAATTCTAATTATCATGATAACCGTATTTGATTACCGCACTTTTAGGGGAAAAAACCCAATGTAAAGGTATGCTTTTATGTCAAATATTTGAGTATAGTTTTAATTTATTACAATTTTAATTAATTTTGGAACCAGTATTCACTTTTAAAGTCTTTGAAAAGGTTCGTTAAGCATCTGTGTGTTATTTATGCAATAAATTATATACATTTTTCAAATCGGATTTTATATTTTTTGGGTGTTTTTTGTCCTTTTGCGTTAATATAGTAGGTTAAAGTGAAAAAGTAATAGACAGATGATATAAATGAAGTTGTGCTGAAAAAACAGATCCCAAACATGGGTATAGTAAACATTTGTTTATATAGTATATAAAGGCAAAATCAAAAGGACTGAAAAACGGACAAAATAGGCTCAGACCACTAAGGGTTAATATTTGAATGTTTCTGCCAACAGAAGGTACATTGTGCTGATTATTTTATTTAGTTTATTTATTTTTTAAAGACAAATTGGTTAAATTATTTCAGCAAGTGTATTAGTACTTTTTGAACATTTTGAGCACAGTTTCAACAATACTGTGATAATAATGATAACTGTAATAATTTTGGTCACAATAACCATGATATTTAATTTTTCATATCGTTACATCCCTAGTCTCATGAATTAATAAAGATATCTGGATAATATCATGCATACTAGTTGATATTCAGGCCTTGACTGCAAAAAAAAGAAAATATATAAAGCAAACTGCATATGTATATGCAAATCTTTTACCTTTACTCAACAGGTTAGCAGCAGAAGCATTATTCAAGCCATACAAACATGTTTGTCATATGAGTTACAGTCGAAGGTAGAGCTGCATAATAAATCACAATCATAATGTCAACCAGTGCGATTATATCATTGTAACAGGCAGCGGCTTACATTTCCATGGGTGTGTCTGGTGAATTCAGTGATGAGCAGAAGTGTGTAAAAAATTCTTTATCACACAAAAATAATTTTTAGTACTAGTTTAATTTTGAATGTTTTTTTTTTATGTTATATTTTCTACTGTGTGACACCATACTGAAATAACCAGACAAACAAGACAATATTAAACAATCAATAACATCTTTGTATGATAGGGAAATTAGCAATCGATAGAGGAAAAAAAGAAAAAGGAAGAGAAAAGAAAGAAAGAAAAATTCAAAAGCAATATCAATAATGAAGGTAATAAACACTATGATAATAAGTGAGTTGAACATTTTTGTTAATTTTATATGTTTTGAGTTCAAAAAACAACATTTATATCAAAATAATCAGCAATCAGTAAATTTTTAGTGATAATCAGGTGCAAATCACAGTATCGTTCACAATAATCACAACTAGGGATGTGCAGATATATCGGACCAGTATTTTCCTGGTTGTTTATGTATAAATAAGATTTTTCACTGGTGGCAGTGGATGATGTTTATCAACTGTGTTGTATTTATGGTTTTAAGAAGCAACCAAAAGTTTTATGATTGAATTTATTCTCATTCAAGGATAATGCAATGAAGGCCTGAAAGACTTTAAAACAGTTAAGTTAATTTTATAGTGGAAACATAAATAAATAGAAAACAATATTGCCTATCCATCGGCTACATTGTTACTTAAAGAGTGGGATCAGCTCAGAACCCCAAGTCATCATCAGAAGTTTTTCACCAAATCATGTAGGTTTAATTAGGATTTAAAAAAAAAAAAAACTAAAACAGCCAAACACCAAAATAATAATGCATATTTGAATCTTTATCAAGTAGACTTAAATTGCGGTCATAAGGACAAAAACTTTCACAATCTTTGCCATTATGAATGCACAAATTCACAATTTGGTGCCAAAAAAAAAAGTCTCAGACTGTAATATTTCATTGGATGTCCTTTACCTTCCGTTAGCCATGCAATCACTGTGACGTTGTTTCAATAAGCTCATACAAATGTTGTTTATTTCCTTCACTTTTTTGACACATAACATTACTGAATCTAGACATGACCAACCGGATCAACCCCAGATCATAACACTGCCCCCACAGGCTTTTACTGTAGGCACTAGGCATGATGGGTAATCGCTCCATCCACCTTTGTTCTAATCCTGATGCGTCTGGATCAGGGTCAGTCTGGACTCATCAGACCACAGGACCTTTTCCATTGTAACACAGTCCAATCTTGATGCTCTTTGTGTCTTTTTTCCAGTTAAATATGAAAGGATTAAGTTCCTGGTTATTGCTCTGAAGAACTCTGTGGAGATTTATGCCTGGGCTCCCAAACCCTACCACAAGTTCATGGCCTTTAAGGTACGGAAAGTATATGACTTTTCACCAGTATTATGCTGTGTTTTTCAATATAACTGTTTTAACTGATTGGACTGATATAAATGTATTTGGTTTTTTCATTTGGTATTGAAGATACGATACAAATCCCAATACTAGGATCACAATATTATATATCATGATGTATCATTATATATTGTTTGTTTATTTGTATCAGACAGCTATTGTTTGGTGAGGGAGTATGAATGTATAGTACTTATTTTCTAAAATATAGTATTGGGCCAAAATGTGAAATTCTGAGATTTTTAACGAGATAATGGGTTTTATTCAGAAGGAGTGTTTGTCTCAGAGCTACAGATCTGCCTCAAAACAGTGTCTGGACATTACAGTTCACTCACTTTTCAGGTTTTTTTAGTGGATCATTTATAAATCCATTGTATAAATGTCCATAAAAACCTTCCTTTTTGTATTCAGAAAATTTTTAAGTTAAGAGAAGGACATTATAATTTAAGAGGGATGTTTGTGTTTGAAAAATGTAAAGTAAGAACAAACGTTAAATATCACAGTGTTTCAGTTATTGGTGTCAAGCTATGGAATGAACTGAAGGATGAAGTGAAATTGTGTAGCTCACTGTTGAGTTTCAAAAAGACTTTAATTTGTCAAATTCTGAAGGGCTATTAAAGTAATATGATAACAAAATGAGTTATAACACTGAATGTAGTATAATTTGTATTTAAGTATTTACCTGCTGCAACTACGGGTGTAGACGTGAATTAAGGATGTGAATAGGAGAAGCAGAAATAAGCCTCCGGCTTCAGCTTCTTCCTTTTTCAGTTACAAAATGTGTTAATTTTATGTTTGTTTGTTTTTTAATATGTATGTGTTTTGTTTTGTTGTTGTTGTTTTTAATATGTATATGTTTTGTATTTTGTGTTTAACTGAAATAAACATTCATTCATTCATTCATACATAAACCAACATATATGTGAAATAACACACTATTATATATATTGAAAACATGAGCTAAGCAGCACTTTTGTAATTTGTTTTCTGATTCATCTTATGATAGTGTGTAAGGTTTAGCACATTTAATGTCTGAAGCAGATCTTTTCGAAGAAATTGTAGAGCAGTGTTATTTTTGTGCAATCCCAACAAAGGAACTAACATTATTTAATAAAAGAGTGTTAAGTTATCATAAATAAAATATAAACAAAAAAGAAAAACAAAAATGAACCTCCTCAATATCTGCATTTGAATAAACACCTAAAAATATCAATACAGTACTTTTTAATATCGATACAGTATTGTGAAATGAAATATCACGATATATTGCAGAACCGATATTTTCTTACACCCCTAGTACTGATTTTCTAACCCCGTGCATCACCTGTTTCATTCCTCCTCCTTCTTTCCCTTCTCCTCCTCCCCCTTCAGTCATTCACCGAGCTGCAGCATCGTCCTCAGCTGGTTGATTTGACCGTGGAGGAAGGTCAAAGGTTAAAGGTCATCTACGGCTCCAGTGTAGGCTTCCATGTCATTGATGTGGACTCAGGCAACCCCTACGACATCTACATCCCCTCACATGTAAGTGCACGTAAAACCCTCCTGGAACTTCTCTCTCAGGGTTCTAATGAATCACAACATAGCGGCCCATAACACTCTGTTTTTAGTCCTTTATACCTCAGTTACTTATGAATTACCTCGCAGGCATTCAGTCATAAACTGTGTTCAGTCAGTCAGAGTTAAGTACACCATCAGCAGTTATCCATCGCGTGCTTAAATGGCATTCATTTATTTTGCAGTCGCACGCGTCGGTTTATTCCGTGGCAGCTTCACTAATCACTAGCTTTTACCCAAATCAAGTTCAAAGACAGTTCAGCCAAACTCTTTATTTAACGCCAATATGTGAGCTGAGATAAAGCGCTGAATACAGATGTGTCGACATTCAACCGTAGCCTCCGTTCAGCTACACGACATAGCACGGCCGTGGGCGCACACTCCATGTACGGCAAGATTCATTATTAATGAAGGTGCTTTACCGCTGAAATGGTTTTACTTTACTGTTTCTGCTTTTCATCATTCTTTGCTTCATCTTTTCTTTCCTTTCCTCCTGTCCTCTCTTCCAGTGTGGCAAAGAGATGAAGGTGACATCCTGCCATTGACCCTTTAGACTAGACCAGTAGCTCTGTAGTGAAGCTCTGTAGTGAACATGCAGCAGTACTACATGTGTCCGTGTGCAGCACAGTCCATTAGCATAGAGTTTTAATGTGTGACTAGCTAGACGTCAGTGTGCGTGAACAAATTCATCTGACCCGTGGAAGGTATAATATCCTCAGATGATTCCGTCTGGGTTCAGTCATTTGAATTGAATTGAGTAGAATAATGTGTGAGTTTCCAAAAACTAAATAGAACTTGATCTGTTCTGTCATTTGATACAATTTGTACAATACTTCCTGAAAATGATCAGGAAGACTCCTTGTGTAATGTAATATTCTCCATGGGGAAAGATGAATTTTTTCATGACTTCTGTTTTGTTGACTGATATAATCCCTTATTGTGCTCCTAAGTGTAGCTGTGAGACACTCCTCATGATGGCACAAAGAATGAGGTTTGTCTCTGGGCTACACTTGAGATAAAATATCCACATTCAAACTATGTCTGTGTGTGTGTGTGTGTGTGTGTGTGTGTGAGGTACTGTGTACACTCATTCTGATGTTTCTATTCAGGTAAAAAAAAAAAAAAAAAGGGCGAAATTATTGTGCAAAAGTCTTAGGCTACCATTAGGTTTGTTGTTTTAGCAATGTTAAAATGGCCACATATATGCAATCTCAGTCACTGTATTAAGATACAACGAAAGTTTCATTCAGTACATGTCAAATTTCATTGACTCTTTGGACTACTATTTGTCATGAGAAAAGAAGCCACACTAAAGCCTGACTCGTGTTTTTTAACCCTTTCATGCATGAATTATAAGAACCTTAGTCAAGATTTTTTTTCCTGAGTGTTTTTATTCCCTTTAAGGCTTGAACAAAAATAATGCGATTGAATTTTTTTAATGAACCTATTTTTCATGGAGTTATAAAAATGTCCACTCAGCTGGACACCATGTGTTTAATTTTTGAAGCAAAAAAACATGCATTTAAAATGCAATAGAAATCAGAAAGTAATACACTGTTTGAAAACTATGAAATAAATTTTTTTTTAATGTGGCTAATCTGATGTTTTCTCACATTTTATAATACTCTTAATACTAGTCATAACTCAGGCGAAAGACATTCATTTTGTCTTCTGTAATTGTACTTCTCTTTTTTCTTTTGTTCAGACAAGGTATAGTTTTTTAGATGTTACCTGCTTGACAGTTTCGACTGTGACTCCAGTCTTCCTCAGAAGCGTCATCTGACGTGCTGCTGACGTGTCATTTATCAGCTGGTGGGCTCGACGGACCAATCAGAGCCCGTCGAGCCGACCGTGCCTCCTCCGCCTTGGGTGGTCTCTGGAGGAGGGACTCAAAAGGAAAAAGCAGAACAGGAGAACTTAAAATCAGCAATCACAGATCACTGCAGAAGACACAATCACATCATGGACTGGGATAAGGGCACAATCATAACATCTGAAAAGAACAAACTCAAACGTTGGATCAAGGAGGCAATAGAGATCAGGAAGCGGGCGAGCGGCACCATCAACCGGGATGAGAGGGCGTACACCCTCTCTCACACCTGGGATTCCCTCCTCCAGAGACCACCCAAGGTGGAGGAGGCGCGGTCGGCTCGACGGGCTCTGATTGGTCCGTCGAGCCCACCAGCTGATAAATGACACGTCAGCAGCACGTCGGATGACGCTTCTGAGGAAGACTGGAGTCACAGTCAAAACTGTCAAGCAGGTAACATCTAAAAAACTATACCTTGTCTGAACAAAAGAAAAAAATGTATAGTCATAACTCAGTTCATGGAGATAATATGCAAAGAAAACCCAAACTTTTTGTTTAAGAAAACTGTTAATTACAGTCTAATAACAATTAGCAATTGCTTTACGCTCAAACATGTTACTGCAGATCAGGTTGATCAAGAACCGCAAAGTTACAGTCATGGTATGAATTGCAGTGTATGGGATGGTGCTGATATGGAACTAAAACCAAACCCATGAATATACAAGAGAACAGCTGTAGAATAGCTGTCCACTTTAGTGACCACTATGCATGAAAGGGTTAATACTGTGCACATATTTCCTGTGTTTTCTTGTATCTTAATAAAGTGAGAGAAATAAAAATGTCTGCTTCTTACAACCTGCAAAAACAACAAATCTAAAGTGGCCTAAGATTCCTCCCCAGTGCTGGATGTCATGTAGTTCAGTTTTCCTGATGGTCTTCACGTTTAGCAGCCTAGCCAAAGCCCATACCCTCACTCTTAGAGGACTGCAGAATGCCAACAACACAGCAAAAAAGTCAGCCAAACTTGGCAAATATTAATGTAGATTATGATGTGACTCTGAAATACTTTTGTGTGCGTATTAGATCCAGAGCCAGGTGACGCCCCATGCCATCGTGGTGCTCCCTAAAACCGATGGAATGGAGATGCTGCTGTGCTACGAGGACGAAGGTGTCTACGTCAACACCTACGGTCGAATCACCAAGGACGTGGTGCTACAGTGGGGAGAGATGCCTACCTCTGTTGGTACGTCCCATCCACAGCTTCATATTTGGCTCATTATATAATAAAGTTCATGACGTTAAATGTCAAATCTTGCTTTATCTCAGGGGTGTCAAACTCATTTTGGTTCAGGGGCCATATTCAGCCCAATTTGATCTCAAGTGGGCCAGACTAGTAAAATAATGGCTTAATAACCTATAAATAATGACAAATCCAAGTTTTTCATTTTGTTTTAGTACAAAAAAAAATTAAATTATGAAAATATTCACATTTTACAAAAGAGATGTGGAAAAACCTGAAAAAACAGAAATTTCATTTGAAAAATTAGTGCAATTTTAACAATATTATGCCTTGACTTCTTATTTATACATGTACATTACACACAATGTTCCATAAACATTTGGTAACAGGCAGAATATTGATAAAATTTTGGAGTTTGGAACTAAAATTTGAACAATTTCTACAATATTCCATCTCTTATTATTAACACAACTCCAGATCACAGTGGATCCATAAATGCACCAAACATTTAGTAACAGGCAGAATATTGTTAAAATTGCACATATCGGGTTGTTCATCTTTGTTTTTTATTTATGCATTTATTTGCATTTTATTGTGAAAGAATAGTTTTGTAAATGTTAATATTTTCACAGTGTAATGTTATTTTTTTCACTTAAATTTTTCCACATAATTTTTCACAAAGAAAATTTGTCGTTGTCATAATTTATGGGTTATTGTGTTGTTATTTTTACTGGAGATCACATTGGTCTGTATGTGGAAACTGAACTGAAATGATTTTGACAACCTGGACTGTTCAGGTTAATTTTTGCACTTTCATCCCCGTTGGCCGGAATGGAACCTTTGGCGGGCCAGATTTGGCCCCCGGACCGCATGTTTGACACCTGTGCTTTATCTTGTCTTACTGCATCAGTAAAAGAGAGTTACTACCATTTATAATCTGCAAAATTGAACCTTATCGTGAAGTGTAAAACTGAGTATATTTTATTACTGAGTCATTATCATTTAAGATACAACCTAAGTTCTGGTGCTGTCGGGTATGACATAAGCAAAGCAATGTTTAATTTTCATCATGTGTTGCTTGTGGAGGTTTGTGAGAATACATTTGCAGCTGTGTAGGGGGAAAAGAAACTGTATAATTATACTGTACTAAAAAAAAAAAGAAAATCTAATAAAAACTAAGTAAAAAAAAGAATCAGTTTGTTACATCAATCTGCAACAGATGACCAGAGCAGCCCAGCAGGAACAAACAGGGGATGGGGTTAAAGTCTGAGAAGGATAGCAGAAATGGATTAAACTGATCAGAAGCAAAATAAAAAGTGAGCCGCAAATAAACGAAGGAAGAGAAACTTTGCTACAAACACACACGTGCTATAATTTCTTGTCCTTTACTGCCCCCTAATGGTGATGAGGGGCATTGAACTGTTCTGGGAGAGATGATAAAGTGAACTGTCAGTAAAGATAAGATGTTCATTAACCCTTTCATGCATGAATTATGAGAACCTTAGTCAAGTTTTTTTTTTTTCCCCGAGTATTTTTATTCCTCTTTAGGCATGAAAAAAACAATGCGATTTAAATTTTTTTTAATTAACCTATTTTTCATGGAGTTACAAAAATGTCCACTCATTTGGACACTATGTGTTTAAGTTTTGAAACAAAGAAACATGTATTTAAAACTCATCATCAGAAAGTGATATACTGTGTGAAAACTATGAAATAAAAACATTTTTCTTGCAGCTAATCTGATGTTTTCACATTTTAACATACTCTGATACTAGTTATTATTCACTTCATGGAGATAATACACCAAAAAAAAAAAACTTTGTGTGCAAGAAAGCTGGTAATTACAGTATAATAACAATTAGTAATCGATTTACACTCAAACATGTTACTGGGTCAAAACACAGTAATGTCCCGTCAGAGAGCGAACTGTAATTGATTGCCATTCCAACATTTATTTCAATATAAAGTAGCTTCATGTTATGGATAATCCCTTATGGTCCAACTAAAGCAAAAATTAATTTAAAAGTAAAAATGTGGGTCATTTAGCAACACTATTCTGTCAAATTGTCTCTAAAATGTCCCGTCAGAAAGATTTTGAATACCGTGTTTTGACCCTACTGCAGATCAGGTTTATCAAGAGCAGGAAAGCGTCCACTGTGTTTGTTGATATGCAAATAAAACAACAAAACCCATGAATATTGAAGAGAACAGCTGTAGAATAGCTGTCCACTGTAGTGACCAGTATGCATGAAAGGGTTAAACCCTGTTTGTTTCTTTTTTTTCTGTTGGAGACCAGTACCTCTGATGTTGTTTTTTTTTGTTTGTTTGTTTTCCAGCCTATATTCATTCTAATCAGATTATGGGCTGGGGTGAGAAAGCCATAGAGATCCGCTCTGTGGAGACGGGTCATTTGGACGGAGTCTTTATGCACAAGAGAGCCCAGAGACTCAAGTTCCTCTGTGAGAGAAATGACAAGGTAAGAGGCACAGTTACATTAAGCTCTGTGTTGATGTTTTATGCATATGTAAGGCTTGGAAATAAGCAGTGAACAAACAAATATTAAGCTGCAAGTATAATGTATTCAAGTTAATCAAGAACACATATTTCCTTCCATAAGCTTTTGAAATCTTAGGTTGGGCGATAATGATACTGAAAAAATTTTTCAAAAAATCTGTACTTTGCAGAAGTCCACCATTAGGTTTGTGGTTGTGTGGTTATTAATAGCAGACAGATGCATTTCTCTGTCGGTGTACCAAGATACTGTTGAATATATCGGACATTTTAAGTCACTATGTAGTAATTTTTAGTCCTTTTTTTGAGGTGAGACAATATGAGTTTCTGCTCTAATCTGTCAAAAATGTGTTATTGTTTTGGCTGCTTTTTCTCCTGTGAGCAGAGGTCACATTAAATACTGGTTTTAGCTTGTAGAAGTCATTTATGTGCACATATTAGCTGTTTTTTCTCATGGTATTTTGACAAGGAGACTGATTTTATGTATCTAATAATATTATATAATTATCAAGCATTGGCTGTGTTGATATGGAAGAAAATTCTATCGTAGTTACCTCCGCCAAGGAGGTTATGTTTTTGCCAGGGTTTGTTTGTTTGTTTGTCTGTCCGTTAGTGTGCAACATAACTCAAAAAGTTATGGACAGATTTGGATGAAATTTTCAGGGTTTGTTGGAAATGGGATAAGGAAGAAATGATTAAATTTTGGTGGTGATCGGGGGTGGGGGGGCCCACTTCCAACAAACCCTGAAAATTTCATCAAAATCTGTCCATAACTTTTTGAGTTATGTTGCACACTAACGGACAGACAAACAGACAGACAGACAAACAAACAAACAAACAAACAAACAAACCCTGGCAAAAACATAACCACCTTGGCACGGGGGGGGCCACTGAGATCAGCCTTGGCGGAGGTCTGCGCTCTCCGAGTGCTTCTAGTTATCATTACCTCCGCCAAGAAGGTTATGTTTTTGCCAGGGTTTGTCTGTCTGTCTGTCTGTTTGTTTGTCTGTCCGTTAGTGTGCAACATAACTCAAAAAGTTATGGACAGATTTTGATGAAATTTTCAGGGTTTGTTGGAAATGGGATAAGGAAGAAATGATTAAATTTTGGTGGTGATTGGGGGTGGGGGGGGCCCACAGGGGGGGGCCACTGATCGGCCTTGGCGGAGGTCTGCACTCTCCGAGTGTTTCTAGTTACTATTGTCTCCTTATACAGTTTTAGATATGAACATTAAGATTGGTATCAGTTGTGTATTTTTAAGACAATATAATAAAAAATGCTATATTTCCTCAAAACAGAGAGTCAAGAGAGTTAGGCCTCTAATAACAGCTGGGGTTGAGGTTGAGATGAACAAATAAAATAATTTTCTAACAGGATGTATTTATTAAACTTCAGAGAACTCTTCTTGCCTTTGGTCCACTGACACAGATACTCGGTGCATGACTTGCATACCATGTGTGGTGCCCAAACTTTATCTTGGTCACCAAGTTTAATACCAAAATAAGATTGGTAAACACACTGTATGAAACTTGTGACTTGATTCCTGTTAGGTACAATGGTGTATTCACCGCAGATGTAGCAGAATACGTCAGGCTTATTTTTGCAAGATCTTCTAGTCGAAGCCATTTCATTCACCTGTAATATTAAAAAAAAACATTAATCATAAATTGGCAAAAGTAAAATCTTCAGAACTCGTTTATTGCAAGAAATATGAAAGACTTTTGTATCATATGATGTGAAAATGCCCATAAATGTAAGCAAAAATGTTAAAAAGCCAATATGTAGCATAGTTCAGAAAGTTGACCTGATTGAGTAAAATTAATGTGATTTTTGGATTCAGCACACCAAAATTATCCTAAATCAGCTCAAAAAACTTAAACAATAAATTTGTTGTTGACCAGTGTTATTTTTACAGTTTGGATTGTTTTATCACCCAGCCCTACACAGAGCACACAGAAGATGTATTACACTGGGTTACAAAAAAATGTTTTTTGCAAGTTGTCTAGGTTTTTTCAACTAAATTAGGACCATTTTGCACCGCTAAATCCAAAAATGACATCTGTTTTTCTCAATCAGGTCAGGGGTTGTTTTGCTAATTTGATTTTGAAAAATTTGATCTTCTCATAAAATTGATTACATTTTTGTGACTTTATCAGTTGATTTTTATATAGTTCTCACCCAAAATAGGTTTTAAGAGAAAAAAAAAATCATTTTCTAACAGGATTCCTGTTAGGTACAATGGTGTATTCACCGCAGATGTAGCAGAATATGTCAGGCTTATTTTTGCAAGATCTTCTAGTCGAAGCCATTTCATTCACCTGTAATATTAAAAAAAACCATTAATCATAAATTGGCAAAAGTAAAAACTTCAGAACTCGTTTATTGCAAGAAATATGAAAGAATTTTGTATCATATGATGTGAAAATGCCCATAAATGTAAGCAAAAATGTTAAAAAGCCAATATGTAGCATAGTTCAGAAAGTTGACCTGATTGAGCAAAATGAATGTGATTTTTGGATTCAGCACACCAAAATGATCCTAAATCAGCTCAAAAAACTTCAACAATAAATTTGTTGTTGACCAGTGTTGTCTACTCATTCACCCTTTATTGTAAAAGGAGTTTCATATTTTCTGATGACGTGTTCGTGCTTCTGTCTCCTCTCTCCAGGTATTCTTTGCCTCAGTGCGTTCAGGAGGTAGCAGCCAAGTTTTCTTCATGACCCTCAACAGAAACTCTATGATGAACTGGTGATGGCTCGTCCCTCACGTCTTCACTCTGCCTCACCCCTTCCCATCAGCCCACCCACCCACCCCCATACCTTGGCCTACCCATCACGGCACAGCTCACAAATGCAACGATTTTTATGTTTCCTCCCACCTCCGAGAGGCCAGACGTGATCCCTGTGACACTGAAAAGACTATAACAGTGTAGAAAAAAAAAAAAAACCTTATTATAGAAGAAGAAGAACAAAAAAAACAAAAAGACAAAAGATGAGTTCTAAACGAAGAGACATGCTACCCAAGGTTATATCGGGACATGCAGAAGCCATTGTTATTCTACTGACTGGCAAACTGGTGCCACTGTCTTTTCAGATATTCTCTTCCTCTGCCTGTCTGTCTGTCTATCTGTCTGTCTGTAACTGTTTTTCCTTTTTGTGTCTTTCTCTTTTCTCTCTAAAAAGGACTAGTGCGTTCAAGTGTTCGGAAACTGTAAATCCACTGTAGATCTACTCATTCTACCTGCCTCACATTCTTGTCATCGTTCACGTCTTGCTTTTGCCACCTATTCTTTTTTTCTTTGTCCTCCTTCACGGTCGATTCAATCACTTTTTTTTTAAGTCCTCTGAAACCCATTTACCTTACCTTATCTGCCACATGTGGGTTTATTCATTCACAACTTCACCCTCTGAGGATGGAGGAAGAATAGACTAATAAGATTTCACGGAAATTTCAAAGTATACTCCTGAATACATGGAAGGAGGGGAGCGGAGGGGCCACCCATCATCTCTCGATGCCGCAATGATTTTCTTGCTCCCTTTGTCACTCCCCTCCTTCCTCCACTTCCTCCTCCTTCCCGCCATCTTCTGAGGCCCCAGGTGAACTGAAGTGTGATTAAGCATTCGATCGGATTCTGCTAGGGATGCACCGATACCACTTTTTTCCAAACCGAGTACGAGTACTTACATTTGAGTACTTGCCGATACCGAGTACCGATATGAGTACTTAATAATCCCATTCCAGTTCTTAGTTCCTTTTGTAAATGTGCTTTATTGTCGTTGTCATTAGTCTGACTAGAACAAAGTGCTGCTACTGACATTTAATGTGTTGGAATGAGCGTTTCTCAATTAATCCACCAGGGGGTGCCGCTCTGAATTAACCATACTGGACAAATACCACGAAGAAAAGTAAAGTTTTTTGAGAAGAAGAAGAAGAAAGTCAGTAATAATAAACATGGAGACGACAGAAGTAACACTAATGTGATACTAATATTGCAGCGTTTTCGCTGGTAAGGTTTAAAAGCTTAGCTTCAGCAGGAAGAGAAAAGAGAAATGAATGATAAGTTTTGTTTTCACTTCTGCTGGCGGTGGTCCGCAACGCTCCATACCCCTGGCGGTTCCTTGATTGATTGATTGATGTACAGGGTGGGGAAGCAAAATTTACAATGAACATTTAGTTGTTTTTTCTCAGCAGGCACTACGTCAATTGTTTTGAAACCAAACATATATTGATGTCATAATCATACCTAACACTATTATCCATACCTTTTCAGAAACTTTTGCCCATATGAGTAATCAGGAAAGCAAACGTCAAAGAGTGTGTGATTTGCTGAATGCACTCGTCACACCAAAGGAGATTTCAAAAATAGTTGGAGTGTCCATAAAGACTGTTTATAATGGAACGAAGAGAATGACTATGAGCAAAACTATTACGAGAAAGTCTGGAAGTGGAGGAAGCAACAAAAAAACGTACCAAAGCTTTTATTAAAGCTCTCAAATCCAAAATCCTAAAGGATCCAACCGAATCCATGAGAAAAATGGCAATTGAACTTGAGGTCGACAACAAGACCGTTAGAAATGCAGTAAAATATGATTTGAAGATTTAAATTCTCATGACTTTCAATAAACTAACTGGTCATACACTGTCTTTCAATCCCTGCCTGAAAATATTGTAAATTTTGCTTCCCCGCCCTGTATTTATTTCGAACATGAATGTCAGACAGAAGAAAATAAATAAACAAAACACTTCAACATAAGACATATACTACGTATTTGAAAAGGAGTGAGAAGAAGTACAGTACAGTACGGTAGAAGTACAAGAAGTTCCTGGTGGTATTCTCTGTCTGGGTGTGCATCCACCAGCACCTGGAAAACAGATGGAATGTACGCAGAGGACGGACAGAACGCTGTGTCCGTATCTGTCTGTAACTTTACTTTAATCATTGTCATTTATTTGGTTAAATCTCCACACTCTTCACACATTATTCCTCCTCGTACCTGCTGCACTGAACTGTGAATGTGACACAGCCATAAGTGGTATCGGTGCGTTTCTATTAGATATCTTTTACGAGTATAAATACAAGTACACACACTGAGTATCGGAGCCGATGCCTGATACTGGTATCGGTGCGTCCCTGGGTTCTGCTTCTAAAGACATGAATCAGTCAGTCTGCAGGCTCATGGCGTTGTGTATGCAGAGATGATGTCTGTGTCCCTTTAAAGTGAAATCACTGGTCCTTGACGTCCTCTTCCCCTCATCTCTTCCTCTTTGTCTCTTTTTCTCAGTTTCGCCACAGTTTCCTCTTCTTTCAAACTCTTTAAACTCTGAAGGTGCTGCATCAGATATACTGTAATTTTAACTGAACAACCAGAGTGTCATTCTGTGCGTTAGACATACCTTTATTTTTTTTTTCTCTCTCTCTCTTCTGTTCTTTTCTGTGTAACAGTTTGGGGTCAGTCTGTCAGTCTTTAAAGCTTGATGAAATGTACAGCACATGTGTGTTCCTGAATCATAAATGTCTGTTAGTGTGTGTGTGCGTGTGCGTGTGCGTATGCGTGTGCGTGTTGAAATGAGTCCCATTCGAGTCAAAGTGGGAGTCAGATCGTGACCCTGAAACCAATGTGCAGAAAAAACAATAAGGGTCAATCAAACTTTTACCTTAACACGATCAAAGCGACACTGAGTGGGTTTACATGCAGATTTATGATTGGTGGATCTAAACACCGTGCATTTATACATAGGCAATATATAAGCAGTTGATTTATGAAGTATGTTTTCTGTTTGTGTGTTGGCAGTGTTACTGTAGGGAATATGAACACACATAGAACGGCGTATCCTGACTCGGCAGGGTATGAGCTCGTATCCCCAATGACCGTGTGCATGTGATGACGCTTACAGACCTTTTTCACGTCAGACATTTTGGTTTGCAGAGGCAGGAAACACGCGGCTGTAACTGGTGTAATGAACATGGCCGTGCCGCGTTCAGGGGCTGCGATTATGTGGACAGTTATTGTAGGTGTTGATCTGGTAAATATGTGGTTTGGCTAAAATTTACTTAGGGGGTCAAATGAGTGGCCGTTTTTGTCAAAAAAAAAAAAATTGTAAGAAATGCATAAAACTGTGTTGAAATAATGCTAATCCATTTGTGCACAGACTACTGATATTATTTGACAGTGGAAGCTCTATTTTCAGAAATATTGGATTTGGAATAGCACGTGTATGTGAAAACTTCTGCTGGTGGACGGACGTGACATTACCCATGATGCTCTGGTCAGTACCAGTACTTTATTAGGAATAAACTTATAGACTTACTATTGCTAATTCTCCTCTTATTCATAAATGTTAGTATTGTGGATCTAAAACATTAACAGCTGACACAAAAACACAAAATGTGTCAGTGGACGGATGTGACATGGTTGTTGTGGATCCCATCATACTGATGCTCTGCAGCCATGTCACCGTTTACACTAATGATCCCTGTGTAAAAACTAGGATCAGAATTATTTATTGTATAGTTTATCATCATACTACAGAGGAAATAACAATATAGAATTGTTATTTCTTTATAAAAATGCTTATTATTAGAAAACTGTTGATTTCAAAAGTGACGTGTGACATTCTTCATGTATGTATTGGCGTAACATAAGCAGGATGGATCAGCACCATACTCCATATTGAACCTGTAAAAATAAACCGTGATATGTAGGATAGAATCTGGGAAGAAAAACTGGGGAATCTAAAAGAACAGAATATTTGTTTTTCAGGTAAATTCAGTTCAAATATAACTTGGCCATTTGTGACGTGAAAATATAACATTAATTGTGATGAAATTGGACATTTTTGAGCTGAAAACATAGTTCATATGAGCATCAACATGTTGAACAGAACTGAAATCCAGTCAATTTGCAGAACTTGCATTTACCAACACAAAGTTCCTTTGGGGATTCACTGATATTGATTTCTTATGCACAAAGACAGAAATAAGACCTCGAAGCAAATTTTAGCCGATTTACATGTGCACTGCAACAAGTATAACTTTACTGACTTGTCCAGTATATCATGTATTTTTGGCTGTTCTGCTGGAAATGTAAGAAAAAGTAGAATTTGTTTCCCAGCTTTTTATTCGTAATACGACTATGATGAAACCATAACATTTCCATTTTTGATGCATTCAGCAAACAGTAGATCTTTTAACATCTGACATATACGTTGTCTCCGGCTGCAAACCAGTTTTGTTTGGTGCTACCATGTTTCAGTTCCTCCTGGAAACTTGTCACATGACATAACGTTACCTCTCCAAAAGTGCAGAAAGATAGGAATGACTGGATCTACTTTTTACATGATTAATGTTTTAATATTAGGTTTAACTGCTTTAAAGTTACTTTTTCCACATAAAGCAAAGTTTGAATAATATCCAAAACTAATAATTTATGGTGCTACCAGTCCTAGCTGGTCTTAGCCAGGAAGCTGCTAGCAACATTACTAAAGCGCTGGTGGTAGCACTCATTTCCCATCTTTAATAAAGACATGAAAAACAGGATGTAAACACAATTTAGTTCGAAAGGTATCAAAACCCTGGTACTACCTGTATGCTGCTTAATCAACTGAAACACGTTTATTTTTCTGAGTTAACGTCAAATTTTTTTTGCCAGTTCGCTGTAACCAGTGAGCACCCATTAATTGCAGTGACGTGCAGTGGGGTTCATGGCTGGGGAGGCACTGACTCTTTCAGAGCCAGATCTACAAATATATGGTGGCCTGAGAAACTGGAATAGAGAGAGCGAGCAAAAGGAATGGCCTGGGTGTATGGGCTCTGCATCAAGTCAGCATAGGTAGACTGGCAGGAACTCAACAGGAAACCTTCAAAAAGAGCCATTTCAAACTAAAAATTAAAAAAAAGTTTATGGTCTTACCTTTATTTGTACATGAAATCCATGTGCCGATCCTGGTGAATTAAAGTGTATAAAAAAGAACGAAGAAGATTATAAGCGCATGAATCTGGACTCACAGGTGCCATCTATCATGAGGCAGGGGTAGTGTTTGCCTCCCCTAGTGACTTTTTCACTGCGGTTTTATGATTAATCTGCGAGCCTAAACACATTACAGAAATACATTCCATACGTTATGCAGATTATGGAAGGATAGAGCATATAATCAGAGTGTTTGAAAGCATTTTAACTGCGATATACAGAGGGACAGCCACACAATATTTTCATCGGGTACCAGCAGAGTTCATGAGGGGAGGAGACAGTTCTCCTGGAGGCACAGCACAGCGCTGCCTCACGGCGCATCTCCTCCCTGAATTTGAACAGAGCATGTGGAAATTCTGCTATTCTAATTGACAAAAAAAATAATAATAACAATATTGGATTCGAACAGAAAATGAGTTTATAGGACATACCAGCTGACAACTATCAACATTTATTATATTTTATAGTCAAGTTTTTTTCCTTTTCAAGATTGACAAGGCCTCCCCCTGCCTCCTCTGACTGCACGTCACTGATTAATTGAGTAAAATACTGATTTTTTTCACATCACAAAACTAACTGAACAGAGCCATAGTAGAAGTTCATGAACACCGATGGTTTATCTGAGTTCACCATCTGAAATGTCTGCTGTGTACAAGGTCTGCTGCGGCGTCTTTTAGAATCACGGTCCTCTGGAATTGGTTCTTCTGATTCTTGGCTCCTAACTGTTTGTACAGTGCCTAGCATGATGTAAGCAAAACGTAACTGGAGGCCAAAAAAGAATTGTTCACATTATAGAGTTAATTTTGTTGCCTATACACTTACTTTACATGTTCTTTTTTTTTTTTTTTTTTTTTTTTTTTTTTTGCTAGTTTATTACTTAACTTTAACACCGTTTCGATGTTATTTCCCTTTTAATGGAGATGTACATTAACAAATTTAAGACTCGATTTATTCTTTGAAAGGAGTCATTTTATATGGTATGTTAAAACCACTCGGATTTCTCTCTTAATGTTAGGTACAGCTGAGTCTTTACAGAAGCGTATAGTTCAGGGTTCTAAAACTGTTGAGAACTTTTGGACGACTTATCCACATCGGAGAGCACTGTAATGCGAGTTAGTGCTTTTAGTTCTTGGTGACTCGACTGTGCACGTTGCACTGTGTTTGGACTGTGTTTAACAAAAGGGGACACAGAAATAATAGTCCACATTCCCCATTGGTCGTCTGGATCAAGTCTCTGATGTGTTTAATTGACTTTTGTGTTCTGTTTTCAACCGTACGCCAGTTGCTCCCGTGCAGCATTTCAGTTAGGTTCACCAATCTGTGACTTGGGGGGCAGGCTGACATTTTAGCAATAAAGAGCTGAGCTAAAGAAACCACTGTCTTCCCAGTGTGTGTGCAAACGAACGGTAATGCACCGGTGTGTATTTGTGTGTGTGTGAGTGTGCGGTTAATGAACGAGTGTGAATGGAGCGTTGTTATTATGACTACGTTGTCCATCTGTGGAATTTGCTCCCAATCGGAAACGCTGACAAGTCATTACACTGAGGACTCTCCTTTCAAAGACAAAAGCCACTGTATTCTTTATTCATTTTTATTTCTTGTTTTTTCTTTTATTTTGAAAGAGCATTACTAATGTCCTGTTTCGGGATTTATTTGTTTTGTAAAAGAGATGCTGTAAGAGAGAAATAAATAAAACTAGAGCATTACGGAGCTGTGTGTGTTCAGAGTCTTGGTTTTTTCTGTACCTGTTGTTTTTTTTCTCTTTTTTTTTATTATTTCAAATTATACATTTACACAAACATGTACCCATACACAGGGAACTACACAGACACAACATATACAAACAAACCGTACAACAAACGTACCAAACCCCCCTCAAAATCAAATTCAAATCGTGAATCCTAGCCTACAAAATTCTCAGTGGGTCTGCTCCTACCTACTTAGGTGCACTGATAAAAGCTTATGTTGCCCCACGACCACTCCACTCGTCTGGGGAACGTAGTCTGGTGGTCCCCAGACCTTGTACAAGACAATCCAGGCTCTTTTCATGGGTCGTTCCATGTTGGTGGAACGCTCTACTGAGTACTGCGAGAACAGAGGCATCCCTGCCTATCTTCAAGAAGCTCCTGAAGACCCAGCTCTTCCGAGAGCACCTCCTGTCCTAGCACTGGCAGACATTCCATTTTAAATATTTATTAATACCTCCGCCAAGGAGGTTACGTTTTTGCCAGGGTTTGTCTGTCTGTTTGTTTGTTTGTTTGTCTGTCCGTTAGTGTGCAACATAACTCAAAAAGTTATGGACAGATTTGGATGAAATTTTCAGGGTTTGTTGGAAATGGGATAAGGAAGAAATGATTAAATTTTGGTGGTGATCGGGGGTGGGGGGGCCCACGGGGGGGGCGCAGACCAGAAAATTTCATCAAAATCTGTCCATAACTTTTTGAGTTATGTTGCACACTAACAGACAGACAAACAGACAAACAAACAGACAGACAAACCCTGGCAAAAACATAACCTCTTTGGCATGGGGGGGCCCACGGGGGGGGGCCACTGATCAGCCTTGGCGGAGGTCTGCGCTCTCCGAGTGCTTCTAGTTTAATGAAGTTTTTCCCAGGATTATCACAGATTCTTCCAGGATTATCTCTGAACCTGCTGCGGTGGTCCTGCCTCTCTCCTGCCTTCATCATCACCGCTCACTTATCCTCAACTGCCTCCATGTGTCTCCCCCTACTCCCCCCTTCTCCCCCTCTCCCCTAGTCTCTATCTCTATCGCTCTCTCTTTTTCTCTTTCTTTACCTTCTCTCTTTAACCCCAACTGGTCCAGGCAGACGTCCATCCTCCAGGAGTCTGGGTCTGCTCCAGGTTTCTGCTGTTTAAGGGAAGTTTTTCCTTCCACTGTCACCGGTCACAAGTGTTTGCTCCTGGAGGATTCTGTTGGGTTTCTGTAAATTGGCTTAGAGCACAGGTGTCAAACATGCGGTCCAGGGGCCAAAACCGGCCCGCCAAAGGTTCCAATCCGGCCCACAGAATGAATTTGCAAAATGCAAGTTAGGGCATCGAACTCAAAAATAATATCATAATAACCTATAAATAATGACAACACCATTTTTGTTCTCTTTGATTTAGTGCAAAAAACATTAAATTATAAAAATGTTTACATTAATAAACTATCCTGTCACAATAAAATGTGAATAACCTGAACAAATATCAACAACCTGAAATGTCTAAAGAAAATTAAGTGCAATTTTAACAATATTCTGCCTGTTATTAAATGTTTTGTGCCTTTGTAGATCTGATCTGTAACGCATATGTAGAAAAAACGATAAGTCGAGGCATAATATGGATCAAATTGTACTTATATTTCTTAACAAATTTCATTTTTTTCAGGTTATTCACATCCTTTTTGTTTGGATAGTTTGTAAATGTAAATATTGCCATAATGGAATGTTATTTTTTTGCACTAAAACAATTTGGAGTTGTCATTATTTACTGGCTATCATGCTATTAGTTTACTGGTCCGGCCCACTTCAGATTAAATTGGGCTGAATGTGGAACCTGAAAGAAAATGAGTTTGACCCGCCTGGCTTAGAGTCTGGTTTTGACCAACTCTATAGATAAAGTGTCATGAGATAACTTTTTGTGATCTGGCGCTATATAAATAAAATTTGATTGATTGAGTGATTTGATTGGTTTTCCCCTGTAAGTCACCTTGGAAAAAAGCAACTGCCAAATGCATAAACATAAAAAAAAGGATAGAAAAACAAAAAAAGCAACAAGATAAATAACGTTATCAACTCCTCTTTACAATACTCAGGACTGAGTCAATACAGTGCAAACCAACAACACATGTCTCCATCAAAAGGACGTAGGTGACAGCAGGACACTCTGGTTGACAGTAGAGAAAAAAGGATTCCATTGTTGATAAAAACAAATGAATTTGTCCACGAACAGAGAACTTCGTACCTGTTTTTACAAGCGTGCACATTTGTATCACGGTTATCATTGACGCTCAGACTTTGGCCAACCTTCCAAGTATATCATTAACCATAATGGTGTGTGTGTGTGTGTGTGTGTGTGCCAGATGGCTATACTACTATCACACTATATAACTTCTAATATGAATAGTAACATGCTTTGTCGTCATGTGTTTAATTTCTGTCAGTATTCCATCATTCATTTTTACATACACCATATCCAGTCATGTATGTTTTGCATTAACATGGAACACATCCCATAAGAACCTCTTTCGACTACAGCCCAGATTGTGTCACTGCTCTGTCACTATAATTAGGATTTCATCGTTTTCACTGGGAAATGTGAGAAAACATTCGAACGATGCTTTCTAATTTTTTGTCAGATTTGGTTTTGTGTGTGTATGTGTGTGTGTGTGTGTGTGTGTGGATGTTCATGTGTGCATGCATGTGGTGGTCGATTAGTGAGTGGACGGTGCATGATCGAGCAGCCACTTTCATTGATCATTACCTCCTGGCTGGGGACGGGTTCATAGAGCGAATGAGTCATGGAGTCTGGCAAGGTAAGAGATTGCTTGAAAAACATTCTTTTATGCCTATTTTATAGGGTGGTTACATTGTGCCATTTCATTTTTATATGCCAGTTTTACACCCGTATGGTTTCCTGGTAGACGCTTTTGATTGTCTGTTATTGTGTCTTAGATTTAAAGGGATTGCACTCAGTAGTTGGTTGTAAATGTTGCATTGAGCTTATGATCAGACAGATGACTGGGATCTAATCTGCAGAGTTTGTTTGACACTCCAGTGTAAATGTCATCATTTTTAAGCATTATACACAGTAAAATCGCCGGTTATTATGTAAGACTTAAAGAGTTAATTTTAACACTACCTCAGTGAACATATGGTCCCAATCTACAAAGTGTAAAATTTACACTGAACATAGAGTTACAGTTCCAGAGTCACTTTTAGTCTAGTAAGAGTTATTATTTTACACTACACTACACTAATTAGTGTCAATCAAGTGAGAAGTAACACCCATAGTGTTATTCACATTCAACACCGAAGAGTTAAGTGTTAAGAAATAACTTTTCCAGTGTTAAACCTACTTAACACTACATGTTGGTGAATAAATTACTCCAAAGAGTGTTGATTTTTAACTTACTTCCTACCAGTGTTACATATGATCTACTATAGTCCCAGTGTCTGCAGGGGCCAAAAAAAGACAGTTATTTCTGTTCCCAATTTATCCCAAGTAAAAATGAAATATTACAATTAAAAATAAACATAAAATGACATGTACAATGAAAGCTGCCGACCCAATATCACGTTATCCATTTGAAATTCGGTATTTGAAAACACGTACCCAACACTGACGATGACGACGTAACTTTATTCTTGCACAGATTCTGCTTGGATGAAATAACAAAAGCCAGAGTTTATTTACACAAACTTACAAACGCTGTTTTTCGATGCGAGGAAGATGGTGATGCCACAATCCAACTTTTCACTCAGTTTGAGCACGGAGGTTGGTGGGCGGGGCTTTTCAGAGTCATTATTTTTTAACACTGAAAGGTATCTTGCTCTTATTGGTGTTGAATTAACTTTGAGAGAGTCGATTTACTTGAACACTGAATATATGACACTGACAGTGTAAAACCTCTTTTAACTCCAATTATTTTCACCGACACTGGAAATTATTTTGTTAAATTTTACTCTGTCCATTGTTGGAATAACTCCGAAAGAATTAAAATACTTTGACACTGCATTTTTTACACTGGCAAATTTACTGTGTACTGTTGCATCAAGTGTATTTTTTAGATGGATTGTTATTGGTGATTGTGAGTACTACGTGTAGAACACTCTTAAGGCACTGGTGTCAAACATGTGGCCCGGGGGCCAAATCTGGCCCGCCAAACATTCCGTTCCAGCCCGCAGGATGAAAGTGCAAAAATGAACCTGAACAGTCCAGGTTGTCCAAATCCTTTTGGTTCAGGTTCCACATACAGACCAATGTGATCTCCAGTAAAAATAACAACACAATAACCCATAAATAATGACGACAAATTTTCTTTGTGAAAAATTATGTGGAAAAAATTTAAGTGAAAAAAATAAGATTACACTGTGAAAATATTAACATTTACAAAACTATTCTTTCACAATAAAATACAAATAAATACATAAATAAAAAACAAAGATGAACAACCTGAAATGTGCAATTTGAACAATATTCTGCCTGTTACTAAACGTTTTGTGCATGTATGGATCCACTGTGATCTGGAGTTGTGTTAATAATAAGAGATGGAATATTGGAGAAATTGTTCAAATTTTAGTTCCAAGCTCCAAAATTTTAACAATATTCTGCCTGTTACCAAATGTTTATGGAACATTGTGTGTAAATGTACATGTATAAATAATAAGTCAAGCATAATCTTATTAAAATTGCACTAATTTTTCAAATGAAATTTCTGTTTTTTTCAGGTTATTCACATCTTTTTTGTATAATGTAAATATTTTCATAATTTAATTGGGGTTTTTTGCACTAAAACAAAATGAAAAACTTGGATTTGTCATTATTTATTGGTCATTAAGTCATTATTTTACTGGTCTGGCCCACTTGAGATCAAATTGGGCTGAATATGGAACTGAACCAAAGTGAGTTTGACAGCCCTGCTGTAAGGCTTCACAAACTCAGATGGATTACCTTGAATAGAGTGACTTCATGCAAACACACAGTCCGTCTCTCAGGATGAATAGTGTAGTACATGCACACATAAGTAGGTAATGAAAACAAAAAAAACACACTATTGCTCTGTATACATCCCAGTCTACACACTGCACTCCTATTGCATGAATGACTTTGTCTAATAGGACAATGTGACTCTAAGTCCTTGGTAAACCTTTATTTTGCTTTTTTCATTCCCATTGGATGTGTGATAACAGCTGTGGGATTGTGTTCATACTGATATTTTTCTGCTCTTCTGTGCACACGCATATCAGACTGTATTTGCTGGTGCATTGGAGTGTATTTGTCAGAATGTTTGCTCCATGTCCGTCCTGCAGCAGCTAACAGGTACACTGGCTGTGGCTGTCTTCACGGCGGCTCTGGGCTCTTTGCAGTATGGATACAGCGTAGGAGTCATCAACGCCCCTCAGAAGGTAGGAGCTCCATGTGCAGGCTCCACAGACGAGTGGTTCAGGTGGTTCACAATCTGATGGTAGAAGTCAAAGTTTTCTAAATTACGCCAGATCGTATTTGGCCTCGTTCCTATTGCCATTGTGAACATCTGTACCAAAAACTGAGCCAATGGGACACCAGTAAAGGGTGGCACACTTTTTCACAATTTTTATCGTTCTACATAAGAATGTGTAACTTTGGCCGAAACATAACTTGAACAATACAAAGATAAATGTGCTCATTAATAACACTGGGTTACAAAAAATGTTTTTTGCAAGTTGTCTAGGTTTTTTCAACTGAATTAGGACCATTTTGCACCGCTAAATCCCAAAAATAACATCTGTTTTTCTCAATCAGGTCAGGGTTTTTTTTTGTTAATTTGATTTTGAAAAATTTGATCTTCTCACAAAATATAATAATTAATACCAAAACTAGAAGCACTCGGAGAGCGCAGACCTCCGCCAAGGCTGATCAGTGGCCCCCCCCATGGGCCCCCCCACGCCAAGGAGGTTATGTTTGTGCCAGGGTTTGTTTGTTTGTTTGTCTGTCTGTCCGTTAGTGTGCAACATAACTCAAAAAGTTATGGACAGATTTTGATGAAATTTTCAGGGTTTGTTGGAAATGGGCCCCCCCGTGGGCCCCCCCACCCCCGATCACCACCAAAATTTAATCATTTCTTCCTTATCCCATTTCCAACAAACCCTGAAAATGTCATCAAAATCTGTCCATAACTTTTTGAGTTATGTTGCACACTAACGGACAGACAAACAAACAAACAAACAAACAAACAGACAAACAAACAAACCCTGGCAAAAACATAACCTCCTTGGCGGAGGTAATAAGATTGGTAAGCACACTTTATGAAACTTGTGACTTGATTCCTGTTAGGTACAATGGTGTATTCACCACAGACAGGGCCACCTTAACCTAATGGTAGGCCCCGGGGCTGAGGCAGGTGTTGTAGGCCCCCCATCCCATCCTTCAAAATTACAAGCCTCGTTATAAAATATAATATCTTGGTAACCTACAACAGTGAGTAGATTGTAACCAAGATGGATGGAAGTTTGACTTTACGATAAAAAATGATAAAAAAAATTTTTTATCAACAACCATCAACTGTCGAGAAAAACATTTGTTTAACAGCAGCAACAGATCAAAGTATAAAGCCTGAGAACCCATGCACCTGCACATGGGCGTAAACTCAACCGCATGCTCTTTAATAATTCTGACTCTCGATCATGCTTTTCTCGTGCCAGTTTTCTTTTGTGGGCACCGCTCTCAAATTTCTTCTTCCCTGACATTTTCTAATTGAATGTGACCTCTTGACACATGGGGGCGGGGCTGGGCTTACCAACTGGGATCAATAAGCATCTTCAGATGTGCGTACAGTACGTATAAAAAGATTGACAGGAAAACTGACAAATTACAAATCGATGTTAGTTTATATGCTTACCAGGTCCGTAAAATGATAGGCCCCTTAAGTCAGTAGGCCCCTGGACTTCAGCCCCGGTTAGCCCGTGCATTAAGGCGGCCTTGACCGCAGATGGAGCAGAAGGCTTATTTTTGCAAGATCTTCTAGTCGAAGCCATTTCATTCACCTGTAATATTAAAAAAAACATTAATCATAAATTGGCAAAAGTAAAATCTTCAGAACTCGTTTATTGCAAGGAATATGAAAGAATTTTGTATCATATGATGTGAAAATGCCCATAAATGTAAGAAAAAATGTTAAAAAGCCAATATGTAGCATAGTTCAGAAAGTTGACCTGATTGAGCAAAATGAATGTGATTTTTGGATTCAGCACACCAAAATTATCCTAAATCAGCTCAAAAAACTTAAACAATAAATTTGTTGTTGACCAGTGTTATTGTTTTGAAGGTCCAGTGTGTAATATTTTGGAAAATTTAAGAGGATAGAATTGCAGGAATGGGTTATAATATGTATTACCGTGAGATTTTTTTGTGCTTTCATTTGTGCATTGAATCAAATTTTAAGTCGTATTACTGCATCTACTGCACTAAAAAGCCAAGAATGGACAAAACAAACAAAAACTCTAATAACAAGGGACTGTTATTTTTGGATGCAATCATCATCTTCACCACTAGATGCCACTAAATATCAAATATTGAACAATTAAGAGCAGACTTGAACCTTGACATGTTTGGGATTGAGTGTGACTCAGACGTTAGAACAGGACGACCACAAAACCAGACGGTTGGTGTGTGTGACTGGATGACTCAATAGAAAACACTGTGGGAACCAGTGAGGCAGAGCTGAACCCATAAAGACCCAAACATTCACTGTCGACCAAAACCATCTACTGACCCAAGCTGTTCTATCAGTCCATGTAATCTATAATCTATATTTATAATAACCTATAAATAATGACAACACCATTTTTTTCTCTTTGATTTACTGCAAAAAACATTAAATTATGGAAATGTTTACATGAACAAACTATCCTTTAACAATAAAATGTGAATAACCTGAACAAATATGAACAACCTGAAATATCTAAAGAAAATTAAGTTGAATTTTAACAATATTTTGCCTGTTATTAAATATTTTGTGCTGTTGTAGCTCTGCTCTGTACATATGCATGTGTATAAATGATAAGTCGAGGCATAATATTGATAAATTTGTACTTATATTTCTTAACAAATTGTATTTTTTTCAGGTTATTCACATCCTTTTTGTTTGGATAGTTTGTAAATGTAAATATTGGCATAATTGAATGTTATTTTTTGCACTAAAACAATTTGGAGTTGTCATTATTTATTGGCTGTCATGTTATTATTTTCCTGGTCCGGCCCACTGCAGATTAAACTGGGCTGAATGTGGAACCTGAAGAAAATGAGTCTGACCCCCCTGACTGAACCCATAAAGACCCAAACATTCACTGTCGACCAAAACCATCTGCTGACCCAAGCCGTTCTATCAGTCCATGTAAATAACTGGTGTAAAATGCAGTTATTCATCTGTTCGTGGTCATCAGATATGACCCATTTGGACGTTCAGAGGAAGTTACCGTGGAAACACCATCATCTTCTACAACACAGGTGTCAAACATGTGGCCCGGGGCCTAAACCGGCCCGCCAAAGGTTCTAATCCGGCCCGCAGGATTTTAATTTGCAAAGTGCAAGTTAGGGCATCGAACTCTAAAATAATATCATAATAACCTATAAATAATGACAACACCATTTTTTCTCTTTGATTTAGTGCAAAAAACATTAAATAATGAAAATATTTATATTTACAAACTATCCTTTAACAATAAAATGTGAATAACCTGAACAAATATGAACAACCTGAAATGTCTAAAGAAAATTTGGTGCGATTATAACAATTTTCTGCCTGTTATTAAATATTTTGTGCCTTTGTAGCTCTGCTCTGTACATATGCATATGTACAAATAATAAGTTAAGGCATAATATTGATAAAATTGTACTTATATTTCTTAACAAATTGTATTTTTTTCAGGTTATTCACATCCTTTTTGTTTGGATAGTTTGTAAATGTAAATACTGGCATAATTTAATGTTATTTTTTGCACTAAAACAATTTGGAGTTGTCATTATTTATTGGCTGTCATGTTATTATTTTCCTGGTCCGGCCCACTGCAGATTAAACTGGGCTGAATGTGGAACCTGAAGAAAATGAGTCTGACCCCCCTGACTGAACCCATAAAGACCCAAACATTCACTGTCGACCAAAACCATCTGCTGACCCAAGCCGTTCTATCAGTCCATGTAAATAACTGGTGTAAAATGCAGTTATTTATCTTTTCGTGGTCATCAGATATGACCCATTTGGACGTTCAGAGGAAGTTACCGTGGAAACACCGTCATCTTCTACAACACTGATTCCCCAGTCAAACCCATGGAGTTGGATCAGTGACAGTGGATGGACACACTGGGTTCAGTTCAGTGAACGATAGATTTTGTTGAAAAAGTCACTTTTTGTTTCGTTTTCTCTTTTTTGGATTTAATAACCCTCTGGAGTCTGAGCTCATGACATTTTGTTGTTTTCCACACCAGGTCATATGACATTTGACGTGCTAGACGTACGCATTTTTGACCTTTTGCGTATTTTTCAATTTGATTGCGTGTCAGTTTACACCAAGATGTCCAGTTTACATAACCCTAACCCCTAACCATAACCCTGACCCTATACCTAACCATAACCCTGACCCTAACCCTAACCCCCTAACCATAACCCTGACCCTGACCCTAACCATAACCCCCTAACCATAACCCTGACCCTGACCCTAACCCTAACCCCCTAACCATAACCCTGACCCTGACCCTAACCATAACCCCCTAACCATAACCCTGACCCTAACCCTAACCCTAACCCCCTAACCATAACCCTGACCCTGACCCTAACCATAACCCCCTAACCATAACCCTGACCCTGACCCTAACCCTAACCCCCTAACCATAACCCTGACCCTGACCCTAACCATAACCCCCTAACCATAACCCTGACCCTGACCCTAACCATAACCCCCTAACCATAACCATAACCCTGACCCTAACCCTAACCCTAACCCCCTAACCATAACCCTGACCCTGACCCTAACCATAACCCCCTAACCATAACCCTGACCCTAACCCTAACCCCCAACCATAACCCTGACCCTAACCCCCTAACCTTGACCCTAACCCTCTAACCATAATCCTGACCCTAACCCCCTAACCCCCTAACCTCCTAACCCCCTAACCCCCTAACCCTAACCCTGACCCTAACCATAACCATAGTCCTGACCCTAACCCTCAGTGTGTGGTATTTGCCACAGTGTGAACATACATGTGGAAATCTTATAATGCATAAAGATGACATGCCAATTCAACGTGACGTGTATATTTACGAAATTTCATGATCTCATGTTGTTAATCTGAGCTTTTATGAACATCTACATGATCAGTAAATTAAATATAGGAAAATGCCAGATTTTCACAGAAAAAGCCCAAAATACAGAAGCTAATATTCTAATAAATGGGGATAAATCACTTCTGAAAGGTTAAATAGAGAAGAATTCACTTGGGAACTGACACAGAAGTAGGACTGGGTCTTTATGGGTTCCAGTACTCTGCTATCATCAGTCATCTGATTTTACACACTGTGACTTTTTTTTTTGTATATAAATCAACTCTGGATACTTGGCTCTGTTTACGTGGGAGCTTGCGCCCAAAGCCGAATGACCATTTCCACATCGCAGGTTATTGAAGACGAATATGGGCGAGCCCTGGGGGTGTGGTCAGAAAGGGCTGCCGGCCTATCAGAGAACAGCACAGAAGAAGAGCGGCTGAACCCAGGACAAAACCCTGTGGTCATCATGTACTGGTCACTGTCAGTGGCAGTATTTTCCATCGGTGGCATGTTATCGTCCTTCCTGGTGGGTTTTGTGGGAGACATGAGAGGGAGGTGAGAACGTAGGAATGTTTGTCCAAAGGAAAACAAATATGATAAGAAACGGAGACAGAGAGATAAAAGGAAATGGAAGAACTGAATAGTTTAAACCAGAATCAATGCAGAACAATGCCATGTTATGCAGTAGAGCTCCAGCTATCGATTATTTTTGTAACTGATTAATTTATGAATTATTTTCGAGCAGATGAAACAATCATTTGAGTAGGTGAAAAAAAAAAAAAAAACAAGCAGTAAAAATGGGAAAAAGACACGTCTGAAAATATTAACTTGTCCTTTATTCCAGAACCAACTGAAGCTACAACCACAAAAAGTATCAAAGCAAAAGGATATAAAACATATCTGTATACCAGTGGCGGCTGCTCGTCTTTCAGACAGGGGAAGCTCATTGTTGGCTTACATCAAAAAAAAAAATTGTCAAGTTATTTAAACATAAATTCGGCCCTCCGTTCCTTTTTAAGAAAACGCTCAGTGACCTTATCGTACCAAGTAGGCGTCTGTTCCAGGGACTGGACCAGTGTCCTCTCTGCTCAGACGGCCTTGGCCCATTGTGTTGTGGGTGTAAGACTTCAGCCTTTTTAAACTACAGATGCTCCTTTCACTGCGACCTAGCCGACAGTTTGATTGATTTAACTATCTACAAAACAATATTAAACTTGAACAAGAAATGATTAAATTATGGAACTGAAACAAGAAAACGCTGAAATTATGCTAAATTGAAACAAGGAAGTCCAATGAGTGTGTTTTATTTACAGTGCAAGAAATAAACAAGTAATTTCGTAGTGGTTTCTCTCTCTCTTTCACAGCAGAATGTGCGACGGTATTAAACTGACCTGTCAGTGAAGGAGTAGATCTGAAAACAGCTGTCAGTCAAACGGGGTTCAGCCTTTTGACTGATCCTCCAATCAGCACGTGGGATTCTGGCATCCAGCCCAGCCGAGCTCCGCCCACAGCTCCATTCACCCCCAGAGACGCCCGGCGTCCGGGGGCGGGACAACATTGTAGCATTTATCTAATTACCGTCCAGTTTTGAGGCAATGAAAAGAACTGTTCCACTCAGTCCCATTGAAGCCCAGAGACGGACACAGTCTACGGACAAATGCACTGAGCAGAGATGGAGGAGAAAACAGACACGGGAATGGAGGAGAAGTGAACAACATCGAGTCCGTTGGTTTGTGATAAAGCTGATTTGAACGAACTCGTCTGTGAGATGAACGTGTTCTAACACATTTGTAGTCGATAAAATGTCAACACAACTGAACATATTTAACCATTTAATTTTCGTAATTTTAGGGGAAGCCGGGCCTCCCTTGCAGTCTGTGAGAAATCGCTACTGCTGTATACAAAAAACAACAATAACAACAGTATTAAAGTATATATAAAAATATCTATAGATATAAACAACAATAAAGTCAAATGACATCTACAAATAATATGTGCACTACAGTCTTCAACACATTTGGATCCAACTACTTAAAGGAGTGATATTTTGCTTTTTTTTAAATGGAATTATACATTTTCAGTCATTTCCCTGTGGTCGACATAAACTGTAAATGCTACTCTTAGGTCTGAATTCTTCATTCATTCAACTCCACAGGTCCATCTTCAACCCTATTTCTGAGTAATGACTTACAGAAAGACTTACAGATTCATGATACTGAGGATATGACTGAGGTTTGACAGATTTGATGAAAAATTGGTCACGAAAGTCTCCAACGCCTTTAAAGAAACAAAGCTTCAATTCAAGAAAATTGTAACTGAATACTTTTTTAAATTGATTCAAGTCGATTAATCAGTGAATGGTTTCAGCTGTATCATATATGCCTTTATCCGTCATGTGTCCTTCTGTATGTCCTCATCCTCTCTCTGTGTCACAGGGTTAAAGGCATGTTAATGGTCAACGTTCTGGCTGTAGCTGCTGGACTTCTGATGGGACTCTGCAGGATGTGGAAGCCTCACATCATGGTCATATCAGGCCGCGCTCTTATAGGCTTTTACTGCGGTACAGTAAAGAACTCACTGTAATAACTGAAATAGAAATCATTCAGTCAAGCAAGTCATGGGATGCACTGTCCTGCAGGCAGGGGCGGACTGGGGAAAAAAAGGGGCCCGGGAATGTGTACCTGCCCGGCCCCCTCTCCAAGGGGGGATGGATGGGATTTTAACAGTCAGCTGAAAAAAATGTCATGTCCCATAAAACACTGATATTATTTATGTTTATGTAACCCAAATCAGCCCACAACAAAATGATTAATTTTTTTGTTTGTTTGTTTTTTTAGTTTTACCTTTATTTAACCAGGAAGTCCCATTCAGATTAGGATTCTCTTTTGTAAGGGTGACCTGGCCAAGGTAGCAGCCATACAAAGTCCAAACAACATAAAACATATACATGATACACAATTAACAACTAGAAGCACCCTAACCCCTCACCCTAACCCCTCACCCTCACCCTAACCCCTAACCCTAACCCAGGGATAAAAGTTCTCCGTCACCACGATGGATTTCCGTCAAATGGAAAAATTGAAGGGGGAAAAAAGTCCTATTGAAGTAACTTCCCCACGTGTTTCGCGGAGTCCAGTCGGCACCGTGATCCTGTCCTGAATCTGCAGGTGTTGAACACAGGCACAGGGGGCTGATAGGTTTAACAGTGACGATAATAAGATGACTTCTTTATTTTTATGTCGGGAGGAGAGATTGATGACCATTTATCTTTGGAAGGAAACGCTGCTTATTATGTGCCTCAGAAACACATGGACAAGTTCAGCTTTACCGAAGTTCAGCCTCCAGACGCTAACTTTAGTTTAGTGCTAACAAGTACAGGGGTTGGACAAAATAATGGAAACACCTTAAAAAATCAACAAAATATAATTTAATATGGTGTAGGTCCGCCTTTTGCGGCAATTACAGCCTCAATTCTCCGAGGTATTGATTCATACAACTTGTGAATTGTTTCCAAAGGAATTTTAAGCCATTCTTCAGTTAGAATACCCTCCAACTCTTTTAGAGACGATGGCGGTGGAAATCGACGTCTTACTTGAATCTCTAAAACTGACCATAAATGCTCAATAATGTTGAGGTCTGGGGACTGTGCCGGCCATACGAGATGCTCAACTTCATTAGAATGTTCCTCATGCCATTCTTTAACAATTCTAGCTGTATGGATTGGGGCATTATCATCTTGAGGTGAAGGTGTTTCCATTATTTTGTCCAACCCCTGTAGCTTTCATTATGAAAGAACCACAGCGAATAGGGGAGAAGACAGAACTGATCTGCATGGACCTTCATGTTTGGGTTCATAGCTTGTCTCCTCTTGCCGGTATATGACTAGTGTGTGTGTTTGTGTTTGTGTGTATGTGCCCTTCCCGTGCGTGCGGCTGTGCGCGCCGCGGCCTTAAAATAAATTTCTCAAATTGTAATAACTTGCTACATAATGTGAAAAAATTTACTATATAATGCGTTGACGTAGTTTATTACAAAATGCGTCAGTTTATTACATAATGCAGCTTTATTACAAGATGACCTGACATTCTTATTACATTTTAAAATTTTATTACATAATGGGAATTTATTACATGATGCGGCTCAACAGGGAGTGAGGGGAAAATAATAATTGTTGTAATAATACAAAAATATTTAATAATAATACCAGTAGCCTAATTTGCTAGTATTATTGTGGCGGCGGTAGCGGCGGGGGCAGTCACAATACACTGAGTTAAATAATTTAATATTTGTAACAATGTATTTGTATCAGTTACTATCTGTTTTGAGTTTATATGAATCAATTTAAATTAATATGGCTATGGGGGGGGGGGGGGGGGGGCAGCATGCAGAGCTGAGGAGGGAAGGACACCATCAACCCCCCACACAACCCCCAGCTATTAATTTTTTTTTTTAAACTTTCACTGTATGTTTGCAAATGGGAATTTGTGTAATTTTACTAAATATGAATGGTTTTGACCTTTGGACTAGAACTGCAGTAAAGTCTGTATGTGTAGTCACTGTCATCAAGAACTTACCCATAAAATTTTGGGAAAATTTGTGCAAAATGATGGTTTGCCAGTAAAAACATTATCTTCTTGATGGAGGTGACTCCTACAAATATTTTCTTTTAAAAAGAGTTTAAACAGAGTGTGTGTTTTGAATTAATGAGTGTTTGTTGTGTGTGAATCAGGGCTGATGTCTGGACTAGTGCCCATGTACATCGGAGAGATTGCGCCCAAGGCTTACAGAGGAGCGCTGGGAGCTTTACACCAGCTGGCCATTGTTATTGGCATCCTGCTCAGCCAGGTGAGCAGTGTGTACAGCTGCACCTTCATCCATCTGGGTTTGACCCTGTGTTCACACTGTAAACTCAGCTCCGTGTGGATGTGTTCGTGTTGTAGGTTTTAGGCCTGGACTTCATTCTGGGAAATGCTGACATGTGGCCCATCTTACTTGGTTTGTCTGGGGCTCCAGCTGTTTTACAATCCCTTCTGCTGCCGTTCTGTCCCGAAAGCCCACGATACCTTTACATTCTGCGGGGAAACGAGCAAGAGGCCCAAAAAAGTAAGAGTTACACATATGGCCTCATCCTCTGTGTCTTTTAGATTCATGGCTGCACATGAAAGTGTCAGCACACACCAACAACAATCACCTGAGGAAAGATTTAAGTATTGGACTTATATAGTATATAGTTTTTTTTGTTTGTTTTTTATTTAACCTTTATTTAACCACACTGTAATACCGGATAAGTTGAGTTTACTTTAAAAAATTGAGTAAACCGGTTACCTTAAAAAAATTTAAGTAATGAGTAATGAAAACTTGAGTGTATTAAACTTAAATGCTTGATTTGAATGGAAATGCTATTTTAAGTACAACACACTAAATGCCAAGTTAATTTAACTTAAAATTTGTTGCAATGTCAGTTGCTTCGGATAATCACTAACTTAATATCATCAGTGCATAGGACTCATTCCGAGTTGATTTAAACTAAAATCTTTTGCAATATAAATTGCTTTATAAAATTATTCAATTTAATATATTGCAACGTGAATAGAAGTTAAGCAGGAAGGTAGAGCTGTGTAATTTACCAGAACAGGAAGTGCTTTTATTTTGGTGAGGCATGAAGATTTTCATTGAGAAAGATCTTTTCCAGATGAACAGTAAAGCCATAGTTCTTCCTCTGGCTCTGACTCATGGTGCAGCTCTACAAAAATACAAAAACAAACACAAAAAGGCCAATAAACACTGCCATACACACATTAAATCCAAATTAACACTAACACCACAACCCCGCTGAACCCCTGCACAGAAAAAGAACACATTTTCAACAACATGCCCAATACCCACAATGCAATGCGGAGATAAAAAGGTGTGGTCATGACTAAAACTTAGTGATTTAAATCCATTCAACTTAAACTTTTTCGTACTTCCGACTATGTCTACAAATTAGTAGAATATACTGAACATTTTATAGTAATGTAATAAAACTTAAATCTTTAAACTTAAATTATTGTAATTAAAGCATTTTAGTAAATACAAAGTCCGGGTTTACAGTGCAGGAAAAATCCCATTGACAGTTACACAGATTACACAGTTAAAACACATATAACAGAAACATTTGACAATAAATTGTTAGTAAAAATAACTTTTACACGCAGATAAAGAAAAACAAGTGCAAGTTATGGAGTGGTTAGGATCATCTGTACGAACAGAATAAATATCGCAGTTAATGCACAAATGTAGAAAGGCAAGAGAGAGTTTACGTATGAACATGCAACACACACCAAAGTTTAGCCTCAATATTTAACCCATATCTAGAACATGCAGGAACACACCCCACACTGCTGCGTAGCAAATAGGGGATTAGTGCCTTGCTCAAAGGCACATCAGCCAACAACTCTCTGCCAGTCCAGGGATTCGAACCAGTGACACTTCTACCCCCAAAACCCTTCTCATTCGACGAGGATGGGATTTGAACCCAGTGGATTAGCAGTCCATCACCTTAAGCACTCGGCCACCTGGTGTGAACGTTCACCTGAGAATCCTCTGCATGTTTTCATGCAGGTCTGTATCGACTAAAAGGACCATATGATGCAACCTCTGATATGGAAGAAATGAGAAGAGAGAAAGAAGAGGCAGACAGAGAGGCGAGGGTGTCCATCCTTTCTTTGGTAGGTCGAACAGGAAAACCATCAGGTAGCATTTTATTACAACACAGCCTTTATCTATTTTATTCAACTGTAGAAGAGCTGACAAAGCTGAAAAAAGTCATCGGGTTGGACAGAGACAACCTTTTATCATCCAAATGAATATCTCTCATTAACATAATACAATGAATGATACCTGGATTTGTGCAGATAATTATTTCAAATTACTCCGCATAAGGTAACTCAAGGACATCTTACGATTATTCTGAGGACATTTTCCCATTTAATAATAATAATAATAGATGAGTTTCAATGTTTACTAACAACAGTGATGCACGCGCACCTTGGAGGCAAAAACACCAGTTCCAGCTACCAGCCGGCTCACATACACCTCCAGGCTCTCCCCCGGAACTCGTGAATGAGCAAATATGTTAGCTCTAAAACTGTCCATGAACTGTTTCTGTTCAAAAGCAGATCCCATCTTCACTTTCACAGCCGCATAATTTGACTTAACCGCATCGGGATAGGCTGTCCCATAGTAGAAAAGCAGACTGGCACAGATGTGTGGGCAGCAGAGGTCGCACTTGACATTTTTATAGTCCGTCATTTTGACGGACAGGGTCGTAAAAATTCCGTCATAACATATTATTATCCGTCATTTCAAATTTTTATTTTTTAATGATAATGAGATATATTTAGTAGTATTTAATGTTCAAAAACATCTCACTGATGCAGCAGCTGTAGTTGCTGCTGGCTGATAAACCAACATGATTTCACTGCTCGCATAATTATTTACGCCACTTTTAGTTGGTGTGTTATCTGTAGACATTTTAAGCTTTCCTTGTGTTTGTTCATGCAGTGTCACATCCCATGCACTGAGGGTTAGGGTTCAGGTTATGTGAACCAGAGAGCTGGACACAAACTGACGTGCCATAACACATGAAAGGTACAAAATGTGTACATATATCACACCAAATGCCATCAGAACTGGTGTATAACTTGCTTGTCCGTCATCCTTCACCACACCAGTCCCTCTTTTAACACCGTGTTTATCAGTGCCATCACATTTACTGGGCTTTAAAAGAACTAAGGAGCCTCGGCTGTCTGCACAGTTTGCGCAGCAAAGTAGCATCTAATTTTGGCTAAAGTTAGCTGAACAACGATTACCCTCAGTATTTTAATCTGTCAAAATGACGGACGGCCTTCAGAATTTTCCGTCATTTGAAAAAAAAATCTGTCAATGACAGAATATTTTTGATTAACTCGACCTCTGTATGGTAGATCTCCAGATCTGAAGTGTGCACTGCACAGACCAGCATTCTGAATTTCCTCCTCAGACCGGTTCTCCTGTCTTAATGCCTGCAACCATAACTTTCACCGATTTTTCTGGAAGGGATGTTTGCCAGCAGGAATTCTGTAGAAGTTTAAAGCCCTCTGTGAGTTCTTTCTGTTCTGACAAACCACAGCACAGCAAGACGACAGCATTGCTCACAATTACAGTCAGTGTTTTGCTACGAACTCGGTGTGCTTTCTGCCTCCAAGGTGCGCGAGCAGCATACGTCCTACGTCATCATGAAACTGATCTATAAAGAAAACAAAAAACCTTGACACAAGTAGAGAAAAAAGTTGCAAACTATGTCAAGCTACAAGATTTAGATTTTTGTATAGGCAAAAATTTGCTTAGAGGTCTTATTTCTGTCTTTGTGCAAAAGAAATCAATCTAAGTGAATCCCCAAAGGACCTTTGTGTTGGTAAATGCAAGTTACGCAAATTTAGGGGATTTCAGTTCTGTTTGTTTGTTGCTGATCTTGGTGTCGTGTGCGTCACAATAAGTGTCCGTGTGAAACACAACAGCAGAACCAATGTTTAGCGGCAATGAAATTAAAAGGGTCATATTTTGTTAAACCCACTTTTATTAGTCTTTGGTCTTTAGTATTTGTCTTTATTAGTCTTTAGTATTCGTGTATTTGGACCCTAATAGTTCAAAAAGTTTGAATTTGAACCCTCCAGGTGCTGCAAAGCTATCTTTATATTCATTTTGACAAAAATCGAGTGGATTTCTACAACCTGTTTTAACTCCTGCTTAATTTGTTACGTCTATAACTAGTTACGTCACAACATTTGCACATATAAGGTCCAGACTTCTGACGAACGTTTCTCAGAGTACGACATAATTGTTTGTCAGCAGCAGCGGTTGTAGTCCGTACTGAAAATATGTCCAAACTTCGAGCTGATTGCCTAAAATGTTCAGTTGTTGGTCGAACGGGACAGAGCAGCACAGCCAATAATCTGGAGGGGGCGGGGCCTGAAGTTTCATTACTCAGAAATAGGGTTGAAGATGGACCTGTGGAGTTGAATTAATGAAGAATTCAGACCCAAGCAGAGCATTTACAGTTTATGTAGACCACAGGGAAATGTTTAAAAATGCATAATTCCATTTAAAAAAAGCTAAATATCACTCCTTTAAGGAAACAATACTTCAAAAAGATATTTTATTTAATCGATTGGATTAATCAGTTATTAATCTTAGCTCTACATGAAATGTACTAAACATCTAGTCCACAGGTGTCAAACATGTGGCCTGGGGGCCAAATCTGGCCCACCAAAGGGTCCAGTCCGGCCCTTGGAATGAATTTGTGAAATGCAAAAATTACACTAAGACATTAACAATACTTTTAGTTCAAGTTCCACATTCAGAACAATTCAATCTCAAGCGGGCAGGATTCAGTAAAATACTATCATAATAACATAGAAATAATGACAACTTCAAATGTTTCTCTTTGTAAATGTAAATATTTTCATGTATTTACACTAAAACAAAGTATAATTTTGCAAAAAAATGTGAACAACCTGAACAAATATGAACAACCTGAAATGTCTTAAGAGAAGTAAATACTATTTTAACAATATTCTGCCTGTTATTAAATGTTTTGTGTGTTTGTAGATCCAATGTGATCTGTAAGTTATAATGTACATGTGTGAACAAGGAAAGCACTCAAACACACACGCAAACACACAAAGCAAAATGATCACAATACTTCCTGGTGGAGGTAATGATAAACTGAGGCGGAATATTGTTAAAATTACACTTACTTTTTCAGTTTGTTCATGGGATTCACATCTTTTGAAAGGATAGTTTGTAAACGTTTTCAAAATATAAATTTAATTTTTTCGTTCAAAAACATAGAGAAAAGTTTGGAGTTGATTTTATTTATATATTATTATGTCATTATTTTACTGGTTCGGCCCACTGCAGATCAAATTTAGCTGAATGTGGAACTGAACTAAAATGAGTTTGACACTCCTGATCTAGTCCAATATTGTTTTGTTAGCCTTTCCTTTGCTTTAGAGCTCCAGTTCATGTATGTTCTGTGTTCTCTTGAAGATCCGCTCTTCTGTGTACAGACAGCAGCTGTTTGTCGCCCTCATGATGCACCTCTCCCAGCAGCTGTCTGGTATTAATGCTGTGAGTGTGGACTTTTTTTATCAAGATTAAACTGATTTTAATAAAGTAATCCCTTATGAAACAAAAATATATGGCAATATATCGAAAAATATAATGCATTATATTAAAAAATACATTTCCATATATGGGGAAGTGGTGCATATATTTTCCAATATACTGCAATATATGCTTTAATCATATATTGACACATATAAAACATATATTGCAATGAAGACAAAAACTGCCCTATATTTTTACATATAGTTTTATTGAAACTCTTTCCATTGACGCAAGTTTACATAAAGCAGATATTTATCAACACTTACATTACGTGGTATGCATAATAACATATTTCATGAAAATATGCATCGTGATATACATGAAAAAAGTGTTAACTGAAAAATGATGCCTTCTTAGTCATTTTGGCAACATAGGATGAAAAAGATGTACATATATATATACATTCATATTTTTTGAAGTGTATTACTAAATATATAATTACATATATTTAGTAATACACTTGACAATATATGTATGTATATATGCATACATACATTATGAAGTGTATTACTAAATATATAATGACATATATTTACATATATAAGTAAATATATTGTCATATGTTTCAATATATGGAAAGCGGCAATTCCTTATGTATTTTTCAATATATTGTAATATAATACAAAATATATTGATACAATATATTATTCTGTATATTTTAGATATAAATATATATTATACAGTAATATATTTTTCAGTCAGTAATATATTGACAGTCAATATACAGAGAAATATATTTTCTTTGCATAAGGGATGATACAATAGTGTGACTTTATTAACAGAGTATCTAACTCGTCAGCGTTAACTTAGGTCATGCTCGGACAACATTCTACATGTGACTGAAAAATCTACACTTGTATATTGTTCCAGATCTTTTATTACTCTACGGCCATCTTTGAACGAGCTGGAGTTGCTCAGCCAGTCTATGCAACCATTGGGGTGGGGGTCATAAACACCATCTTCACTCTGCTATCTGTGAGTAGATACAGCACAATACACACACACACACACACACACACACACAGGACATGATTAGAGCGTGGACGTACATTCTACAGTCGTACGTATGAACCTCATTCGGTATTTTCCAGGTGGTGCTGGTGGACAGAGCGGGCAGACGCTCCTTGACTCTGACTGGTTTGGCCGGGATGTGCTGCTGTGCTGTCGCCATGACTGTGGGCCTCAAATTCCAGGTTTGTTCAACAGGAACGCCCCTTACCTGTGTAAAACCAGTCCAATAGAGGGTATGCACATACACTACAGGGTGGGGAAGCAAAATTTACAATATTTTGAGGCAGGGATTGAAAGACAGTGTATGACCAGTTAGTTTATTGAAAGTCATGAGAATTTATTTGCCACAAGAAAATGTACATAATAGAAAATGTTTTTATTCTATGTGTCCTCCTTCTTTCTCAATAACTGCCTTCACACGCTTCCTGAAACTTGTGCAAGTGTTCCTCAAATTTTCAGGTGACAACTTCTCCCATTCTTCTTTAATAGTATCTTAAAGAAAGTGGACATTGCTGTGTGATGTTCTATTGGTAGCATGTTCTAAAACCAAATAGCAGAATCCAGAGGGTTTAGATCTGGGCTAGAAGGCGGCCATAAACATGATTCCCAAAAATTGCTAAAGTTGGATTTGTTGCTGTTGTCAACAAGTGTTTTGGTGTTCTTGTGTAAGATTTTAACTTCAAATCATTTTACTGCATTTCTAACGCTCTTGATGTCTACCTCAAGTTCAATTGCCGTTTTTCTCATGGATTTGGTTGGATCCTTTAGGATTTTGGATTTGAGAGCTTTAATAAAAGCTTAGGTACGTTTTTTGTTGCTTCCTCTACTTCCAGACTTTCTCCTAATAGTTTTGCTCATAGTCATTCTCTTCTTTCCATTATAAACAGTCTTTATGGACACTCCAACTATTTTTGAAATCTCCTTTGGTGTGACGAGTGCATTCAGCAAATCACACACTCTTTGACGTTTGCTTTCCTGATTACTCATATGGGCAAAAGTTTCTGAAAAGGTATGGATAATAGTGTTAGGTATGATTATGACATCAATATATGTTTGGTTTCAAAACAATTGACGTAGTGCCTGCTGAGAAAAAACAACTAAATGCTCATTGTAAATTTTGCTTCCCCACCCTGTATGTTGCCAAAAGTATTTGCTCACCTGCCTTGACTCACATATGAATTTCAGTGCCATCCCATTCCTAGTCTATGGGTTCAATATGACGTGGGTCCACCCTTTGCAGCTATAACAGCTTCAACTCTTCTGGGAAGGCTGTCCACAAGGTTTAGGAGTGTGTTCATGGGAATTTTGGACCATTCTTCCAGAAGCACATTTGTGAGGTCCCACACTGATGTTGGACAGAAGGCCTGGCTCTCAGTCTGCGCTCTAGTTCATCCCAAAGGTGTTCTATGGGGTTGAGGTCAGGACTGTGTGCAGGCCAGTCCAGTTCATCCACACCAGACTCTGTCGTCCATGTCCAAATGGACCTTGCTTTGTGCACTGGTGCGCAGTCATGTTGGAAGAGGAAGGGGCCAGCTCCAAACTGTTCCCACAAAGTTGGGAGCATGGAATTGTCCAAAATATGTTGGTATGCTGAAGAAAGAGATTTTCTAGGGACTGAAGGTAGTAAATGGGTCGTTCCTGTTTCTAACTTCATTTCCCATCATGCAGCGTGGTGCTTCGCTTCCTGTCAACTGTCACAGACTGAAGCTAGTAAAAGTGTTGTTCCTGTTTTTAACTTCATTTCAAGTCCTACAGCATGGTAATTTACTTCCGGTCAACCGAGCAATGTGATTGTAAGGCTATTGTGTTCCAAAATGACTAATATTTCCAAAAATATTGGTCCTACACTGTAAAAAAAAATCCTGTTGTTTTTACGGGAAAAAAAACTGCCAGCTGTGGTTTCCAGAACAATACTGACAAAACACATCCAACTGTAAACATATTTACGGAGTAACATGTAGATTTAACATTTTAAACGGTAAATGTTCTGCACTTATTCAGCACATTTCCTCCACCTTCATGGTGTCCACAGCTCTTTCCAAATCCACCAGGTCCAACTGGGAGCAATTTAAGGTTCAGTGTCTTCTATGGACACTTTGACATATGGACAGTCAGAGCCAGGATTTGAACCACCAACCCTTTGGTTACTGGACGAGCTGCTCTACCAACTCTCCCACCCCATTAATTTACAAATTTAAGATGTTAAATTGTTAAATGTTTACTTTTTTTATAACTTTTTTATTAAAAGAAAAAAGCAAATGTGCCGTTATTTCAACAATAAAACAACAGAAATCCATCATTTCTACATACAAATCTAGTTTTGTTCACATACTCTTCCTGTAAAAACTACAGCTATATTTGATTCAATGGTTAACACAAATTTTTTTTCAAATTAACAACTTTGCATTGTATTGTCACTTACCGTTTTTTATGTTGCAATTTTACAAGTTTTTGGTGTTAATTCTACAGTCATTTTTTACAGTGTATCAACTTGTCAAGATATTTAACCCTTTCATGCATAGTGCTCACTACAGTGGACACCTATTCTCCAGCTGTTCTCTTGTATATTCATGAGTTTAGTTGTTTTAGTTCCATGTCCTCCTGAGACCCAGCAATGCATTTTTGTCCTCTGTAGGGGACTAAAGTTTGACAGTTTCACAAAAAAAAAAAAAAAAAAAAAAAAAAAATGCTGTTCATTGTGAAGGACATTCCCTTAAAAAATAAATAAGTGAAAATAATTTTAAAAAATGTATCTGAAAAAACTGTTGCATTATGCAGTTTCCAATCAAGACAACTGTTTAATGTATAAAAAAAAAAAAAAAAAAAAAGCTAAAAATGTTCACTTTCCTGGGTCTCAGGAGGATATCTACCAACACAGTGGACGCTCATGCATCATCTACACTGACATTCAGACCATTACTGTAACATTTCTGTTCTTGATAAACCTGCTCTGCACTAACATGTTTGAGTGGAAATCAACTGCTAATTTTCTCAAACATTTTTTTTTTTGCGTATTATCTCCATAACTAGTATTAGAATATGATAAAATGTGTGAAAGCATGAGATTAGCTGCATTAAAAAATATATATGTTTCATAGTTTTCACACAGTCTATCACTTTATGATGATGGGTTTTAAATATATGTTTCTTTGCTTCAAAAATCAAATGCATGCTGTCCAGCTGAGTGGACATTTTTGTAACTCTGTGAAAAATAGGTTCATAAAAATAAAATTCTATCGCATTGTTTTTTTCATGCCGAAATAGGAATAAAAACACTCAGGAAAAAAATCTTGATTAAGGTTCTCATAATTCATGCATGAAAGGGTTAATGTGGAGCTGGGACTATTCCTCAGCTGTTGGACACTGTGGGATATTTGAGAGCAATTTTTTTTATTTATTAAATTTTTTTATACTCTTTATTTTAATGTTTTAAATCACTTTTGCAGCGCAGTAACAACACTAAAAAAAAAAAGAAAAAAAAAAAAAAAGAAGGGGGGGGGGGGACACATACAATACAACAAGGGGGATGTTGTTCCTTATACATTTGACTGCTTTTCCGTACTCAATCTGATATCAAGAATTTCTGTCCTTGAATATGATCCATTTCTCCCATCTTTGCTTAAAAGTTCCCATCTTAATCCTCACTTGAAATGTTAATTTTTCCATGGAATATATTTCCTCTATAATGTCCAGCCATTGTTGTGGTTGAAGAGGGTCACTTTTTAACCAGTTCCTTGTGAATACCTTTTTGCAGGCAAGAATTAAATTTTTAAATAAGTAAGTGTCTTCTCTTTTAATTATGTCATCAGGTATTAGACCAAGATAGATATTTGACAGGAATTTTAAGTCATATTTCTTCATTTTGATACTTTTCTTTATATTTTTGTTTTTAGTGCACCACCACTAGAGAGGAGACGTTTTTTCTTTTTTTTTTGACTTGGGTACTCTTTCTTCTAGAATGACTACTCGTGGATGAGCTACGTCAGCATGGCATCGATCTTTCTGTTCGTGTCGTTCTTTGAGATCGGTCCCGGTCCCATTCCGTGGTTCATAGTGGCTGAACTGTTCAGTCAGGGACCTCGACCTGCGGCCATTGCTCTGGCAGGCTGCTGCAACTGGACCAGTAACTTCATCGTTGGCATGACCTTTCCATATATACAGGTACGCACAAGGGGACGGAAATGCAGGGCAAACATCTAAATCTTACTAAGTCTATTTTTTCTCATTTCTAGTCCAAATATCTCATCACACTTAAAATAAGACATAATCACCTAAAGCACAGGTGTCAAACATGTGGCCCGGGGGCCAAATCTGGCCCGCCAAAGGTTCCATTCCGGCTCGTGGGATGAAAATGCAAAAATTAACCTGAACACTCAAGGCTGTCCAAATAATTTTGGTTCAGGTTCCACATACAGACCAAGGTGATCTACAGTATAAATAACAACACAATAACCCATAAATAATGACAACGACAAATTTTCTTTGTGAAAAATTACATGGAAAGAAAATGTGAAAAAAAAATAACATTACACTGTGAAAATATTAACATTTACAAAACTATTCTTTCACAATAAAATGTAAATAAATACATAAATAAAAACAAAGATGAATAACCCGAAATGTGCAATTTGAACAATATTCTGCCTGTTACTAAATGTTTGGTGCATTTATGGATCCACTGTGATCTGTAGTTGTGTTAATAATAAGAGATGGAATATTGTAGAAATTGTTCAAATTTTAGTTCCAAACTCTAAAATTTTAACAATATTCTGCCTGTTACCAAATGTTTATGTTACATTGTGTGTAAATGTACATGTATAAATAATAAGTCGAGGCATAATATTGTTAAAATTGCACTAATTTTTCAAATGAAATTTCTGTTTTTTCAGATTATTCACATCTTTTTTGTAAAATGTAAATATTTTCATAATTTAATTGGGGATTTTTTTTGTACTAAAACAAAAAGAAAAACTTGGATTTGTCATTATTTATAGGTTATTGAGTCATTATTTTACTGGTTTGGCCCACTTGAGATCAAATTGGGCTAAATATGGAACTGAACTAAAATGAGTTTGACAGCCCTGAGATAAAGAGTAACTTTTCAGTGAGATATAAGAACTTATTTTTAGACAATAGATCTTGAAAATCTTATTTCAGCAAATCTTACCAAGATAATTTTCACTTGTTCCATTTTTTTGCTTGAATTAAGCAAAAAAAGTCTTGAATTAAGCAAAAAGAATCTGCCAATGGAACAAGTGAAAATTATCTTGGTAAGATTTCCTGAAATAAGATTTTCAAGATCTATTGTCTAAAAATTAGTTCTTATATCTCACTTACTAGTTACTCTTGAGGTGATTACATCTTATTTTAAGGGTGATGAGATATTTGGACTAGAAATTAGAAAAATACACTTGGTAAGATTTAGATTTTTGCAGCGTATGTACTGAATTTACTGAAAGCTTGCAATATGTCTTTGCTTCATTCACACAAAATCACTCCTGACGTGTTTTCTGACTCCTGTCTTTATGTTTTATGTATTATTGAATTTTTCAGGATTGGCTGGGCCCTTATGTGTTTGTCCTGTTTGCTGCGCTGCTTCTGGGCTTCACCGTGTTTATCTATCTTCGAGTTCCTGAAACCAAGGGCAAAACCTTTGAGGAGATTGCTGCTGTCTTCCAGAAGGGCCAGAAAAAGAATTACACCAATACCGAACTGCAGCAGCTCAAAACGTCAACAGATGCTTGAATACACCTGAGTGTTTGTGAAGTCAATGTTTCTACTTGTGTATCCTCATAGAATTATCTTTTTTTTTTTTTTTTTTTTTTTTTTTAGAAAACTCATCCATTACAGCTGGGGTGTCAAACTCATTTTAGGTCACAGGCCAGATTCAGCCAAATTTGATCTTCAGTGGGCCGAAGCAGTGAAATAATAACATAATAATATAGAAATAATGTCAACTCCAAACTTTTCTCTATGTTTTAGAGCGAAAAAAGTTAATTTACGTTATGAAAAGGTTTACATCTACAAACTATCCTTTCAAAAGATGTGAATAACATGAAGAAACTGAAAAAATAAGTGTAATTTTAACAATATTCTGCCTCAGTTTATCATTTACACATATTCATTATAACTTACAGATCACAGTGGATCTACAAACACACAAAACATTTAATAACAGGCAGAATATTGTTAAAATTATACTTACTTTTCTGAAGACATTTCAGGTTGTTCACATTTTCTGCAAAATTATACTTTGTTTTAGTGTAAATACATGAAAATATTTACATTTACAAACAGAAAAAATTGGAGTTGTCATTACACTGGGTTACAAAAAAATATTTGTTGCAAGTTGTCTAGGTTTTTTCAACTGAATTAGGACCATTTTGCACCACTAAATCCAAAAATGACATCTGTTTTTCTCAATCAGGTCAGGTTTTTTTTTTGTGCTAATTTGATTTTGAAAAATTTGATCTTCTCACAAAATTGATTACATTTTTGGAAACTTTATCTTGGTCACCAAGTTTAATACCAAAATAAGATTGGTAAGCACACTTTATGAAACTTGTGACTTGATTCCTGTTAGGTACAATGGTGTATTCACCGCAGATGGAGCAGAATACGTCAGGCTTATTTTTGCAAGATCTTCTAGTCGAAGCCATTTCATTCACCTGTAATATAAAAAAAAACATTAATCATAAATTGGCAAAAACTCTTCAGAACTCGTTTATTGCAAGAAATATGAAAGAATTTTGTATCATATGATGTGAAAATGCCCATAAATGTAAGCAAAAATGTTAAAAAGCCAATATGTAGCATAGTTCAGAAAGTTGACCTGATTGAGCAAAATTCATGTGATTTTTGGATTCAGCACACCAAAATGATCCTAAATCAGCTCAAAAAACTTAAACAACTAGAAGCACTCGGAGAGCGCAGACCTCCGCCAAGGCTGATCAGTGGCCCCCCCCGTGGGCCCCCCCACCCCCGATCACCACCAAAATTTAATCATTTCTTCCTTATCCCATTTCCAACAAACCCTGAAAATTTCATCCAAATCTGTCCATAACTTTTTGAGTTATGTGGCACACTAACGGACAGACAAACAAACCCTGGCAAAAACATAACCTCCTTGGCGGAGGTAATAAATTTGTTGTTGACCAGTGCTATCCTTGAGCAGTGATGATGCTAAAAACAGACTTTCTGATCCAGTGTGTAATATTTAAGGAGATTCAGGAACATGTACCAAAAAATGACAATCATTGTGCGCTCATTACCTTCATTCCACCATGTTGCATCACTGCGGTTCTACAGAAGCTCAGAACACACTCCCTTTTCTTCTTTGTGTGTGTTTTGAGCAGGTGCATTAACATACATTCCCATAACCCTTATATGGGCTCTAACAGGGGCTTTGTGCATTATCAGCAAAAATGTTCAAAAGCCAATATGTAGCATAGTTCAGAAAGTTGACCTGATTGAGCAAAATGAATGTGATTTTTGGATTCAGCACACCAAAATTATCCTAAATCAGCTCAAAAAACTTCAACAATAAATTTGTTGTTGGCCAGTGTTATTTCTATGTTATTATGATAGTATTTTACTGGTCTGACCCACTGGAGATTGAATTGGTCTGAATGTGGAACCTGAACTAAAACGATTGTTAATATTTTATTTAGTGTAATTTTTGCATTTTACAAATTCATCCCAAGGATCAGACTGGACCCTTTGGCGGGTTAAATTTGGCCCCCGGGCCGCATGTTTGACACCCGTGCATTACAGTAACACACAACACCATGTTTTGTTACAAGTGTATTGTTTACACCTGACTCATACTTGCAGTATTGACTTAAAGGGGCTCTGTGTAGTATTAATATTCCAAACTGTAAGGATCAGTTATGTAAAATAAAACACACTTACAACTACCTAAACTACCAGCGTATCAGCGATGTATATACAGACTGTATCACTCACCGAATAAAGTGTAAAACTTATTCTTTACGCATCAAGTTTTTTCGTCAAACTGAAACTCGGAGCTGGTTATTTTGACAGTTGGTCAAAATAATACAGTGTTCCGCTGATCGTTTACATTGTAGCTCTGTTACCTTAGGTGTGTTTTTAGACAGAAAACCACACATCATATCACATTTTCTATATGGGTTTATTTGTCAAAAGCTGCACTAAAGATCTGTTTGGAAGTGTCAAAACAAGGTGTGAACTGTCACAATTTAGTCTGAACTGTCGATCAACATGTGGCGAACTAAGCAAAGATAATAGCATCACATCGTAACTTTATACCTTCATAAGTTTCACTATCAAACTTGCTGATGGAGAAGAAAAATGCTCTTGTTTTAGCATTAAACTGTTCATTTAGACTTGTGTCCAGTGGTGAAAACAACCACAGGACAGCTAGCTTTTATCATGTTTTTTTAAAAGGATGGGAGGATCTAAGGATGTGTATACAGTCGATATGCAGATTGAGAAGTGTGCAAAAATATTGTTGTGTTTAATTGTGTAGTTATAAAGAGGAAATATAAATGCTACATATCTCCCCTTTGACCTTTAATATTAAAAGATAAAATATGAATTGCGATTCTGTGTGAGTCAGTGTTCTGTTCGCAGAGGCTGATGGATGGATGGATGGATGGATGGATGGATGGATGGATGGATGGATGGATGGATGGATGGATGGATAGATAGATAGATAGATAGATAGATAGATAGATAGATAGATAGATAGATAGATAGATAGATAGATAGATAGATAGATAGATAGATAGATAGATAGATAGATAGATAGATAGATAGATAGATAGATAGATAGATAGATAGATAGATAGATAGATAGATAGATAGATAGATAGATAGATAGATACTTTATTCATCCCAGAGGGAAATTTACAGGTTCCAGCAGTATCCACAAATTCAAATGACTTTAGAATAGAATAGAATAGAATAGAATAGAATAGAATAGAATAGAATAGAATAGAATAGAATAGTCTTTATTGTTATCGTCCAATACAGACAACGAAATTGAAAGTGCAAACCTTTAAAGTGCCTTTAAAAACATAAATAAATTATATAAAAACAACACACACCAACACTATATAAATTAAAATATTTCTATAAAAGTGCATCTGTATAAAAGTGCCACTATATAAATTAAAATACTTCTATAAAAGTGCCAATATATAAATTAAAATACTATATACTATATAAAAATGCCTCTGTATAAAAGTGTCACTATATAAATTAAAACACTTCTATAAAAGTGCCTCTGTATAAAAGTGCCACTGTATAAATTAAAATACTATATACTATATAAAAATGCCTCTGTATAAAAGTGCCACTGTATAAATTAAAATACTTCTATAAAAGTGCCACTACATAAATTAAAATACTTCTATAAAAGAGCATCTGTATAAAAGTGCCACTATATAAATTAAAATACTTCTATAAAAGTGCAACTATATAGATTAAAATACTTCTATAAAAATGCCTCTGTATAAAAGTATCACTATGTAAATTCAAATACTTCTATAAAAGTGTCACTATATGAATTAAAATACTTCTATAAAAGCGCGTCTGTATAAAAGTGTCACTATATAAATTAAAATACTTCTATAAAAGTGCCACTATATAAATTAAAATACTTCTATAAAATGCCTCTGTATAAAAGTGTCACTATATAAATTAAAATACTTCTGTAAAAGTCCCTCTGTGTAAAAGTGCCACTGTATAAATTCAAATACTTCTATAAAAGTGCCACTACATAAATTAAAATACTTATATAAAAGAGCATCTGTATAAAAGTGCCGCTATATAAATTAAAATACTTCTATAAAAGTGCAACTATATAGATTAAAATACTTCTATAAAAATGCCTCTGTATAAAAGTGTCACTATATAAATTCAAATACTTCTATAAAAGTGTCACTATATAAATTAAAATACTTCTATAAAAGCGCGTCTGTATAAAAGTGTCACCAAATAAATTAAAATACTTCTATAAAAGTGCCTCTGTATAAAAGTGTCACTATATAAATTCAAATACTTCTATAAAAATGTCACTATATGAATTAAAATACTTCTATAAAAGCGCGTCTGTATAAAAGTGTCACTATATAAATTAAAATAGTTCCATAAAAGTGTCACTATATAAATTAAGATACTTCTATAAAAGTGCCTCTGTATCAAAGTGCCACTGTATAAATTAAAATACTTCTATAAAAGTGCCATTACATAAATTAAAATACTTCTATAAAAGAGCATCTGTATAAAAGTGCCACTATATAAATTAAAATACTTCTATAAAAGTGCAACTATATAGATTAAAATACTTCTATAAAAATGCCTCTGTATATAAGTGTCACTATATAAATTCAAATACTTCTATAAAAGTGTCACTATATGAATTAAAATACTTCTATAAAAGTGCGTCTGTATAAAAGTGCCACTATATAAATTCAAATACTTCTATAAAAGTGCCACTATATAAATTCAAATACTTCTATAAAAGTGCCGCTATATAAATTCAAATACTTCTATAAAAGTGCCACTATATAAATTCAAATACTTCTATAAAAGTGCCACTATATAAATTCAAATACTTCTATAAAAGTGCCACTATATAAATTCAAATACTTCTATAACAGTGCCACTATATAAATTCACATACTTGTATAAAAGTGCCTGTGTATAAATTCACATACTTGTATAAAGGTGCCTGTGTATAAATTCAGATACTTGTATAAAAGTGCCTGTGTATAAATTCAGATACTTGTATAAAAGTGCCTGTGTATAAATTCAGATACTTGTATAAAAGTGCCTGTGTATAAATTCAGATACTTGTATAAAGGTGCCTGTGTATAAATTCAGATACTTGTATAAAGGTGCCTGTGTATAAATTCAGATACTTGTATAAAGGTGCCTGTGTATAAATTCAGATACTTGTATAAAGGTGCCTGTGTATAAATTCAGATACTTGTATAAAAGTGCCTGTGTATAAATTCATATACTTGTATAAAAGTGCCTGTGTATAAATTCACATACTTGTATAAAAGTGCCTGTGTATAAATTCACATACTTGTATAAAAGTGCCTGTGTATAAATTCACATACTTGTATAAAAGTGCCTGTGTATAAATTCACATACTTGTATAAAAGTGCCTGTGTATAAATTCAGATACTTGTATAAAAGTGCCTGTGTATAAATTCACATACTTGTATAAAAGTGCCTGTGTATAAATTCAGATACTTGTATAAAAGTGCCTGTGTATAAATTCACATACTTGTATAAAAGTGCCTGTGTATAAATTCAGATACTTGTATAAAAGTGCCTGTGTATAAATTCAGATACTTGTATAAAAGTGCCTGTGTATAAATTCACATACTTGTATAAAAGTGCCTGTGTATAAATTCACATACTTGTATAAAAGTGCCTGTGTATAAATTCACATACTTGTATAAAAGTGCCTGTGTATAAATTCACATACTTGTATAAAAGTGCCTGTGTATAAATTCACATACTTGTATAAAAGTGCCTGTGTATAAAAGTATGGGATAATAGGATGAGTGCAGCAGGTGTGTTACCTGTTCTACCTGTTGGAGACACCAGCTTTGAACAGAGGCTCCGCCCACCACACCTACCTGCTCCTCCTGAGCGGCCAAATTTCCACGCATGCGCAGTTCTGTCTGAGCTACACTAGGTAAGTGTCATTAGCTGAGGGTGCTAGCTTGGGTTAGTTTGACATTTCCAACGGTGTGAGTTGAACTCGACAGCTGAGAGTCCTGTGTAGCGAAGTATCACCGGTACGTATTCATTCCTTCAATTTCACACTAACTTCAACCTGTCAGAGACGTGTTATGTCACTACTTTTGTGTTTAAGGGTGTGGGCTCTGTTAGCCGATGACAGGAGATAAACAGGATGGAAACACGCAGGGAACTGTCTGTGTACAGCTAACATTTAATACAGATTAAACGGCCAGGTAACAGGGCTTTGTGACCAAAACAGGTAACACTTTACACCTAAACACTTCGGTGCGAACTTGTGACAGTGTTTAGACATGTTTTTGAGTCAGTGAGGACAGTGAAGGTACAAGGAATCAAGTTTAATTCGACGAATATTAAAAAAAACAACAGCAAAACGTTAACATAAGTAAGCTAGCTAATGTTTCATTTAGAGTTAAGCTAATTGTCAACCAAGTGCTATTGCCTCTATGACTGTCAAGAGGATTTTCATTTATAGAAAATGTATGGCGATCATGAATATCTTAACTGGCATTTATCTGTTGTGGAAATGTTTTTTTTTTTTTTTTTTTTCCTGTTCATTTTAAATCACTACTTTACTCAATGTTCACCTCTAGTTTGACTACACATGAAGAATGCCATTTACCGTCATTGAATACAACGTTACATTATTCTGCATTTAAGTCTTTGTAAATAAAAATCACACATGACATGATGTGTAGTCTAATGTGAATGACAGTATTTTATTGAAATATACATGAAAGTAACTGATAATGTCAGTGGAAGTGGTGAAGGGTAATTACCATAACAACTATGCAAAATATTTGCAGTTGGATAACAATTGTGGCACAGTTTCCAGACTCCTGGTGAAAGCCTATTCCAGTGCCAGTAAACTTAATCCTCCATATCCCTTTTAGTCATATTGTGTGTTTATATCTGTAACAGAGTTTAACTCCTGCTGTGTTGTGTTTCCCTCTCCTCTAGCCAGAGGTTCGTCATGGCAGATGAAGATTTTGATTGTGGAGAGTCTGGGGCTTCCACCACTTTCCCCATGCAGTGCTCTGCGTTGCGGAAGAATGGCTATGTCATGCTAAAAAACCGTCCCTGTAAGATCGTGGAGATGTCTACTTCTAAAACTGGCAAGCATGGGCATGCCAAGGTAAAAAAAAAAAAAAAATGTACAAGTATCCTTTTGGAATGTAGATCTTAAGGCACTATTTGATTTATCTCTATGTTTTCCAATTTTACAAGAAACCCCTCGATGGTCATCTGACCTCGGGTTATAATTTAATACTTTTTTAGGTTCACCTTGTTGGGACTGACATCTTCACTCAGAGGAAATATGAAGATATCTGCCCTTCCACCCATAACATGGATGTTCCTCATGTTAGCAGGAAAGACTACCAGGTGATGTGTCATCACTGAATACTTTGTCATGAAATAGTGATGTGCAGCAAAATAGCAGTGATCCTTTAATTGTGCATTAGTAAAAATAAGCCAACTAGAAAAGTCTTTTTAAAAAAAAAAAAAAAAAAAAAAAAAGAAAGAAAAGGTTTTGCTCCATGAGTAAAGTTTTTGAATACATAGTCCTGTTGGAATAGTGTTGGAGGCACAGGAATAGGAATGTTTCTGGTCTGAGTAGGTGTGTCTCCTGTGGCAGTGCTGAGTTGTGTCCTCAGTAATTGTGAGAGGACAGACAGGTTCTGGGTACTGGCTGGGCAGGTTTCTGCTGTGCTCAAAAACAGCCATAAACCAGAAGCCAAAACCTGCCTCCTTGAGACCAGTATATAGACTGAGTGTTGCATACATGACATGACAACCCTTGCAGTAGGGCTGCACGATTTTGGCCAAAAAATAAAATCCCGATTTTTTTTTTTTTTTTTCTGTAAAATGTCTCTTTCGATTTTTGGGTAAAACTACAAAAGACAACAGAAGTCAGCATGTCGTTTTCGTGAGCAGCCCACAATGCAAGGCACCGCTCTCTTCAAGAAATTCTACCAATGTAAGTCAGTGACAGGCATCAGTTGTGTGTGCGTGCGTGGACCACGTAATATGAGTGATCCCCATGCGGTTACATTTAAATTGGGGGATCTGTGCATAGAAGAGACTGACCCAGGACACATTGGAGGGACTATATCTCTGGGCTGGCCTAGGAACGCTGTGGGATTCCCCCCGAGCTGGTGGATGTGTCTGGGCAGAGGGCTGTCTGGGCTATTGTGCTGAGGCTGCTGCCCCCGCAACCCGGGTGCAGATCAGAAGAAGATGGGACGGATCCGTGTGGGACAATGTAAGATGACTGATCCCCATGCGGTTATATTTGAATTGGGGGATCTTTACGTGGACCATGGTTTACATTGGTATCACTACTGCGGGCCATTACTGATTTAAAGTCTGTGGTCATTACACAGACTTCTGCAAAAGACCGCTCTCACAGATAGGAGGCGGAGCCTACGGTAGCCACGTGGCTCGGAGGTGTGAGAGAGATGAAATCGATTTGCTGATTTCCCTTTTTAAGAAATTGTCCTCATTTAAAAATTTGATTTTGATTGAATATCAATTAATCGCACAGCCCTACCCTGCAGCACTGACAAGTTTCTGCTAGATGGATGGTGTTACCTGGGTTGACTTTGCTCAGGGCCTTTTTTGTCTGTCAAACAAGCCAGTCATTTTGTTAAAACTTTATTCACTTCTCTTAATATTAAATAGCTTATGTGTTAAAGTGGTTCTAGGGCCTTGACAGACGTGCTGCACAAATTAAACATATTCATAGTGACCCACTATCAGCCTCATTGTAAAACCTTAATCATCATTTTTTTTTCTGCCTGATGTCACATTTAGCTCAGCAATATTGACGATGGTTTCCTTTCCCTGATGGATGACAATGGAGAACTCAGAGAAGACCTTAAAATACCAGAGGGTGATGTTGGCAAAGATATTGAAAAGAGATTTGATAATGGAGAAAACTTAATTGTAAGTTATTGTCCTTTCAGTTTCTTGACTCACGGTTTCGTGCCTGTTTGTGCTGTTACGATAATTTTACCAACTGTAACAAGTCTAATATCAGAATGTAATGTTTGCTTTGTCCTCCTCTGTTTTTAACTAGAAATAAGACCAGGGTACAATGTTAACTTTTAGCCCATCTACCAATGGCAGGTAATACGTGATTTGACTGAAATTGAATTAGTCAAAGATGTCAGTATGCATACTCATCTGACACATAGTCATCAATACATAACACTAGAGATGATGCAAAAGGACTAATGCCAGGAGGTGATGTGAGACAGTCTGTGTGGTGTTGTATGTTTTCCATGTGTCCCACAGTCCAAAGACATGCACCTTAAGGGGTTTTAATCAGTCACTCTCAATTGCCTATTTGTTTGATTGTGAGAGTAAATGGCTGCACTGGTCAATAGTGATTTTGCTACTGGGAGAAAAATACCTGATTGTACCTAGATTAGGTATGCTGATTCCAAATACGATTTTTTCCCAGCATGTCATGATTTTATCGTGCACAAGTCAATGTATAGTCATTGGAGGTATAAATAGTGGAGGAGGAAGCCAGTTTCACTGAGTCCGTTTACATTCACATTAATACTCTGATGATTATCCGATTTCTGGAGTTATCAAATTATTCAGGTGACCATGTAAAACAGTATAATCTGATATGCTTTATCGGATAACAGCAGGAATCTGATTATGAGAAATCAAAACACACCTGTATTTCTCCCCAATACTCCAATGTCCTCCTGCATGTATACAGGTTAATCTGATTTATTTAGTTATTTTACATCTGTGCATGTGCAAACACAATTAAAATCACAGAAAATGTTATGTAGTCAAACATGAGCGGAAAACAATAACAGGAAGTTTGAGTCTACCATCTCTATATACGTATGTACTCTGAAAGAAATCCAATAATGGACTGGAACATCTACACCATGGTTTTCTAGTATCGCATTTCTCAAGTACATGTAAACGCACATTTATCCGGTTACTCCCAGTTATCTGATTTGTATGGTCATGTAAACAGGCTCAGTGGTGTTAGTCATGATAAGGTTAAAACTGGCCAGATCAAGTCATTGTTGTTTGAGCCACAAAAAAAAAAATCTAGTCTCTTCCACTGCTCATTAAACTTGGTTTGATTAAAACCTTCGTGACAGCAGTGACTCAAAATCAAAAGACCCTAAAGAAAAAGTCAGTGCAGTCCAAAGTGATGTAAAGCTGAAATTTTCATTAGACCCCGGATCGATGGACTCATTACACTGGTCAACAACAAATTTATTGTTTAAGTTTTTTGAGCTGATTTAGGATCATTTTGGTGTGCTGAATCCAAAAATCACATGAATTTTGCTCAGTCAGGTCAACTTTCTGAACTATGCTACATATTGGCTTTTTAACATTTTTGCTTACATTTATGGGCATTTTCACATCATATGATACAAAATTCTTTCATATTTCTTGCAATAAACGAGTTCTGAAGAGTTTACTTTTGCCAATTTATGATTAATGTTTTTTTTAATATTACAGGTGAATGAAATGGCTTCGACTAGAAGATCTTGCAAAAATAAGCCTGATGTATTCTGCTACATCTGCAGTGAATACACCATTGTACCGAACAGGAATCCTGTTAGAAAATGATTTTTTTTCTCTTAAAACCTATTTTGGGTGAGAACAATATAAAAAAATCAACTGATAAAGTCACAAAAATGTAATCAATTTTGTGAGAAGATCAGATTTTTCAAAATCAAATTAGCAAAAAAACCTGACCTGATTGAGAAAAACAGATGTCATTTTTGGATTTAGTGGTGCAAAATGGTCCTAATTCAGTTGAAAAAACCTAGACAACTTGCAAAAAACATTTTTTTGTAACCCAGTGTTAGTGATCCTGTTTTCCCCCTAAAGCTCAGCTCAGTAGATGGAACAGCCTGGGATTCATCTGAACAACTGTTAGGAGCAGCTATAGAACCAGAAAAACTGACAGTCAGCTAGTTGAGTTTTTGTTGGTTGTCTGGTTCGTCTGTCTCTAAATGTCAGCCCTGATCCAACTGAGGATTATGTGGGAAATAAATGACTTGAGGTGGATGAGCATGTTCTCACCAGTCCTATATCTTTTTTTTTTTGCCCTTTCTTTTTCCTCTCCAGATCACTGTGCTGAAAGCTTTAGATGAAGAGCAAGTAGTCAGCATCAAGAACGTTTCCTAACCAGACCAAACTACAGAGACCTCACACACCTTATGCTCCTTCGTGGCTTTAAATCCTGGTCTCCATCCCTCCATCTCCATCACTTTCCCCTGATGGTTGGTGTAATGCAGAAACTACACCCATCTGCACTTTGGGCTCGGGGCTGACTGGTCTGCACCCCCCACCATCAGTGTGTCTTTGCAACTGATGCTTTATTATATTTCATAGATTTTTAACATTCCTCTTAGTGGGTGGGTGGCATGTCTTTGTGATTCCTTTTGCTTTTAAATTCCACTTGCTCAGTTGAATGTGGAGTTTCTCAGTTGGGTATTTAAATTCTGCAAAATGACTTTGTTCGGATATAAGTTTGTTCCCGCTTTGCTTGAGGCTTTATGAGAATCTGTAAATTTCTTTTTCCGAAGTCAAAGCAAACTTGGCTTTTGCTGTAATGTAACTCGAATTGATTTGATTGTTACGTCATGGGTCATCAAAGTCTTTTGATCGGTGACCTCTGACCCTGAGAATAGATCATGTTGGTCTGTTGCTGAGTTGTGGTAGGAAGCGAAGTAGTGCTAGGAGGTCAGTTTGGGAGCGTTATGCTGGATCGTAAACTTAACCAGTATTTGGTGCATTTTGCGCTTGAATAGCGACTGGGCTACACCCACATTTATACGTATTCTTGTAAGTCATTATTTTGTGCTGTGTTTACACCTCGTGTCCACACTACTCCAGTGTTTTAGGACGTTTAACATGGAGAGAAACGCTGTCGACATGGTTTTTGTTTGTAAACTCTGAGGTTGAGTTGAAATGCGGTTGGATAGAAACAGATACTTTTGGAAAGGATGATGCTAACCCCTGGTTCGCCGCGTTGGTGTCATGTGATTGTTTTGGGAGTAAAATAAAGCATCAGCCTAGACTAATGGCTTTTTTTTTTTGCCTCTGATAGCAGCTGTTTTTGCAGTTCAATTTGGTTTTTATCATTTTACTACCAACTACATTCAAGAAGGCAGTTTGAGCAATTTGCAGCAATTCCTATGGGATGTTTTTCCGGCGTGTTAGAATGTTTGAATGTTAGGACATTAAAACAATGAAAACATACTTGTAGATGTGTTGTTAGTTGTTTTTTCTTTTACGCTTAAATTATTTGTCTTATTATTACATTTGCATCCAACAAGAATTAGGAGAGTCTGAGGACTTTGGCTGATTGGAATGTATCTGGGCACTAGTGTTCAACCTGGATTGACAAGTGGCTGGGTGGTAAATTGATCCTCACCTTTCATCACTTTTTTTTTTTTTTTTTTTTTAATCTATGTAGCATGTAAGCATTGTGTCTGACACACTGTGGCCTACAACTTTTGTTGTAATGTTGCATGGATTTGGAGTTGCGCGATGTTTCCTTCTTAGTTAAAGCAATACTTAAGTGCACTCTTACAGCCTTCTTGGAATCCTTTCAGCACATAGATCAGAGTTTCTTCACTGTTTTACACAGTGTATGTTCTGTAATATCACATTACTGGAAAAAGATGAAGTGTGTGTGTATAAACGTAATGATTGTAGTACTGACAGGGGAAGTCTGTGTGCAGTTGGATTGTTCCGTTTTGTTTGTCCTTTTGCCCTGAACAGTCAAAACTCTGTTGAAGACATGTCTTCTGTTCATTTAATGTTCAGTACTACACCACAATAGTACCTTGGATTTGAAGGACCAAACATGGAAAAACGATTGTTCTCTGTAGGAAAGGGTCCGGCTCCTATTGAATTTCCATTGCTTTAGTCAGGAGGGTATCAGTTCACTAGGCGGTGAAAGCTAATGGTATCAGTATTGTAATAACTGTAGGGACGTAGGGTTGTGGGCTGTGGAGGTTCGCTGACTCTATATGAAATATGGGGCTACAGGAGAGATGATCTGAAACTGATTTCTTCTTTCCTGGCTCTTACTTGGTAGTAATAAAGAACGGTGTTAAACTAGTTTACCCGATGGGCCAATTCACACTGGCCTATTGTTGTTAATACTTCTGAGGATGCCGTGTGACTTTACAAACAGGATTTTGTTGCTTGTTTTACCTCTTTCTTCAACTCTGATGTTTTGGGAGCTTCATTAGAAATAGGATTGTTACATTGAACTCGTCTTAATGTCTACAGTCTTAGCTGAATTGTCTTCCAAAGGTCATATTAATACGTCATAATTCAGCAGCTTTGGTTGTCTCCAGTTACTGTGCAGCTCTGTGTAGCATTTTGATTCCTAATAAGTGGATCTGATTACCATGTCATTTTTTCGAAAGGGTTTTTTTTTTTTTTTTTATGTGTCATGTAGACAAAGGTAACAGGGCTGATATCTGGGAGGGGCTTTCTCAGATTTCACTAAATCGCATGTTTACACTGTAAAGGAGGCAGCTCTGTCTGTGTGGGCTTCAGTGAGCTGATCTGGGATCAGTCCACCTGTGGCGAGACCGGAACAGTGAGCCTATTTACATGACCACAAAAGTCCAACAACTGGGAGGAATCAGATCATCGTAATAATCAGATCTAACACATTTACATACACTTAAGAAATGTGATAATCAATAAACCCTGGTTTAGACGTTTCAGTCCATTATCGGGTTTCTTTCGGAGTATGGATGTATATAGTGGCGGTAGACTAAAATTTCCTGTTATTATCTTCCACTCACGTTTGACTACGTGACTTAGATTTTCCACGATTTTAATTGTGTTTACACGTGCAGACGTAAAAAAGAACTAAATAAATCAGATTAACCTGTGTACAAACAGGAACACATCAGAGTATTGGGGAGAAATCCAGGTGTGTTAATCCAATCTCTCATAATCAGATTACTGCCATTATCTGATAAAACATATCAGATTGCACTGGTTACATGGTCACGTCAATGATCTGATAACTCCAGAAATCCGGTAATTGGAGTATGAGTGTGTGTGTAAATGGGCTCAGTGTGTGAGGTGTGTGTCAGGATGGCCTCTTCTCAGGGTTCCAAACCAAAGAGTCAGGAGTGGTTACACTTTTCAGGAGCAATAACAAAGATTAGAACCATTGAGTTTGTTTTTTAATTTCGTTTTGTCAGAAACGCGTATTATTCTGGTGTTGGACAGTTCTTGTTTTGTTTCCCATAATGCCTTTCAATAGACACAGTTTCCTTTACTTTTTTAAAAACTGCTTATTCTTACAATGAGTTTTTTTGTAGTCAAAAGACACAGTATCTGATGTTGAGTCAGGGTTTAGACACCTGTATGATCAGGTGGACTCAGGTGCCTTTTTCACTCTGTAAATGTACGATACAAACAGTGCGCAGGTTGGATCTGAAGCCTGTATTGGATCATATAAAGTAAAGACCCTGTTCTAATGACTGTTTGGGCTACTGTCTTTACATCAGAATGTCTTTCTGTTTTTATTGTGTATGGGAAACAAAATAAATTTCATTCTGACTTGTTGCAATGATTGGATCAGCTGTTTTTTTGTTTTTCCCTTGAAGGCACAATGTGCAGACTCTACAACAGCACACTGTAAAAAATGAAGTGTTAATGATCACAAACACAACGACTCATGAAATTGAAAAAAAAAAAAAACAAAACTGGCTGGGCAGTGGTTTAATACATTGGTTTTGCTGTGTAGTGCATTATATTACAAAGTGTTAAAAGTGTATGCAGTACCAGCAACTGTTGAACAAAGTTCAAAAGAAGAGCTGAATCAGAGTCTATCTATCTATTGTTCTATCGTTCGTTCTATCGTTCGTTCTCTCTATCGTTCTATCGTTTGTTCTTTCTATCGTTCTATCGTTCATTCTTTCTATCGTTCGTTCTTTCTATCGTTCTATCGTTCGTTCGTTTTTTCTATCGTTCTATCGTTCTATCTGTTCTATCTGTTCTATCGATCTATTGTTCTATCGTTCGTTCTTTCTATCGTTCTATCTATCGTTCTATCGTTCCGTCGATCTATGGTTCTATCTATCGTTCTATCGTTCTATCTATCGTTCTGTCATTTTATCTATCTATCTGTCTATCTATCTATCTATCTATCGTTCTGTCGTTCTGTCGTTCTATCTATCGTTCTATCGTTCGTTCTTTCTATCGTTCGTTCTGTTGTTCTATCGATCTATTGTTCTATCGTTCGTTCTATCGCTCGTTCTTTCTATCGTTCTATCTATCGTTCTGTCGATCTATCGTTCGATCATTCCGTCATTCTATCTGTCGTTCTATCTATCTATCTATCTATCTATCTATCTATCTATCTATCTATCTATCTATCTATCTATCTATCTATCTATCGTTCTATCTATCGTTCTATCTATCGTTCTATCTATCGTTCTATCTATCGTTCTATCTATCGTTCTATCTATCTATCGTTCTATCGTTCTATCGTTATATCTATCGTTATATCTATCTATTGTTCTATCGTTATAGCTATCGTTCTATCATTCTATCGTTCTGTCTATCAATATGGAATCAGTCTCTCCAATCCAACTTTATTTTTAAAGCACTTTAAAATAACCACAGTGGACCAAAGTGCTGTACAGAAGAATAAAAGCACAATACAAATTAATCAAAGCATTAAAAACATTAAAATCAAATAAAATATTAAACAAATGTAATATAAAATAAAACACGTTACTATTCTCTCACTGAACGTCCTCCTGTGACTGACCAGGATGTCATAGAGTGAGTGAGTGGAATTGTCCAATATTAATGATGATGTTGACTCTAAACCTGACTACAAACATTCTTAATCAAAACTGGGATTCTGCTGCCACACAAGAGCAGACAAAGACAAAAAAAAAGCAAAAAAAAAAAAAAAAAAAGCACAGGACAAATGGGAAGAACATCCAATAATACAACTGCTCAGTAGATGGCAGTGCAGCCTCTCTTTTGAAGACACCATTTCACAACTGACTCCTGTTCACAGTGAGACAGGACACAGACCATTTCATTCTTTAATTAGATTAGATTAAAATCTGTTTGCATTTGTACAGAAACTACATCACCTACGTGTCATTTATTGGCGTGAAAATCTGTGAAATTATGAACAATTATAAACGTACAGCGTGAGAAAGCATAACATACGATGTATTGATGTGCACTTTTTTCATAACAGCCTGATATAAAATCAGCCATAGCAGGAGATTTAACCTTTTTTTCTGGAATGCACCCAGAGATCAGACCAACATTATGGTATGACATAGTTTACTGGGAGGGTGTCCATTCTAATACAGTTCTACTTATTAACCCTTTCATGCATAGTGGTCACGACAGTGGACTGCTATTCTGCAGCTGTTCTCTTGTATATTCATGGATTTTGTTGTTTTAATTGTATATCAACCAACACAGTGGACGCTTATTGGTCCAAACACAGTAATGTCCTGTCAGAGACCGAACTTTAATTGACTGTCATTCCAACATTTATATTTACATTTACATTTATGCATTTGGCAGATGTTTTTTTCCAAAGCGACTTACAGGGGAAAACCAATCAAATCACTCAATCGTTTATTTCAATATAGAGCAGCTCCTTGTTTTGGATGATCCCTTATGGTCCAACTAAAGCAAAACTGAATTTAAAAGTAAAAATGTGGGTCATTTAGCAACACTGATCTGTCAAATTGTGTCTGAAATGTCCCATCAGAGAGATTTTGAATACTGTGTTTTGACCCTTATGTATCATCCCATACACTGTAATTCATAGCATTACTATAACTTTCCTGTTCTACATAAACCTGATCGGCAGTCAAATATTTGAGTGTAAATAAATTGGTAATTGTTGTTTTTCTTCAAGAGCTTCTCAGTCATGTGACCCAGAGACTCCAAACCAGTCTCAGAGGACCTTTAGGAAAAAAAACAGACATTTTTCCATAAACATATGAATAATATTCATTGTGATCTGGCATTATATAAATAAAAAGTTGATTGATTGAGTGATTTAATTGGTTTTCCCCTGTAAGTCGCTTTGGAAAAAAGCGTCTGCCAAATGCATAAACATAAACATAATTTTCATGAAAAATATTAATATAGACGGGAGAGAAATATTAAGTAGTGTTTTCTAAAGGTCCTCTTTATTATAATAATTTGAGACTGGTTTGGAGTCTCTGGGTCACATGACTGAGAAACTATTGGAAAAAAAAAAAGTTTAGAGCAGTAATTTATTGATAGTCCCTAAGGTGATGGCTTTTGAATGTCCGTCGAATATCCAACCCACTGCTAACTTCACCTCGGTATCTCTGATACTCTACAGAAAAGTACCGTTGGCAAAAAAACGCAGCGCAATGCACAACACTTGCTGTGATGACAGCGCATGTCTACGTTGTGTGATGTTGGAGATGTGTGGGCCGAGAATGTTATTTTGATATTGCAGCGACTGCAACCTCGTGGTCATTTTCCAGTCTGCGGCCTTTGGGTCAAACTGAAGGATGGCTCTTGTTGGATGGTCAGGAGGGAGGCGGAGGACATGACCGAACCAGTGGGTGCGACGTTGCACAGCCAGGCTGGATGCTTTGGGCTGGCATGTGCGGGCTCGAAGCACCTCGTTGGAAACCCGCTGGGGCCACCTGATGTTTTTGATGGTTCTGAGAGCCCTGCTATCAAAGCCATCTATTCTGGCAGCCAGAGTCTTGTTTAAGGGCCATGTTTCCGAGCCATAGAGCAGGATGGAGAGGACGGCAGAGTTGTAGATCCGGAGCTTCGTCCTTTGTGAGATGGTCTGGTGCTGCCAGAGTGGTTTCCAGAGAGACTGCAGAGCTGATGCTGCCAGGGCTCTTCTGCGGGTAATCTCTGGTTTTAGGTCCCCGCACCCGATTGCTCGGCATCATTGCAGGTGACCTCCAACAACATGGAGTTACCATGGAGGACGCAGAGCAGCTGGCACAAGTCCGCCAGCGATGGAAAACACTGGTTCACCTGGTCGGCTCAACGCACTGGGACGGGACACCCACCCCATCGCAGGAGTCCTAGTAGTAGTAGTAGCAGCGACTGCAACGAAAAATGGTACCGTTCGATCAGGTATTCCTAATCGCAGTCTGACAATGCACTCCCCACGAAATGCACTTCAGAGTAATTGCATTTTGAAATCTGTGGGATTGTGTTGATATGGACAACCCATGTCTTTCAGTATATTTGCACATGGGAGGAGACCGGTGAAACTCGGGGTTTTTTAAAGAGAACCTGCCAGTGAGCAGATCATGTTCACGGAGCAAGTTACCATGGTAACAGACTCAGGGTTTAGACTTACCTCTCTTTCTGGAACGGAAAACCATGAGTTTCCGTCATCTCAGGGTTGACATACTGTGAGTTTTCACATAAGCCGCTTTCTGGAACAGGCCCCAGATATAGTTATTTACAAACTTCATCTTAGTTTCAGTAGACTCCAGATTACACCTGCAGTTCAGTGACGTGCAGTGGGGTTCATGGCTGGGGAGGCACTGACTCTTTCAGAGCCAGATCTACAAATATATGGTGGCCTGAGAAACTGGAATAGAGAGAGCGAGCAAAAGGAATGGCCTGGGTATATGGGCTCTGCATCAAGTCAGCATAGGTAGACTGGCAGGAACTCAACAGGAAACCTTCAAAAAGAGCCATTTCAAACTAAAAATAAAAAAAGTTTATGGTCTTACCTTTATTTGTACATGAAATCCATGCGCCGATCCTGGTGAATTAAAGTGTATAAAAAAGAACGAAGAAGATTATAAGCGCATGAATCTGTGGACTCACAGGCGCCATCTATCATGAGGCAGGGGTACTGTTTGCCTCCCCTAGTGACTTTTTCACTGCGGTTTTATGATTAATCTGCGAGCCTAAACACATTACAGAAATACATTCCATACGTTATGCAGATTCTGGAAGGACAGAGCATATAATCAGAGTGTTTGAAAGCATTTTAACTGCGATATACAGAGGGACAGCCACACAATATTTTCATCGGGTACCAGCAGAGTTCATGAGGGGAGGAGACAGTTCTCCTGGAGGCACAGCACAGCGCTGCCTCCTCCCTGTATTTGAACGGAGCATGCGGAAATTCTGCTATTCTAATTGACAAAAAAAATAATAATAATAACAATATTGGATTCGAACGGAAAATTAGTTTATAGGACATACCAGCTGACAACTATCAACATTTATTATATTTTATAGTCAAGTTTTTTTTCCTTTTCAAGATCGACAAGGGAAGCTCTGCCTCCCCTGCCTCCTCTGACTGCACGTCACTGCTGCAGTTACAAACCTCCAAAACTGAAATCATGTGGTTTGGTAAGAAGGGGAATGCTCCCTCCAACACCCCCAGTATCTCTATGCTTGATAGGACACCCCCAGACCAGGTTATTGAATATACACTAGTGTATATTCAGTAGTAGTTACCAGTCAAAAGTTTGGACTCAGCTGGTTTTTCTTTATTTTCATGACTATTTCCATTGTAGATTCTGACTGAAGACATCAAAACTATGAATGAACACATATGGAATTATGGAGTTAAAAAAGTGACATAACTCAAAGCATGTTTTATATTTTAGATTCTTCAAAATAGCCTCATTTTGCTTTTCTTACTGCTTTGCACATTCTTGGCGTTCTCTCAGTGAGCTTCATGAGGTAGTCACCTGAAATAATTTCCAACAGTCTTGAAGACGTTCCCAGTGATGCTGAGCACTGGTTGGTCATCTGTGGTCCATCTCATGTCATTTAAATGAGGAGGGGAGTCCAAACTTTTGACTGGTAGTGTAAGCATTTGGGAATCCAGCTGGACAACACTGTGTCCTTTTCAATCCACGATGAGGGTGGAGAATGTCTCCTGTTATACCTGGAGCTTACACAGGGTTTTTACGTGGGGGAACCGTCCCCGTAGTGAAACACTGTAATAGTCCAGCTGCCTGCATTTCAACATGAGGGGAATCTGCTGCATCTCCTTTGTACTAATAGCCAGTGAGTCTGTGATTTTTTTTTGGGTGATTTTTTTTTTCCTGTGCTCGCACCCCCTTGTGTCCTTGTGAATATTTTATTAAAATGTTAATGTCTTCTTATGTTTTGATTGCCCTGTTGGTTTAATTATCGCCGCCAAGGAACAGCGGAAGTTATGTTTTCATTGGGGTTTGTCTGTTTGTCTGTTTGTTTGTTTGTTTGTTTGTTTGTTAGTTAGCAAAATAACTCAAAAAGTTATGGACAGATTTGGATGAAATTTTCAGGAAATGTTGATACTGGCACAAGGAACAAATGATTACATTTTGGTGGTGATCGTGGGGTGGGGGGTGGGGGTGTGTGATCTGCCTTGGTGGAGGTCTGCAGTCTCTGAGTGCTTTTCTAGTTGTTTTAGCTCCCCTTTCCCTCTCCCTCAAAAGCCCTGCCTTTTGTCAGTCATAAGTAAGAATGTCTGCTTAATCTGTCTGGCCTGATTAAATAAAGGTTAACTATTATTATTATTATTATCATTATCATTATTATTATTATTATTTATTTATTTATTTATTTTTTTCTGGGGAACTATTTCTTTTGTAAAAATACACCCATTCCTGATGTTCAGGTTCCAACACATTCAAGAAGAAGTTGCAACAGGAGCAGTTTACAACAAATAATGACAAAAAATCATGAAATAATGTGATGTGAAATGGGTGATGCAAACAGGTGATAATATTCATGACCGGATATAAAAGAATTATCCAGGAAAGGTGGACGTAAATGTAAGGAGGATGATAAGCAATAAATACATTGCAATTGTGGTTTATGGAACAATTTAATCAATAGATCTGTAATGAATGTAAAAATAAATAAATAAATACAAATAAAACACACAAAACAATGACAATGTCAAAACGACATTTTAATGACATTTACAATGACATGAATTCCTTTGTAGGAGGAGGTCAGTAACAGGCTGTAAGTGTTTGTCTCCATAAAGAAAAGAAGTGTTCTTTATCTTTAGTCAGTTTTCAAACAAATGGTCTGTTCTGTCTTTACAGTTTTCACAGGTTCACTGTCCAGTTACTGATCTGTAGTTGTTAATCTATAACCTTACAATCCCAGTTACATGGTATGGAATATGCAAATTAAAAAAGAAATCAGTAATATGTAAACATACCTTGACTTGTATGTCATTACAGACAGTAAATCCACTTCAGAGAACAGAAGTGTTCTCTGTTTGACATTTAAATATGAGACCTTTGAGTTTTCATCATTTAAATTTTACTTAAATTTCACTGACATTACTATTGCCAGCAAAGTAATCAGGATCATAGTAGTTCAGATCTTTTTCCTTCATCCTCTTGGCCCACTCTTCCAGGGACTCTTTATATTTTTCTGGAATATTTGAACCAAATACGAATGAAAGAGCAATGATCTTCAACTCTGGAGAGGAAGAGTTTTCAATGAGTCTCATCATCAGTGAATCCAGTTTTTTAGGCACAGGGATCTTCTTGTCTACAAGGAAAATCACAATCACAAGTTAATACAAGATAATAATAAAATTAATACACAAGAAGAAAGGGTACCTGTGTCAGTGGTGTCCAGGGTTGTCAAGTAACAAAGTACAAATACTTTGTTACTTTACTAAAGTAGAAATTTTGGTTATCTATACTTTACTGGAGTAATTATTTTTCAGCTGACTTCTTACTTCTACTTCTTACATTTTCATGCAGTTCTCTGTATGTTCTACTCCTTACATGTTAAAAACAGCCTCCTCACTCCTATTTTATTCCAGTTTGTCATCGTTCAAATAAAAAAACCCAAAAACTATCCAGATAAATCGTGCCATCCAGATGGAGTGAATTTGATTATGGTTCGATGAGAAGCATAAACATGGACCATTCTGACACCCTGTTGGTTTGTATGTGCTCCATTACACCTGTACATGACACAAGTCAAGTCACACTCCAGCGAGAACATATTAGACATATGTAGTCTAGTATGAAGATGTCCATGGCAGAGACTCAAGAGAACTCCAGCCAAATGTTCCAACCACTCTACTGGATACAGACAACCATACAAGGGTAATAGTTCCTAAGCCTGCCCTGGGTACACCAGTTTTCTCGTCCAGTTTTGTTCTCTTCCATCTGTTGCCCTCACAGATTCCTGCAGCTAAGCTTGGAAGTACATTTACATTCCAATAAAGGTTATTGATAACATGCCTCTGAAGTTTGACTTCTGGCACCATTCCAATACTTATATTCAACTAGTCCTCATATCTTCAGCTCCATGAAACACATGTTAATACTCAGTAGGACACATATATGGTTCTTTAATACATTTGTATTGGACTAAAATGTGTTCATTTTCAATGGGCATATATGAAACAGGTAGACTAGTGCATCCCACATGTTTCAACATTATCATGTTAATATAACATTAATCATTATGGCCTTTAGAAAACTGTTTTTTGGGGAGGTGGGTAGTGCACTATAGGCCCCTGTGGCACCGCCTAAGCTTTTGTCCTCATGGCATTTTTTCCTCTTACATTTACTTTTATAATTTAATTAGTTTTGAAACTTTTACACTTTTACTTGAGTAAAAAGCTTGAGTTGATACTTCAACTTCTACAGAAGTCTGTTTAAACCCCAGTATCTAGAATTTTACCTGAGGAATGAACGGGAATACTTTAGACACCTCTGGTGTCAATACCAGCTGAAATGTTTCATGGTAATATGATAAACAGGTAAATGGGGGACATTCAGGGACAGTGTGTAAAGTCTGACATGCAGCTCAGTGATAATAAATTAACAAACTGAGAAAAGAAAAAAAGAAAAAGAACAAATAAATTAGTCTTACCACATTTTCTGAGAACTATGATTCCATAGAATAGTATGGTGCTCGCAATAATTGTGAATCCAAGTCCTATTAACAGAGACAGAACTTTCCAGTTACTGTTGAACTTGTTTGCCAGATCAGTTCCATCAAGTGTTTTTCCATCTGTAATGAAAGAAAATATGAAAATACAGAATTTCCAAATTTCAGTTTTAGAATTTCATTCTAAAAAGCAGAATACTTCTGTGGATGATGTTGTTTTTTCTGTTTAATAAGTTCCTACCCCAGTAGACGGTCCTGTTGTGACTTCCTGTTTGTACTGTACATCCGTAGGTGTTGGGTTTTTGTGTATAGATCCGAGCTGTCAGTCTGAGGATCACACATCCATCTCCAGATGGTACCGGACCGGTCACTGAGGTCCAAATGGCCTGAGGAGCTGCGTCTCCGACCAGATGAACTGAACCTGCTGATTTGTCAGTGGTGGTCACATGACACCTCAGCAGCGCCTGGTTGGTGTACGCAGTGGGTTTACCGAACACACGCAGTTCTGGAAGTAACAAAGTACAGTTAGAAAACTGTTCACACTGAGCTCCAGCTGCTAAAAACAGAGACAACTAGAATAGTTTTAAAAGAATGAAAGCAGACATATAACTTGTTTGGGATAAATGGCCATTGGATAATTCAAAACATTACAGCAGCAAACACACATGACACATACATCTTATATATTCATTAAAATGTATTACTAAAAAGTTGTGCTTATTGCAGCCTAAATATTTGACATGAGATTAGTTTCACAAGTTTTTTTTTCACAAGCTTTAATTTAGATTTGACAACTACTAAAGCTCAAGGTAACAGTTAGTTTAATTTACTTCATTAATCTCAGTATGCAAATCTAATTCATAAGTTATTTTTTGATTATTTCTTTCTATTGGACTCAGTGGCATCTGATACTGTTCACAACTTTTTACAGCAACAAAGGCTATTCAGTCATCCAGTTATCATTAAACTTGATTTAAGTGTCAAATATCACTGAAAAAAGCTAAAGAATCAATGTTGAATTTAAAATAGTGACATTAACTTAGAATTTAAAGTTGATATTTGTTCATTTGTCTGTTATCAATAGATGTTTTTAGTTGTATTAATTGTGTTTAATTCACCTTAATATTTGTCAAAACCACATTTAATCTGTTTTATTGAGGAAATATTTAATTTATTTATGACTACATTATAAATGCAAACACTTTACACCAGTCAATTCAGATCAAAAGGTCTTTGAATTTACTAAATCTCAATTCACCCCATCTGTCAAACCATTACAGGTCCACATGTCTGTTATTTAATACACATTTGTGTGAACTTCTTCAGCTCTCACCTGTGTTTTTATTGACTGATCTCAAAGTAATTTTCTGGATCATTTCTGGACACAGATGTCTGATGAAATGTCGAAAGGCAAAATTCCTCTCTTTGTCTTTGTTCCAGAGATGTCGAACTGTTTCTGAAGACGGTGATTGAGACGTCCACTTCTGAGACTCAGGGTCAAAGGTCAGGAAGTCCATCCCATTTACTGCCCAGGCTTCAAAAGCAGAAACGCTCCCATCATCTGATTGGATGCAGCCACGCCGCCGCTGCACAACACCTGGAAGATAAAAGGTTTCCATTTTTGTATTTAATAAAAATATTTCCAGTATGTGTCTCATATGACGAAATCAAATGTTGAGAACCCACCGACTGTCCTGTTGATAAATGGAGTGGTCTCATACAGAAATGCAAGGATATCAGCTCGTGCCTCGTCACACGTCTCAGGTAAGTGTTTTGTTTGCAGTGTGGGTTTGAGTTGTTCTTGTCTGGTTCTGCTGTCACAGTATGAGATTTCAACTCCATCAAATAACAGCAGCTGCTCAAAAACAGGTCGACCTGTAGACTTTACCAGTCCAGACGACAAAAATTGTAGAGAGTGAAAACCTAAAAAGACATTTAAATAGTCATGTCATTTATTGTACTAACCAGTTTTTGTAAGTTGTTGAAAGTGTTAACGTTATTTTGAAATATTTTATACATTTTTGTGTGTGTGTGTGTGTGTGTGTGTGTGTGTGTGTGTCTATATCTATATACATAGTTTTGGTCAAAATCTTGTACTGGTGATGGGAGAGTATACATCACTTTGTTTGATTTGTGGTTTTTTTGGTAGATCTGTCTGTATATATAAATGCGTCACTAACGTGTCTGAGCTCTCTTCGTTCCACAAACATCTTTCGTTTGTTTAACTTCTGGTATCGGTGAAACAGTGATACATGGTTAAACTATGAGATGGTTGTACACACACACATACACCCACACACACACACACACAAGATCACAGTTTTTCTAGTTTTTCCTCAGACTGAAGGTTTATTTCTTTCTTCTCTTTGTAGACAATCATACATTTGTAACCAGTGTTGATAATAACACTGATAGTGTTGAGTCCAAAGCTGTAGTTAACCAGCATCAGCCAAAACCTGCCACCTATAGGAGGACAGAAGCAGTGAGCTGCAGACTGAAGACACCTGCTGCAGAGTGTGAGGGAGGGGACTCTGCTTCAGTTTGGCTGCAGACACTGGAGGAGAAACAACTGTTTGGACAAACCATGAAAGGCTACTGGTAGGAATGGACTGCAGTATTTTTGTTTAATGAACTATCTATGATCTATCTATCTAAAAAGTTCAGTTAACGTGAACATATTTTGAATAATAGAGTACTTAAAAAACTTCAAGTTAAAATGTTTGAATAAAAGGTACTTGAAAATATTCAGTTAAAATGAGACAGTGTGAGTAATATGTGACTTCACAAAAGTTAAATTAAAGTTAAAATATTTGTTTAATGAAGGACTTTGAAATGTCTAAAAACAATTGTTTGTGTAAAAATGATTGAGTGATGTGTGTATATTTCTGTTTTGTTTAAAGGTTTTCAACCTATTATTCCTCTGAATAAACAGTAAAAGGAAGAAGAGTTGAGCCGTTTCATCTTTTATGGTTTGCCAGGCGCTGAACAATATAAAAACTGTGTATAACTTGACAGATACTATGAAATGTTTTTCAGTTTGTTTCATGCTTAGATGCTGAATCATAATCTTAACCTTAGATTGAAAATACAATATATATGCCCCTTTGAAATGTAACAAGAAAAAAGTTCAAAATAGATATATTTGACATTCCTGACAAACTGACAGTATTAGAACATGACTCATAAATGACAAAAATAGATTTCTTACCACATTCAGCTGCAGAAAAGATTAAACATAGAATTAAAAGTTCAATCCAATTCAGCTTCATCATTCAGTAAATCTTCACAGCAACTTTAGTGAAAAGAAGAGAAAATATGTGCAGAGTTGTTGCAGCTTTCATGTTGGCGGTTGTTGCTGTGAAACAATAGCAGTGAACAGCAGTATTTAAGGTGACACGAACATGAAAAACGGGTTCCTCTTCTTTGGATTGAACTGTACCTACAGTCAAGAAACAATTTTGTTTACTCACCTTCTTCATTCCAACCCTTGTACACCGCGGGTCACTTCTGGTCCGGAAGAAACACTGAAATCCTGACCAACAAAAGTCAAGACCGAGTTTGTGAATCAAACCTTGTAAATATGGACCAAGCAGTGACAGGGTGTGAATGAAGCAGACTGGTGCACACTGGGGAACATCATCATTCTAATCATTCTCATATTTGGTGCTGTTGTGTGATGGTGTTGTGTGACAATGGTGCAGGCTGTTCGTTGACAACATGAGGTAGGCAACAACAAAGAAAAACTGCAATTTAAAGAATGAAAACACCAGTGAGAGTGTTTCTGAATGTGTCACTCTACAATAAAAGTTTGAAGATTCTTTCATCCAAGCTTTAACCCATAATGACCTGCTGCTACTTTTGTGTCAGTTCCCAAATGAATTTTTCTCTATATTTACTCTTTTTTTAAGTTATTTGTCACCATTTATTAAAATATTATCCTCTGTATTTGTGCATTTTTTTGCAGTGTACATCATGTATTTTCCAAAATTTAATTCACTGATCATGTAGATTTTCATAAAAAGCTTAAAGTTGAGGGTAATTATATCAGAAACAGAAAAGTCAAAATAAAGTGACTTTTTCAGCAAAGACGTTCTTAACTGAACATAAACCAAGTGTTTCCATTCACTGTCACTGATCCAACTCCATTTGTTTTACTGGTGAATTAATGTTGTAGAAAATGACAGTGTTTCCATGTTCACTACGGAGCCTCTGAACGTCCAAATGGGTCATATCTGATGACCATGAAAAGATGACAAACTGTATTTTACACCAGTTACTTACATGTATTGATAGGATTAGTCGATCAACGGGTATTAAACAGTTTAGATCAGTAGATGCTTTGTGGATGTTTGGGTTTTTATGGGTTAAAATCAGGATAAGCATCATCATCTTCTCATCAAATGACTTCCAGGTATGTGTAAAGGAATTTTCATTTCACATAACTGTGGGTGTAGTTTCCCGTATACTTTTCAAACTGGCTCTTCCACATCCTGCTCGGAAGGTGAGATCATTTCAATAATAGAAACCATGCATGAACTAGTGTTTGTTTAACGGTTGAAAATAGGCTGTGTTTAAATTTACACTTGACATTAAATGAACTCAGGCTACATCAAACTCCTTTTGGATTATGTTTTTATATATTTCATACCTGCAGACTGATTAGTGTTTTTATACCATTAAATCACTGATAATATGCAGGTTTTATAAGTGGTAATGCCTTTGGGAGTTGGTTTTATGAATTTATGTCCTTTATGTGTGTTGTGCACATGTTATGGATCCACAGAACATGTTTTAACTGGTCAAAAACATATTGCAGATCTATGTATCAGTTATCTCTGGACTTGTGTCTGAAAAATGCCATTTCAAAGTCAGATAGTCTAAAGATGTGTGTGGCTTCTGTGAATTTAGTTCATGTCTCATCTCATCAATCTGTGTTCATCTGACCAGACAGATTACTATGTATCTATTTCTGTTTCTGTTTCTGTCTTTGTCTCTGATCATATGACATGTTCCACTAGCGGTCTCTGTCCAGTGGAGTGTTTGGTGATGCAGATCAGTTCCACCTCTGTCACGAACACTTGTTTATTTAAGCGGCTGTTCTCTGTCTGTTCTACCCGGCCCTACTCTGCTCTCTTCTGTTCTGGTTTTCCTGGGTCTGATAGTTCATCTCCGGCTGTTGTGGTTCTGGTCTGTCCTTTACCTGGACACCCCACCATGAATGCTGTACATGATGCTCACAGGATTTTGAGTTGCTTTTTACTGCCTTGTCCGTCTCCACTGTCTATGTCTATGAGCCGGGCTGTGACAAGTGGGGGCTCGTCCGGGATCATCCTTGATATGTACAACAATTTTATGTTTTCTGCATAGTCAGAATTTGGTCTGATATGTGTAGGATTTTTGAGTTACTTATGGAATCTGAAATAGGAGTTTAGGGTAGGTAGAAGGGTAGAGTAAGGGGGTGGGAGATTCTAAATCTAAAATCCTAGTGAGGATAAAGCGAGTTCAGAAGATGAATGAATGATCCATATACAAGGTGTCCCAAAAACTTGTATACACACTTTAAATAATTGTAAAGTAGGTGTTTATTAAAATTCATTTAATTTTCCAAATGTAATAGAATTTACAAACATCATTTTATTGTTTTGTCACCGCCTGTTCTCAAACTGACGTCTGTTCTGGCCCAGACACTGCAGACAACACCAAGCAATGGAATGGCACACATCACAAAACAGTTCCCTTGGTATTTGCGTGCATTCACGTTCAATGGCTGCTCTGAATTCAGCGACTGTTGCAGGTTTCATACCATAGACGTCTTTTAGATTACCACTACTCCACCTGTTTGACGTCTGGTGAACTTGCCAAACAAGTGGATTATGTTACAAACCCTGCAGAAGTTGGCTGAATTGAGAGCAGCCATTGAACCTGAATGTACGCAAATACCAAGGGAACTGTTTTGTGATGTGTGATTCATGTTCACGTTGTCAGCAGAGTCTGGACCAGAACAGACGTCAGTTTGAGAACAGGAGGAACAGACAAAACAATAAAACAAACAAAAAATCTCTCTCTCTCTCTCTCTCTCTCTCTCTCTCTCTCTCTCTCTCTCTCTCTCTCTCTATATATATATATATATATATATATATATATATATATATATATATATATATATATATTTTCAGCCAGATAAAGGCATCAGAATAATTTAAGATTCAATGAATGACTTCTAAAATATAAATCCCAGGTATATGTGTGTTCTCTGTTTCAAGTGAAAATAAAACAAATGGTCAGAAAGAAAAATGGGCTGGACTAGTTTATCAGGTTTGATGTGTTCAGACATGTATCAAGTGCTGCAAAGGTTGTTGTAGATAAATATCCTGGCTCTTCCGTGTAATCCTAGAACTCGTGAGCTGTCAGCCGTTATGAAAAAAGTCCTTGTGTGCGTTTCCTCCTGCACTGACACACGAACGCAACAAAGAAGATAGTTTTAAATAAGTTTCCAGAGTCTTTAAACCTATTTTACAAACAGACAGATTCAGAAACTATTTCCTGTCACATTCCATTTCATTAACTCACCTCTGTCGGATGTCTCTGGTCGTAAATCTATTTGCACTTAAATGTCATTTTGCACCTTCTCATTCTGTATATTAGAGCTACAGTTACTGTTAAATCCTGCCGCCTGTCTGTCTATTAACAAAGACTAAGAAATGCCACGTCCACACCAGTCCATTCCCTGAACCCCTCCTCTGGCCTCCCATGTACTTCAGGATAAAACTGAATTTCTCTGAACTGTCTTTAAATCACACACCTCTGCGACCTTATCACTCCTAACAGCATCACCAGAACAAATACAGGCCCACTTTTACTGTCAGGGTTTTATATCAATTGATCAATCAAATTTTATTTATATAGCGCCAAATCATAACAGAAGTTATCTCATGACACTTCACATATTGAGTTGGTCGAAACCAGACTCTACTTGTCATTTGTGTGTTTTTTCAGTTTGGTTTCAGCATGTCTGTGTGTGACACATGAGGTCAGGCTTCTAAAACCACCCATGTTCTCACTAAGTATGGTTCAATGTTTTCTAAATTTTTACTCTTGAGGAATGAAATCACTCCCACCCTTCTTAAACTAACTTGTATCTCTTATATTTATTCTATTTATTGAATCTCAAAGGGAAGGGTGGAATATATCAACTGGGTGTAATACTTAATTGTGATTATGCCGATTTAAGATTTTGTGACTGAATTGTTCTGTGATTGTAAGTGAAGTAAATGAAGCACTGTGTAGCACTGTTGTCCAAAGCAAATTCCCCATACGGAACAATAAAGTTTATCCTGAAGCTTTTTGCTGTAAATCTTTTTGCTTTTTAAGAGCTATATAAATGACGTAAACTTTTAAGGAAGTTATGACTCAATCTGATGTTTTGTAATTTTTTTTCATCATGTTTGATAAAATATGTCATGACTTCCTTCTTCATTCAAAGTTCACAGTAATAGATATACTGTAGAATGCTGTTTATTTAAAATGTTTATTAGGTAATATTGTATACAATAGGTCGTCTTCCATATCATTTCATCCTTAACCCATAAAAACCCAGTGTTATTTTTGTGGCAGTTCCCAAATGATTTTTCCTCTCTATGTAACTTTTCTTTTAGTGCTTTATCAACATTTATCATATTACTCTGTATTCTGCTTTTTTTCCAATGAAAATCGTGGATTTTTCTATTTTTAATACACTGATCATGTAGATGTTCTTAAAAGCTCAGATTAAAGTTGAGGGTTATTATATCAGAAACAGAGAAAACTGAAGAAAAAGTGACTTCATCAAAGTCTGTCATTAACTGAACATAAAATAAGTGTCCTCATCCACTGTCGTTGATCCAACTCCATGAGTTTTACTGGTGATTCAATGTTGTAGAAGATGGCCGTGTTTCCACGTTCACCACAGAGCCTCTGAATGTCCAAATGGGTCATATCTGATGACAAACTGCATTTCACGGCAGTTATTTACATGGATTGATAGGATTAATAGATCAGAAGTTATTAAGATGATGCTTTTGGTGGCTGTTTGGGTCTTTATGGGTGTTGGGACCAAGCAGTAAGACCACCAGGAGACAGGATTAAAGTTTCAAGTGTAGGTTTTTATTCACCCAAACATATTCCAAAAATGATAGTTTTAACAAATAAGTATATAAAAGAGGTCAACATAACAGAACTGTACTAAAAATAGCAACTAACTAACTGGTTGGATGCATCACCAATAATGATGAATCAGAATACAGAGAGGAGGTGGAACATCTGGAGTGCTGGTGCACTGACAACAACCTCTGCATCAACGTGAAAAAGACAAAGGAGATGACTGTGGACTTCAGGAGGAGCAGACACTGCCCCTCTCCCCTGCACATCGGAGGAGCAGCTGTGGAAGTGGTCCCCAGCGTCAGGTACCTGGGTGTCCACCTCAGTGAAGATCTTCCATGGAGCCACAACACCTCAGGCCTGGTTAGGAAGGCTCACCAGCGCTTATACTTCCTTAGAAGACTGCGGCGGGTTGGACTTGGAGGATGGGTCCTGTCGTCCTTCTGCAGGTGTGTGGTGGAAAGTGTCCTCACCTCCTGCATCACAGTGTGGCGTGGCAGCTGCTCTGTGGCACAGAGGGTGAAGGCTGCACAGAGGGTCATCGGGTGCAGCCTCCCCACCACCACGGACATTTACATCTCCAGGTGCAGAAAGAGGGCCAACTGCATCATGAAAGATCCCACCCACCCTGCAAATGCACTTTTTGTCCCTCTTCCCTCAGGAAGAAGGCTGCAGAGCATCCAGAGCAGGACCACCAGACTGAAAAACAGCTTCTTTCCAACAGCGGTGAGGCTGTTGAACTCAGGCACTGCTCCGTAGCCTCTCACCCAAGGGGACGGATACACAAGCACCTAACTGCACCTTATTGCACTGCCTCTGTGCACTTTGCACTTCACTCTGCTGTTTGCACTGGACTTCTGCGTCTACTGTGTATAGGCTAGGTTAGGTTGTAAATATGTGCCATCATTTTATGTAGGTGTTTTAAAGTTTTTGATGTATATTTGACTTATTTTTCAATTAGCCTTAGTTTTAGTCGTTTTTAATGTATTCATTTATTTATTAGTTTTTCATTCTATTGATATGGTAAATACGGGTCCTCAGAAACCAGTTTTGTCCTTTTTTTGTGATGGAATGACAAATAAACTCCACTGAATCCTTTGAACTAAGGCTGAGAACAAGAACTGATGCATCAAACAAACTGACAAAAACTGACTTGAAACTAGAAGCACTCGGAGAGCGCAGACCTCCGCCAAGGCTGATCAGTGGCCCCCCCCGTGGGCCCCCCCACGCCAAGGAGGTTATGTTTTTGCCAGGGTTTGTTTGTTTGTTTGTCTGTCTGTTTGTCTGTCAGTTAGTGTGCAACATAACTCAAAAAGTTATGGACAGATTTGGATGAAATTTTCAGGGTTTGTTGGAAATGGGCCCCCCCACCCCCGATCACCACCAAAATTTAATCATTTCTTCTTTATCCCATTTCCAACAAACCCTGAAAATTTCATCCAAATCTGTCCATAACTTTTTGAGTTATGTTGCACACTAACTGACAGACAAACAGACAAACAAACAAACAAACCCTGGCAAAAACATAACCTCCTTGGCGGAGGTAAAAATGAGAGAAGGAGGAACATATATAGTGGCTTGGCCAGAAATCTTGAAGTAATATTTAATTCAGACCTCACATTCCAACCTCACATCAATAAAGTTATCCAGCGCTGTTTTTTACATCTGTGAACCATTTCAAAAATCAAACCAGTTGTCCCAGACTCCGACCTGGAAACAGTCATCCATTCATTCATATTCACCAGACTCAACTACTGTAACTCACTTCTGTCAGGCATCAGCCAAAAATCATTGTCCCGTCTCCGACTGGTCCAGAACGCAGCAGCTAGGCTTCTCACTGGTTTGAACAGGTGACATCACATCAGCTCTATCCTGGCCTCCCTCCATTGGCTCCCTGTGTGTTTAGAATTGATTTTAAGATTTTACTGATCACTTTTAAAGCCCGAATGGGTCTGACCCCTACCTATATAGAGGAGATGCTAGTTGACTACGAGCCAGTACGCAGCCTTAGATCCTCGGGGGGGCAGAGGTTTCCTGGCTGTTCCAAAGTCCAGGCTTAAATCTAAAGGTGATCGGGCCTTTTCCATCAGGGCCCCTCGACTTTGGAACGGCCTGCCCGAGGAGATAAGGCTGTGGAATCAGTGACATCTTTTAAATCACTTCTTAAAACACATTTTTATAGACTTGCTTTAATGTGCTGTTTGTCCCTTTTAATTTTTAATTTTTTAAATTTGAATCTTATCCTGTTTGAGTGTTGGTTTATATTCTCATACATGATGTTTTATCTCACTCCTTTATTTTTGCATTGATTTGACAGCATCATGTTATGTTATCCCTGCCCTCTTTATTCCGATTCATTTAATTTATTCGAAACGTCATGTTTCTGCATTTGTTGTACACATCTCTCCTATTGTGTTACTTCTGTTTTAGTGTTTTTACTTACATCTTGTATCCTGCTGTTGTACCCTCTGCTTTGTCTGTCAAAAGCACTTTGTAAACTTTGTTTTTAAAGGGTGCTATATAAATAAAGCTTTTATTATTATTATTATTATTATTATTATTATTATTATTATTATTATAACAAAGCATAAATTATTTAATGGTCACCCTACACTGTTAATATAGTATGTGCACCAATAAAACAGTGTACAATTAAAATAAAAAAATACAAAATAAACTAAACTGTATATTAACCCTTTCATGCATGAATTATGAGAACCTTAATCAAGATTTTTTTTTTTTTCCTGAGTGTTTTATTCCTCTTTAGGTATGAAAAAAAAACAATGTGATTGAATTTTTTTTTTTTTTTTTTTTTTTTAAATCAACCTGTTTTTCATGGAGTTACAAAAATGTCCACTCAGCTACACCATGAATTTTATTCTTGAAGCAAAGAAACATGTATTTAAAACCCAATATCATAAAGTGATTTGAAAACAGTGAAATGAAACCATGTTTAATGCAGCTAATCTAATGTTTTCTCACATTTTAACATATTCTAATACTAGTTATTACTCACTTCATGGAGAAAATAGGCAAAAAATAAATATTAACAATGGATTTCCACTCAAGAACTAATCAAGAACAGCAAAGTTACAGTAATGGTATGAATTGCAGTTTATGAGATGATGCATAAGTGTCCACTGTGTTGGTTGATATGGAACTAAAACAGCAAAACCCATGAATATACAAGAGAACAGCTGGAGAGTAACTGTCCACTGTAGTGACCACTATGCATGAAAGGGTTAAATGACTGACTGCAACTGAAGACCATGTGCTGCTAACCAAACTTAAATAATGAGATATGAAAACTAATAAGGTGAAAGTGTGTTTGCGGACGTGTTACCATGTGTGGCTGCGTCCATGACAATGGGTTAAATGGTGTTTTTCCTGTATTCAGTCTAGAAGATCCAGCAACTCAATTTTATTACCTCCGCCAAGGAGGTTATGTTTTTGCCAGGGTTTGTTTGTTTGTTTGTTTGTTTGTTTGTTTGTTTGTTTGTCTGTCCGTTAGTGTGCAACATAACTCAAAAAGTTATGGACAGATTTGGATGAAATTTTCAGGGTTTGTTGGAAATGGGATAAGGAAGAAATGATTAAATTTTGGTGGTGATCGGGGGTGGGGGGGCCCACGGGGGGGGGGCCACTGATCAGCCTTGGCGGAGGTCTGCGCTCTCCGAGTGCTTCTAGTTTATAAAGCACTTTAACACAGACAAGAATGAATAAAAACAATAAAACATAGTGTAATGGGGTGTGGTTAGGACCCAAACACAGCACAGTTCTTGGTAGTTTAGAGGTAAGGCCCAATCCATATAGAGGGTATGCACATACATCACCAGTATCTCTCAGACTTCTGTGTGAGCTGTGAGTCAGTCCAATCCGTCTGGTCATCTGGATCAGGCCGCCTGGTTATAAACCTGGTCTCTACACTGCAAAAAACTAAATCTTACAAAGTGTATTTTTCCTCATTTCTAGTCAAAATATCTCATCACACTTACAATAAGACATAATCACCTAAGGCAGGCGTGGCCAACCCTGGTCCTGGAGAGCCACTATCCCAACTTCTACTCTCTTGCTCTGTTCAATAGCTTTTCCAATCTGCGATCGTGCTCATCTTTAGAGTCTTCCCATACCAGTAAATCATCAATAATGTTAACAACACCATCTAGACCCTCAATCACCTGCACAATGGCTCTCTGGAACACCTCTGATACTGAAGAGATACCAAAGGGTAACCTGAGGAACCTGTATCTTCCGATAGGAGTATTAAATGTGCAGAGCTTGGAACTTTCCTCCTCAAGTTTGATTTGCCAAAAAGTAAGTAAGTAAGTAAGTAAGTAAATTTTATTTATAGAGCACTTTTCACAGACAGAGTCACAAAGTGCTTTATCAATTCAAATCAGAATCAAATTAAGTTTACAGAGACCCAACAGAATCCTTCAAATCCAACAAAAACCCTGATTAGCGTCTAGCACTGAAAAATACTTGGCATTTGGCATACGGGAAACCACTTCTTCAACTGTGAGTAATGGGTAGTGTTCACATTGTAATGGCAAAATTACTTATATCCATATATATTCATATATATTTTCATATATTTCATATATCATATAGGCTTCTAACTCTATTTCAGATATATTCATGTCACTGTGTATTCTAGAGCAGTTTGGACCTCTTTTGTGTTTTGTCCACAGTAGAAGGCCAAACCAACATTTCTCACAGGGGTCTTATCTCTAAGTTCCTGACACTAACCAAAACACTTTTGACACATCATAATTTTCTCATGAGAGACAGAAGACTACATTGTGATTTGTATTTTTGGGTTCAGACCGTCTCAGTCTTTTGTCTGAGTGATATCTCTTTCTATGGAGCTCCAAATAAAGTGATTTCTTTGACACTGAACGCTTGAACTTACCCTTCTTTTTCGAAGATGAATTAGTGGAGTATTATTTTTCCATAACAATGTTTAATTGCTTGGTTCAGGTCTTTAGGGTCCATGCAGATACGTATTTTCTTTGGTGAAACCACAGACACCATACTATTGACCCACTCTGTTGGCTCTGTTTGCCTTTTTATCACTCCCATACTCTGCATGCGGTGTAATTCTTGCACTACTCTGTCTCTCAGTGCAACAGGTATCTTTCTGGGAGCGTGCACTACAGGCGTGACCGTGTGATCTGTTTGTATGTGATGTACACCAGGTAAGCAACCCAGTCCTTCAAAAAGATCTCCATAACTTTTCAGAATGTCATGCTCTTTTGTTACTTCATACAGTCTTTTCATTAAACCTAGATTTAAGCAGGTAGAACCTCCTAGGATAGTAGTGACATCCTCTTGTGTTATTTTAAACTCAATGTTGTGCTTTTGGCCTTTATAATCACAAGTTAGCGTCTTCTTACTCAATGCTGCCACCTTGTGACTGAAGTAGGGAACAAGCTTTGTTTTACTTGCTTTGAGTTTCCCATTGACTTCAAGTGCAGTCAGCGTCTTGATTGACATTGCGTTACAGTCTGCTCCTGTACCCAACCTGACTGTCATTACTTTGCCTTTTATTTTAAACTTTTCAGTCCACATGTCTTATGCTTCGTTTGACTCCGATGACTCCATTCTTGCAACTTGTTTAGTTTCATCCACTCCGACTGCGCCAAAGAACATTTCATTTTCACATTCACTCTGTTCCACTGCATGGACTTTCTTTCCATACTGCCTCCGCTGGTCCTGGGATCTGCACATCTTTGCAAAATGATTATTTCTATGAGATGCATTGCATGTTTGACCAAATGCTGGGCAGTTTTTTCCATGCTTCAGTTCACATCTGTTGCAAATAGTCTCTTTTGGCTCCGCTTTTCCTGTTTTTGGTGTACTTTTTGTCTCTTTGGTTCTGACTGTTCTGAGTTTGTGTACTTCTACTTCTTCAGTGAGCGCTTTCACTTGACTTGGCGTGATTTCGCTTGCATGGCATATATCAATAGCTTTGTCTAATGTCAGATCTGCTTCTCGTAGCAGCCTGCCTCTGACTTAATCACTCTGTGCGTTTACATGACAACTTTTATTCCTGGTTTAATCTGAATAAACGTTAGATCCTATTTCAGATGCCCATGTAAACACCTTATTCCAGTTGAAAAAGAATAGTTCGGAATAAATTTAAATCTGAATAAAGTCACTGGTTTAATCCCCTTTTAATTACGAACTAAATTATTCCTGGGACATGTAAACCCTTTATTCCGTTTGGACTTTATTCCTTCCATTCTGCACATGCTCGTTGTCTTGTCCTGTCGCGATGACGCACACATTCTGCGCTGGTGGAAGAATATGCACTGCAGTCTAGTCAACCCAAACTGTTCCAGTGGGCTATTCTGATGGGATCTACCAGCCTGGAAAACCCTGAAGGAAGAGTTCATCACCTGTTTTTTATTCATTCATTTGTCATGCACTAATGAGTTCGATAAGTGGGCTCAACAGTTTGCACTGCAGTGCACCGACTGCCTTGTTCTCACAGCCCTTCCGTTAGCTTAGCCTAGTTTAGCATAATCGCTTCATTCCTATGGTCAGACGTAGCCAGGCTTTTATAGGTGATTTGAAGTATTTTATGAGTGATTTTGGTAAATTCAGTTCTCCCTAATCATTCCTTTAGTCCGCTGGGGTCAATATGATCACAAACTGAGGCTCAAATCATGGCGATGTGACTTACTGCAGGAATAAAATCTTGGGAAATAAAAACTAACACAAAGCTAAAATGGTAAAGCAAAGCTAATTTAGCGCATGCATCCCTTCCAATAAAAAGATTTTCCAACTTCCGTCAACACAACAGTCCCAAGACTGTATGAGTGCAGTAAGTCGCAGATCTAAAGAAATAATTAGGGAGAAACGGATTTCACAAAATCACTTACAAAAGACAACAAATCACCTTTAAAAAACTGGCTACGTGTGACCATGGAAATGCAGTGACTATGCTAAGCTAAGCTAACAGAAGGGCTGTGAGAACCGAATAAACGTTTCTCATGTAAACCTTTATTCGGGTTTAACATTTCCATGTAAACAGAAGAGAAAATACTTTAGTTCTGAATTAATTTCTTCTGGAAAAATAAATCGGATTTAAAAAACGTCATGTAACTGTACCCATTGAGAATGCCGCATACGATTCTATCTCTTATCAGAGAATCGTGTAGATGTCCGAACTCGCAGTCTTTGGCTTTGTTTTTTAAATCTGTCACATATGTATCGATGCTTTCAGCTTGTTTTTGAGCTCTCGTGAAAAACGTGTCGAATATAAGGTAAGTTCTTTCTTGGTTCACAATAATCTTGAAACCTTTTCTTAAGTACTTCAATTTTATCTTTTTTGTCCTCAGTAAAGTGAAACATGTTACACACTTTTATCGCCTCTTCTCCTGCCACATGAAGAAATGTAGCACACTGTACCTTTTCAGACTTTGTGGCGATGCCGCTGGTCGTACAGAACAGTCCAAAGTGTTGCAGCCAGTTTTTCCAATTCTCTACTAGATAGCCTTGAAGTTCTGCGGTGGTTGAAACTGTGCCATCTTTGTCCAGTTCATCTTCTGACACCGTGTAATATTTATGAGGCAGGACGACCATCAGGTTTAAAACAAATCCGTTACTGCAGAGCCACCACCATTACAGTCAGTAACACTGTAGAACCTCCCCTTAGCTTAAGTACATTCCTATGACGTATGTGTTACGGGTGCCAAGAGGCATAGTCTTAAATACATCACATTTACCACGTTGGACTCCACCAGGGTATGCAGGTAAAAACCAAGATTTATAGAAGGGTGAGGGGAATAATCTGCTGGATGCTGGCGTGGTCTTAGATGTGGATGAGGTTATAGACGTGGTTGTTACCAGGGTGTGATTTGTCAAAAATAGGACCAATGGCCCTGTAGCTTAGTGGCCAAATTAAAAGCTTTGGGAAATGTATCCAGATGCCATTTATTATCACCCAGTTCTGTGTATTTATTATAAATGTATTACAGAAATAGCCCATGTTTTGGTCATATTCAATCAGATCTGTAAAAAAATCAAATTCCAACTTGATATCATTGATACTGATTTATTGGATCAATCCACTTCCTATCTGTTATAATGGGGAAATTTTTCAAAGTCACACCAAATCCAGAATCAGATCCGGAGCCAAATAATTTCACTAACTTTTGTTGACATCATCATAAAGAAGCTGTATACCAAGTTTGAAGTCAATGGGAATTGTAGTTTCGGAGAAGACGACGATTTAAAATTTTTGTAATGGATGACAGACAACGCCGATGGACACCGCATGACGACAATAGCTTATGACCTGTCGGCCGGTAAGCTAAAAAACCAGGGGGGGTAATCATGAAAAAAGAAAACAATCAATCAACATGCTTAATTCTTTTTTAAGTTAACTGTAGGTTCTTTTAAATGTAATGTGATGGACCTGTATGTAGAGGACGTGGTGTCTTATATAGCTCTGTTGGTTACCCCCCCCCCCCCCCCCCCCCACACACACACACACACACACACACACACACACACACACCTCACCTCATCAATCAGACCTCAATCTGTAAACCAGCCAGGTGGGGGGGGTGACTATGTTTCTCTGATATACGTACGTCGGAGCTTACACAGGGTCTTTACACGGGGAACCGTCCCCGTTGAGAAACACTATAATAGTCCAACCGCTTGCATTTCAACATGGGGGGAATCTGCTGCATCTCCTTTGTACTATTAACCAATGAATCTGTGATTTTTTTTTTCCCCTCCTGTGTTCGCGTCCCACCAGGAGAATGTCCCCCCAGTTGAGAACCACTGCTCTATAAGAGGGATGTCAAACTCATTTTCTTTCAGGGGCCACATTCAGCTCACTATGATCTCGAATGAAATACACCCTATAAATAATGATCTCGAATGAACCAGACCAGTAAAATATAGACTATAAATAATGACGACTCCAAATTTTTCTCTTTGTTTTAGTACAAAAAAGTAACATTAAATGCTGAAAATATTTACATTGACAGACTATTCAAACAAAAATGATTTGAATATCCTGAAAAAAGTGAAATTTCATTGAAAAATCAATGCAATTTTTACAGTATTATGACTCAACTTCATTTTCCTCAATTTCTACAAGTGCATTACAGTGCAGATCTACAAAGGCACAAAACATTTAATAACAGGCCGAATATTGCTAAAACTGCACTTTCAGGTTGTTCATATTTGTTCAGGTTATTCACATTTTGTTTTTAATGGATAGTTAGTTAATATTATTATTTTCATAATGTTTCTTAACGTTATGTTTTGCACTAAAACAAAGAGAAAAATTCGGAGTTGTCGTTATTTATAGGTTATTATGCTATTATTTTACTAGCGATTGTATTTATCTGTATGTGGAACTTGAACTAAAATGTTTTCAACACTTTTGATTGTTAGTATCTTCAGCGTCATTTTTGCACTTCACAAATTCCCGCAGACCAGATTGGAACCTTTGTTAGGGCCGGTTTTGGCCCGTGGGCCGTATGTTTGACACCCCTGCTCTGTAGTATCCACTTCTTTTTCACTTTTGCAGTTAGACACTGGTTCTAATGACCATCCTTCCCATGTTTAATAACGATGATGTAATTTACAGATTGACATGCAAGGGCTCACTGGAAAAGCATGTCGTCCTCTACCACTCTGCCATCTAGTTTATAATAAATGCTCCCATCAGAACACACCACTGCATAATGTATGGCTAATGTAAAGCTAATGTATAAAACTCTCCTTGGTCTGTTGTTGATCTGTCCTGTTATTCTTGCTGTTTTATGTATGTATTTTAGCTGTGTCCTTGTGAATATTTTATTAAAATGTTAACTTCTTCTAGTGCTGTGATTGCCCTGTTTAATTTTAATCTTGTTTTTGTTGTTGTTTTAGTTCCCCTTTCCCTCTCCCTCAAAAGCCCTGCCTTTAGTCAGTTGTAAATAAGACTGGTTTCTTAATCTGTCTTGCCTGATTATATAAAAATTAAATAAAAAAAATATTATTACTATTATTATTATTGTTTTTGTTTTTTTTGTTTTTTTCTGGGGAACTTTATTTCTTTTGTAAATATACACCCATTCCTCATGTTCAGGTTCCAACACATTCAAGAAGAAGTTGCAACAGGAGCAGTTTACGACAAATAATGACTTTAAAATCATGAAATAATGTGATGTGAAATGGGTGATGCAAACAACTGATAGTATAATGATTGGATATAAAAGAATTATCCAGGGTGGAGGTAAATGTAAGGAGGATGATAAGCAATAAATACATTGCAACTGTGGTTTATGGTACAATTTAATCAATAGATCTGTAATGAATGTAAAAAAATAAATAAATAAAAACTAAAATAAAATAAAACCCACAAAAACATGACTGTCAAAAAGACACGTTAATGACATTTATGATGACATGAATTTCTTTTTAGGAGGAGGTCAGTAACAGGCTGTAAGTGTTTGTCTCCATAAAAGAAAAGAAGTGTTCTTTATCTTTAGTCAGTTTTCAAACAGATGGTCTGTTCTGTCTTTACAGTTTTCACAGGTTCATTGTCCAGTTACTGATCTGTAGTTGTTAATCTGAAACCTTACAATCCCAGTTACATGGTATGGAATATGCAAATTAAAAAAGAAATCAGTGATATGTAAACATACCTTGACTTGCATGTCATTACAGACAGTAAATCCACTTCAGAGAACAGAAGTGTTCTCTGTTTGACATTTAAATATGAGACCTTTGAGTTTTCATCATTTAAATTTTACTTAAATTTCACTGACATTACTATTGCCAGCAAAGTAATCAGGATCATAGTAGTTCAGATCTTTTTCCTTCATCCTCTTGGCCCACTCTTCCAGGGACTCTTTATATTTTTCTGGAATATTTGAACCAAATACGAATGAAAGAGCAATGTTCTTCAACTCTGGAGATAAAGAGTCTTCAATGAATCTCATCATCTGTGGATCCAGTTTTTTAGGCACAGGGATCTTCTTGTCTACAAGGAAAATCACAATCACAAGTTAATACAAGAGAATAATAAAATTAATACACAAGAAGAAAGGGTACCTGTGTCAGTGGTGTCCAGGGGTGTCAAGTAACAAAGTACAAATACTTTGTTACTTCACTAAAGTAGAAATTTTGGTTATCTATACTTTACTTTAATTATTTTTCAGCTGACTTCTTACTTCTACTTCTTACATTTTCATGCAGTTCTCTGTACTTTCTGCTCCTTACATGTTAAAAACAGCCTCCTTACTCCTATTTTATTCCAGTTTGTCATCGTTCAAATAAAAAAAACTATCCAGATAAATCGTGTCATCCAGACAGAGTGAATTTGATTGTGGTTGGATGAGAAGCATAAACATGGACCATTCTGACACCCTGTTGGTTTGTATGTGCTCCATTACACCTGTACATGACACAAGTCAAGTCACACTCCAGCGAGAACATATTAGACATATGTAGTCTAGTATGAAGATGTCCATGGCAGAGACTCAAGAGAACTCCAGCCAAATGTCCCAACCACTCTACTGGATACAGACAACCATACAAGGGTAATAGTTCCTAAGCCTGCCCTGGGTTCACCAGTTTTCTCGTCCAGTTTTGTTCTCTTCCATCTGTTGCCCTCACAGATTCCTGCAGCTAAGCTTGGATGTACATTTACATTCCAATAAAGGTTATTGATAACATGCCTCTGAAGTTTGACTTCTGGCACCATTCCAATACTTATATTCAACTAGTCCTCATATCTTCAGCTCCATGAAACACATGTTAACACTCAGTAGGACACATATATGGTTCTTTAATACATTTGTATTGGACTAAAATGTGTTCATTTTCAATGGGCATATATGAAACAGGTAGACTAGTGCATCCCACATGTTTCAACATTATCATGTTAATATAACATTAATCATTATGGCCTTTAGAAAACTGCTTTTTGGGGAGGTGGGTAGTGCACTATAGGCCCCTGTGGCACCGCCTAAGCTTTTGTCCTCATGGCATTTTTCCTCTCACATTTACTTTTATAATTGAATTAGTTTTGAAACTTTTATACTTTTACTGGAGTAAAAAGCTTGAGTTAATACTTCAACTTCTACAGAAGTCTTTATAAACCCCAGTGTCCAGACTTTTACCTAAAATAAATAAAGAACGGGAATACTTTAGACACCTCTGGTGTCAATACCAGCTGAAATGTTTCATGGTAATATGATAAACAGGTAAATGGGGGACATTCAGGGACAGTGTGTAAAGTCTAACATGCAGCTCAGTGATAATAAATTAACAAACTGAGAAAAGAAAAAAAGAAAAAGAACAAATAAATTAGTCTTACCACATTTTCTTAGAACTATCATTCCATAGAATAGTATGGTGCTCGCAATTATTATGAACCCAAGTCCCATTAACACAGACAGAACTTTCCAGGTACTGTTGAACTTGTTTGCCAGATCAGTTCCATCAAGTGTTTTTCCATCTGTAATGAAAGAAAATACAGAATTTCCAAATTTCAGATTTAGAATTTCATTCTAAAAAGCAGAATACTTCTGTGGATGATGTTGTTTTTTCTGTTTAATAAGTTCCTACCCCAGTAGACAGTCTTGTTGTCACTTCCTGTTTGTACTGTACATCCGTAGGTGTTGGGTTTTTGTGTATAGATCCGAGCTGTCAGTCTGAGGATCACACATCCGTCTCCAGATGGTACCGGACCGGTCACTGAGGTCCAAATGGCCTGAGGAGCTGCGTCTCCAACCAAATGCACTGAACTTACTGATTTGTCAGTGGTGGTCACATGACACCTCAGCAGCGCCTGGTCAGTGTACGCAGTGGGTTTACCGAACACACGCAGTTCTGGAAGTAACAAAGTACAGTTAGAAAACTGTTCACACTGAGCTCCAGCTGCTAAAAACAGAGACAACTAGAATATTCTCTTATTAAAAGAAAGAAAACAGATACATAACTGAAGGTTGTGTGTTGTTTGGGATAAATGGCCATTGGATAATTCAAAACATTACAGCAGCAAACACACATGACACACACATCTTATATGTTCATTAAAATGTATTACTAAAAAGTTGTGCTTACTGTAGCCTAAATATTTGACATGAGATTAGTTTCACAAGTTTTTTCACAAGCTTTAATTTAGAGTTTAAATATACAAAAGGTCAAGGTAACAGTTAGTTTAATTTAATCTTAGTATGCAAACCTAATTCATGTTATTTCTTTCTATTGGACTCAATGGCATCTGATACTGTTCACAACTTTTACAGCAACAAAGGCTATTCAGTCATCCAGTTATCATTAAACTTGATTTAAGTGTCAAATATCACTGAAAAAAGCTAAAGAATCAAGGTTAAATTAAAAATAGCGACATTAAATTAGAATTTAAAGTTGATATTTGTTCATTTGTCTGTTTAATATAAGATATTTTATACTGATATTTATTAATATAGATCATCAATAGATGTTTTAGTTGTATTAATTGTGTTTAATTCACCTTAATATTAGTTAAAACCACATTTAATCTGTTTTATTGAGGAAATGTCTAATTTATTTATGACTTCATTATAAATGCAAACACTTTTCACCAGTCAATTCAGATCAAAATGTCTTTGAATTTACTAAATCTTAATTCACCCCATCTGTCAAACCATTAAAGGTCCACGTCTGTTATTTAACACACATTTGGATGAATCGAGGCTGGCGGTAGGCATGGGCAGGGGTGGGCTCGGCCCACCTAAATGTCCGTCTGGCCACCCAATTGAAAGTTGAGGGAAAATGTTTATCCAATAGAAAAATATAACAGACTATACTACTATTGGCTCTTATTTGCAATTGGATGGGCAGCCTACAGCCCGCCCAATTCAGTCAGTGATTGGTTGTTATTATTGTTTTGCATTTTCTGAGCGCTTCAGTCACTCATACAGCAGCTCACTGTCTGTCGTCTGTTTCTGAGCTGCGAGAAAATAAACTGCTGCACCTGTCGAGGTTTCTGTTTAATACTGCGATTCTCTCTGTTGGAGTTTCACTGTATCTGTGACTTTTTGACATGCTCTGTCTCTGAGCTTCTGCTGATAATAATAATGATATATGAATTATTATAATAGTTTTGTCCTGTTGGTTTATATGTATATAGTTTTACTGACATTTGAGTCTAAAGTTCAGGGTTTTAGATGAGAAAGCAAGATATGTTGTTTTCTTTGTCATTTCTGACTTTCCAGATTGAATTTGAATAAGACTTTTTGGTTTGTGAAATATGAAAAAATATAATTTAGTTATTTTATATTTACTTTTGGTCCAGTTTCAGTTGTTTGTGCAGTTCTGTTGTGACACCTTTTAGTCTGACTTTGAACAAGAGTAGACTGCCTTCTTTTTGTATAAATTCTGGTCCCAGTGAGAATCATTTTTTGTAGTAGTATTTAGTTTTCATTTTTTTTTAATTTTTCAAGCTCATCCAATGAAAAGAAATATCCATGAAGGACTTTTAAAATCATTTTAATTTTATATTAAAGAGTAAATGAACACAGATGAACCAAGCGACAATTGAATTTCTCTTTGGGGATCAACAAAGTGATTCATATTCTTAAATAAACCACCAGACCACTTCTTTTCAGTGCCATCAGGACTGCAGTTCAAACTGTCAGCCTTCAGGACACTGTTCAGCTTTGCTACCGTCTGTACATACCAACCCAGTTGCCCACCTGTTATTTCAACCAGCCCACCCTAATATGACCGGCTAGAACCGGTCCTGGTACGAACTCCTTCAGCTCTCACCTGTGCTTTTATTGACTGATCTTAAAGTAATTTTCTGGATCATTTCTGGACACAGATGTCTGATGAAATATTGAAAGGCAAAATTCCTCTCTTTGTCTTTGTTCCAGCGATGTCGAACTGTTTCTGAAGACGGCGATTGAGACGTCCACATCTGAGACTCAGGGTCAAAGGTCAGGGAGTCCATCCCATTTACTGCCCAGGCTTCAAAAGCAGAAACGCTCCCATCATCTGATTGGATGCAGCCACGCCGCCGCTGCACAACACCTGGAAGATAAAAGGTTTCCATTTTTGTATTTAACAAATTAAATATTTCCACTATGTGTTTCATATGATGAAATCAAATGTTGAGAACCCACCGACTGTCCTGTTGATAAATGGAGTGGTCTCAGACAGAAATATAAGGATATCAGCTCGTGCACCTGCACACGTCTTAGGTAAGTGTTTTGTTTCCAATGTGGGTTTGAGCTGTTCTTGTCTGGTTCTGCTGTCACAGTGTGAGATTTCAACTCCATCGTATAACAGCAGTTGCTCAAAAACAGGTCGACCTGTAGACTTTACCAGTCCAGACGACAAAAATTGTAGAGAGTGAAAACCTAAAAAGACATTAAAATAGTCATGTCATTTCTTGTACTAACCAGTTTTTGTAAGTTGTTGAAAGTGTTAACGTTATTTTGAAATATTTTATACATTTTGTGTGTGTGTGTATATATATACACACACACACACACACACACACACACACACACACAAAATGTATAAAATATTTCAAAATAACTTTTATCTATCTATCTATCTATCTATCTATCTATCTATCTATCTATCTATCTATCTATCTATCTATCTATATCTATATCTATACATATATATATATATATATATATATATATATATATATATATATATATATATATATATATATATATATATATATTCTTTCCACAAACATCTTTTGTTTGTTTAACTTCTGGTATCGGTGAAACAGTGATACATGGTTAAACTATGAGATGGTTGTACACACACACACACACACACACCTACACACACACATACACACACACACACACACACACACACACACACACACACACACACACACACACACACACACACACACACACTCACACACAGAAGATCACAGTTTTTCCTCAGACTGAAGGTTTATCTCTTTCTTCTCTTTGTAGACAATCGTACATTTGTAACCAGTGTTGATAATAACACTGATAGTGTTGAGTCCAAAGCTGTAGTTAACCAGCATCAGCCAAAACCTGCCACCTATAGGAGGACAGAAGCAGTGAGCTGCAGATTGAAGACACCTGCTGCAGATTGTGAGGGAGGGGACTCTGCTTCAGTTTGGCTGCAGACACTGGAGGAGAAACAACTGCTTGGACAAACCATGAAAGACTACTGGTAGGAATGGACTGCAGTATTTTTGTTTAATGAAATCATGTTAATGAGGAATGTGTGTTTGACAGCTCTGCACCTTAGAAAGTTCAATTAATGTGAACATATTTTAAATAATAGAGTCCTTTAAAAAACTTTAAGTTAAAATGTTTGAATAAAAGGTACTTGAAAATGTTCAGTTAAAATGAGACAGTGTGAGTAATATGTTACTTCACAAAAGTTAAGTTAAAGTTAAAATATTTGTTTTATGAAGGACTTTGAAATGTCTAAAAACATGTTTTTGTGTAAAAATGATTGAGTGATGTTTGTATATTTCTGTTTTGTTTAAAGGTTTTCAACCTATTATTCCTCTGAATAAAAAGTAAAAGGAAGAAGAGTTGAGCCGTTTCATCTTTTATGGTTTGCCAGGCCATTTTCAAGTTTGGGCAGGAGCTGAACAATATAAAAACTGTGTATAACTTGACAGATACTATGAAATGTTTTTCAGTTTGTTTCATGCTTAGATGTTGAATCTTAACCTAAACCTTTAATTGAAAATACAACATATATGCTCCTTTGAAATGTAACCAGAAAAAAGTTCAAAATAGATATATTTGACATTCCTGACAAATTGACAGTATTAGTACATGACTCATAAATGACAAAAATAGATCTCTTACCACATTCAGCTGCAGAAAAGATTAAACATAGAATTAAAAGTTCAATCCAATTCAGCTTCATCGTTTAGTAAATCTTCACTGGAATTTTTGTGGAGAGTTGTTGCAGCTTTCATGTTGGCGGCTGTTGCTGTGGAACAATAGCAGTGAACAGGAGTATTTAAGGTGACACGAACATGAAAAACTGGTTCCTCTTCTTTGGATTGAACTGTACCTACAGTCAAGAAACTATTTTGTTCACTCATCTTCATTCCAACCCTTGTACACCGCGGGTCACTTCTAGTCAGGAAGAAACACTGAAATCCTGACCAACAAAAGTCAAGACCAAGTTTGTGAATCAAACCTTGTAAATATGGACCAAGCAGTGACAGGGTGTGAATGAAGCAGACTGGTGCACACTGGGGAACATCATCATTCTAATCATTCTCATATTTGGTGCTGTTGTGTGATGGTGTTGTGTGACAATGGTGCAGGCTGTTTGTTGCTGTTTGTTGAAAAACTGCAATTTATTGAATGAAAACACCAGTGAGAGTGTTTCTGAATGTGTCACTCTACAATACAGGCTTGAAGATTCTTTCATCCAAGGCAATTTAGATTAACCAATTAACCTATCAGTGCATGTCTTTGGATGGTGGGAGGAAGCCGGAGTACTCGGAGAGAACCCACGCAGACACAGGGAGAACATGCAAACTCCACACAGAAAGGTCCCACCCCCTGTCGACTGGTGTTGGAATCGAACCCAGGACCTTCTTGCTGTGAGGCAGGAGTGCTAACCACTGCACCACCGTGTCCCCCCCCCCTCAAAAAAAAAAACATGATTTACATTGCAAAAAAAATGCACAAATACAGAGGATATTTTAATAAATGGTGATAAATCACTTAAAAAAAAAAGAGTAAATATAGAGAAAAATTCATTTGGGAACTGACACAAAAGTAGCACCTGGTCTTCATGGGTGTGAGAGTGATTGTTTGTCTCTATGTTCAGCCCTGTGATGAACTGGCAAAATGTCCAGGGTGTACCCCACCTTCGCCCATAAGTAGCTGGGATAGGCTCCAAGCGACCCCCGTGACCCTAGTGAGGATAAAGGGGGTTCAGAAAAGGAATGAATGAATGAATGAAATCATGTATTTTCCAATATTTAATTCACTGATCATGTAGATTTTCATAAAAAGCTTAAAGTTGAGGGTAATTATATCAGAAACAGAAAAGTCAAAGTAAAGTGACTTTTTCAGCAAAGACGTTCTTAATTGAACATAAACCAAGTGTTTCCATCCACTGTCATTAATCCAACTCCATGGGTTTTACTGGTGAATCAATGTTGTAGAAGATGACAGTGTTTCCATGTTCACTACGGAGCCTCTGAACGTCCAGATGAGTCATATCTGATGACCATGAAAAGATGACAAACTGTATTTTACACCAGTTATTTATGTGTATTGATAGGATTAATGGATCAACAGGTTTTAAACAGTTTACGAGTAGATGCTTTGTGGATGTTTGGGTCTTTATGGGTTAAAATCAGGATAAGCATCATCATCTTCTCATCAAATGACTTCAAGTTACCTGTAAAAGAATTTGCATTTCACTTCACTGTGGGTGTAGTTTCCTGCATACTTTTCAAACTGGCTCTTCCACATCCTGTGCTGAAGGTGAGATCATTTCAATAATAGAAACCACGTATGAACCAGTGTTTGTTTAAATTTACACTTGACATTAAATGAACTAAGCCCACATCAAACTCCTTTTGGATTATGTTTTTATACATTTTATACCTGCAGATTGATAAGTGTTTTTGGGCCATTAAATCACTGATAATATGCAGGTTATGTAAGTGGTAATGCCTTTGGGAGTTGTTTTTATGAATTTATGTCCTTTATGTGTGTTGTGCACATGTTATGGATCCACAGAACATGTTTAATAAAAATTTAGGTCAAACACCACACATTCTATTCCATGACCTACTATCTTGGTTTTTTTCCCCAGGGTTTTTTGCAGACATTCTTTTATTTTTCCTCCCCAAAACCCTAAATCAGCTTTCCGACCCCAACACCCTTGATGTCATATTTAATACATATGTACAAAAATTTGATATATATTTAATGCAAGATAAATTCCGTTGATTGTTCCACTTTTACTAATGTCACCTCACAGCAAGAAGGTCCTGGGTTCGATTCCAACCAGGGTCCTTTCAGAGTGGAGTTTGCATGTTCTCCCAGTGTTTGCATGGGTTCTCTCCAGGTACTCCAGCTCCCTCCCACCATCCAAAGACATGCACTGATAGGTTAATTGGTTCACCTAAAATGGCTCATAGGTGTGAATTTGACATGTATGTTACTGTTAAGAAATGGACAGTTTATTTTTGTGCATTATTGTTATGAAACAGTTTATTTTTGTTCTTGATATGTGTATTATTGTCATGAAAAGACAGTATATTTTTGTTTTTAATATGTGTATTATTGTTATGAAATGACCAGAGTTTATTTTTGTTGATATGTGCACTATTACTGCTGCAAAATGGACAGAGTCCATATGTACAGCAATTTTGTGTTTTCTGCATAGTCAGAATTTGGTCTGATATGTGTAGGATTTTTGAGTTACTTACGGAATCTGAAATAGAAATTTAGGGTAGGTAGAAGGATGGAGTAAAGGGGTGGGAGATTCTAAATTAAACTTTATCCCACTCCTTTCTGAATGTTTGATTTTCTTTTTATATAAATTCTTTTGTTGTTTGGTTTTAATGTTATGTTCGAAATAAATAAACAAACAAACAATGTGAGAGTGACTGGTTGTTCATCTCTATATGTATTTGTAACTGGGGTGTTTCAAGAATACTCGCAACTTTTGTCAACCAGAGGGCCAATATTTTTACCATGGTGAAATTGCTCAAAACTCACCTGGTCCCTAAGACAGGAACCTAAGGAAGAAAAAACTGAAAACTGTTTTCAAATACTATGCTTTATTATGAAATAACAGCAATTAGAAAACCATGACAACACTGTGGTTATGTACGGGACACACCCACCAAAAATAAGGTGAATGATGATAAAAATGTAATTCTCATCAAGAAAATGGGTTCCAGTTGGCAGGTTTTCCCAAGCATAAGTGAGCTGAGGTACTTTAAATCAATCTGAATGGATTTTAGTATCTGATTTTGAACCTGGTGCATTCTTAACGTCCAACAGCATTTTCAGGATTCGGTTCCATTTGTCCTCATTCCCCCAAATCACCAGGTAATGCCACCAAACAGCTCCTTTACAGTGAGTAGACATGTAACACTGTAAAACTAAGGGCATGAATCACTGGTCTTCGATCAAGGCTGAGAAAGTTAAAAAATTCAGAGTGTACAGTAGGGGCTATGTACGGGACATGAAGGTTAAGTATGGGACACTTGTTTGTTTTGCCTCCATGACCATCATTTTGAACTTGTTACTTCATGAAATGGGTAAAACATGATTAAACCATGTTTTGTAAATGTCATTTACTATTGCATGGTGGAAAGGGGGTTGTATCATTTGTATGAAACAGAAAAACATGACAAAGTGTCAACAATAACTAAAGAACAAACTTCCAAATACCTGAAATGTAGCTAAACCATAGTAACTGAAGTGTTTATGAGGCCTCAAAACTGATGTGGACTGAAGACTAACTTAAGTCTGATAAAAGGTGAAGTAAAATACTTCACTGACCATTGTCTCTTGTGCTGTCCCGTACATAACCCTTCCTGTTAGGGTTAGGGTTAGGGTTAACCTAACCCTGTGCATTTGAGGTTGAATGAGGCCACCATTAGAACATGAGCACATGTTCTAGTCAGAGAAAAGAAGTGAAAAAGTTTTTTTATGCATGACGCGAAATTCCCAGCAAAAAAAATTCACTTCTCAGGTACCATGGATGTAAAGCTTAAAACATCACTTATATTCCACACATCCTGGGTAAAATTGGGTCTACACTAATGAGATGGGTCATGAGATGCCCATCAAGGCCATCAGTTCAAATCAGCAAATCAGAATGTCAAGATTAGCTTAAATATATTAAGGTGTCCCGTACATAACTCACACTGGCAAAAAGTTATGTACGGGACACTCTTTTTAAAGATGGATAAGGATCACTGAATTGTTCTTTGTGCTATGATTTCTTCTTGTGAAGATTAAAGCAGTTACTAAACACATTCTTCCAGTGAAATATAGTTGCTCTAGTATTCAAAAGGTATGAACATTTGAAGCATGGTTATGTTCGGGACATGGCCAGTTTAGGTATGTTTCTTGCACTGTCAGATTTTGGAGATGTGCAGAAAGGTATTTCCAGCATGGGCTTCCTAAATTCCTTCTTTACAGTGATATTTTGGTCAATCTTCATCAGTGGGAAGAGTATTTGGCATAAACTATGAAGTCAATATCAAACCCTGCTTGGATGGAAAAGGCATGTTCCACACTGAAGTGGTTATGTATTGTATTGTATGTATTCCTGACGTGCAATGTTTCAACACTTACTACTGGCCTATTTCTAAAATGACAAGTTTCACATGTGGTTGTTTACCTTCCTCTGTGGTAAAGGACTGTACCTGATGTATTTTTTGGCCTTGCCTCTCTGTTTTATTTCAAGATATCACTTTGAAATTAAGTGAAAATTTTGGTTATGTACGGGACAGGTGAGAACGTCCTGAACAGAGGCACACCAATCACAAACAAGTTGGTTACTTGATGGCTGAACTAGTTATTCTCGATAACAGATGAGTATTGAATGAAATTGACATAAAAACCCATAAAAGCCTCTATTTCTTATCATCTGAGGGACAAAAGATTTAGAGGGTCAAAAAACCTGAGCAGTGGTTACGAAAACAGGTTTTTGAAAAACTGCTGTCATAATGTTAAGATCCATAAAATGTAGACCTAAATTGTTCTATCACTGAGGCAATACCATAGAGTATTCAAAATCATTCAATATGTAAGCAGTTGTTTGGGTTTTTAAACAGGGCAAAGGGTTGAAAATTGTGATTACCCTTTGGTTGACACAAAACTGGCAAAAAAAGGGTTATGTACAGGACACAAATGGAGTTGAGGAGGGAAATGTAGAGATTACTGACTGAATTTTCAGTTGTGCACATTGTAGATAATGTCCAACACACCAGGTAAAGAGTTCAGAATATGTCTATTACTGTACATTTCTGAGATTCACCATGGTTACAGGGAGTTTTTCCAACATTGCAAGTATTCTTGAAACACCCCAACTATCTATGTTTCTATATGTCAGCCCTGCGATGAACTGGCGACCTGTCCAGGGTGTACCCCGCATTCACCCATAAGTAGCTGGGATAGACTCCAGTGACCCCCGTGACCCTAGTGAGAATAAAGCGAGTTCAGAAGATGAATGAATGATCCTTATTTATTTGTTTTCAGCCAGATAAAAGCATCAGAATAATTTAAGCTTCAATGAATGACTTCTAAAATATAAATCCCAGGGATATGTGTGTGCTCTGCTTCAAGTGAAAGTAAAACAAATGGTCACGAAGAAAAATGGGCTGGACTGGTTTATCAGGTTTGATGTGTTCAGGTATGCATCGAGTGCTGCAAAGGTTGTTGTGGGGAAATGTCACAGATTTCCGTGTAATCCTAGAACTCGTGAGACATCAGCCGTTATGAAAAAAGTCCGTGTGTGCGTTTCCTCCTGCACTGACACACAAGCACTACAAATAAGATGGTTTTAAATCAGTTTCCAGAGTCTTTAAACCTATTTTACAAACAGACAGATTCAGAAACTATTTCTTGTCACATTCCATTTCATTAACTCACTTCTGTCTGATGTCTCTGGTCATAAATCTATTTGCACTTAAATGTCATTTTGCACCTTCTCATTCTGTATATTACAGCCACAGTTACTGTTAAATCCTGCTGTCTGTCTGTCTGTCTGCCTATTAACAAAGAAAAAGAAATGCCATGTCCACATCAGTCCATTCCCTGAACCCCTCCTCTGGCCTCCCATGTACTTCAGGATAAAACTGAATTTCTCTGAACTGTCTTTAAATCACACACCTCTGTGACCTTATCACTCCTAACAGTTCCTAAAGCCCACTTTTACTGTCAGGGTTTTATACTTGTCATTTGTGTGTTTTTTCAGTTTGGTTTCAGCATGTCTTTGTGCAACACATGAGGTCAGGCTTCTCAAACCACCCATGTTCTAGCTAAGTATGTTTCAATGTTTTCTAAATTTTTACTCTTGAGGAATGAAATCACTCCAACCCTTTTTAAACTAACTTGTATCACTTATATTTATTCTATTTATTGAATCTCGGAGGGAAGGGTGCGATATATCAACTGGGTGTAATACTTAATAGTGATTATGCTGATTTTTTTTTTTTTGTGACTGAATTGTTTTGTGATTGTATGTGTCCAACTGTGAATGCAGCAATGTGTAACACTGCTGTCCAAAACAAATTTCCCACATGGGACAATAAAGTTTATCCTGAAGCTTTTTACTGTAAATATTTTTGCTTTTTAAGTGCTATATAAATGACGTAAACCTTTCAGGAGGTTATGACTCTGATGTATTGTGATTTTTTTCATCATGTTTGACTAAGTAGGTCATGACTTCCTTCTAAATTCAAAGTTCACAGTAATGAATATACTGTAGAATGTTTTTTTTTAATGTTTAATAGATAATATTGTATATAATAGGTCATCTTTCATATTGTTTTATCCTTAACCCATAAAAACCCAGTGTTATTTTTGTGGCAGTTCCCAAATGATTTTTCCTCTCATTTAACTTTTCTTTTAGTGCTTTATCACCATTTATCATAATATTACTCTGTATTTAGCTTTTTTCTAATGAAAATCATGGATTTTTCTGTTTTTAATACACTGACCATGTAGATCAGTGGTAGATATTTGCTTGTGCTTGTTCTTCAGGTTTGACATGGTCGAGGAACCCAGTATCTCTCAGACTTCTGTGTGAGATGTGAGTCAGTCCAACCCGTCTGGTCATCTGGATCAGGCCGCCTGGTTATAAACCTGGTCTCTACACTGCAAAAAACTAAATCTTACCAAGTGTATTTTTCTCATTTCTAGTCAAAATATCTCATCACACTTACAATAAGACATAATCACCTACAGAGTAACTTTTCAGTGAGATATAAGAACTTATTTTTAGACAATAGATCTTTAAAATCTTATTTCAAGAAATCTTACCAAGATAATTTTCACTTGTTCCATTGGCAGAAAAAAAAATCTTGAATTAAGAATGAATGAATGAATGAATGAAAGAATCAATTACTTGTATTAAGGTAATTCGCAATATCCACAGGCTTACTTATAAAATGTTCCCCAGAATGTGTGTTTTTTTTTTTTTTTTTTAACAAAAAGTGTATTGGCACATCAACCTATACAACCACAACTGGCCCCACTCTCAGTTCGAGGGATTTCAATCCTGGACAAAAAATGTAACAATCATTTCATTAGAAACCGTCTCACTGAAATTCTATTCCCCGAAAAACAAAACAAAAATAATGTATTACAAAAACTGTATAAATCTTCAATTGATAAACTTAGAGCAAATTACATGAATTTCCCTGTGCCACCCAAAGTAAAAAAACAAAAACAAACACACTTTAAAATTATGAATAACATCTATAACATTTATCCCTCTAAGGATTTGCTCAGGTTACAGTTTAGCATTGATGATAATATTTGTACATTTTGTGGTGATGACATTGAGATTACAGACCATGTTTTTTTTGTTTTGTTTTGTTTTTTCTGTTCCATTGGTGGGTTGGAATGTTGTGTCAAAAAATGATACAAATGTGACATTGCATAAGCTTATTGAAACAATGGCACAGCAAAAGCATTACATTACTAAAGGTGAAGGTCTGAAAACATATTAGTATGGGACTTTTTTTTTTGGCCAGGCTGTGTATATGAGTGCAGTTTTATGACACTTGTGACTAATATATGTTTTTATACAGTTATAAAACCCTTTTACAATATTTCTTCCTTAAGTCTTTTCAGCTTCTTATTCAGCTTAATTTGTAAAACTCAGGCTAACCAATATTTTGAGTTTTTTTCCACAAAAGCATCATAATATTATTGTCTTTAAAATATGTTTTACTTTAAATAGTTTTAACTTCCTTTAGTTTTTTAATTTTATCATTGTTTGCTACATTTCAGCATCAGTCCAGCAGTGTTAAAGCACAGGTATTATTATTATTATTATTATTATTATTGTCTTTAGGGAATGTTTTACACAAAAGACTAGGCAAACTGGACGGTTGAGCCTTACCCTAGCTCACTATTACTATTATTATTATCAGTATTATTATTGTTATTACTATAGTTGTTATTAAGTCATTATTCACACTCTTAGGTCATCTTCATCCATCCAACTCACCCTCCCACCTGCTCATTTGACCACCATGGGGTCCAGAGCCTTTGGTCGCTCAGCCCCCCACCTCTGGAATACCCTCCTGGAACACATAAAAATTCAGACTCTGTCATCATGTTCAAATCCCAGTTTAAAACTTATCCAGACAAGCATACTCAATTCCATGGTTTCACTTTTGTGTTCTGCCATGTTATGTACTTATGTGTTTTATATATATATATATATATATATATATATATATATATATATATATATATATATATATATATATATATATGTAATTTTAATTGTTTTATTTTAACAATTTTGTACAGTGACTTGGAGTGTCCTGAAAGGCACCTATAAATGAAATGTATTATTATTATTATTATTATTATTATTATTATTATTATTATTATTATTATTATTGTTATTATTGTTGTTGTCATTATTATTATTACTATAATCAACACTATTATTATTATTATTTCCATTATTATAATTATCATTATTATTATTATTATTATTATTATTAGTAGTAGTAGTATTATTATTATTACCATTATTATAATTATCATCATAATCATTATTATCATCATCATCATCATTATTATTATTATTATTATTATTATTATTATTATTATTATTATTGCCATTATTATAATTATCATCATAATCATTATTATTATTATCATCATCATTATTATTATTATTATTATTATAATTATTATTATTATTATTATTATTCTATTTGGGCTGCAGTGTGTCGGAGCGGAGGCAGGGGGGGTGAAAGTTCAGCAGCATGGCTCCCACATATCAGGTGACAATGTGGGAAAGTTGGACACCACAAGCGGCTTGAAAACCAACCGGAGAAAAAGCCTCCAAGGAACGGGGAAGAAAGTCGGCATGACGAGCGAGAAGGCTCCGGCGCTGAGCGGGGAGGACGAGGAGGACGCGGCTCTGGAGTTCTTTGACGACGAGGACGACCTGGAGGCGTTTTCTGACGCAGAGCTGGGCTGTGAGGACGGAGGTAGGCGGGCAGAACCAGGCTGGAAGCGGGGGGAAGGTCACCCACACTGGAGCCCAGGAGCCCAGGGTGAGGGGGTGCTGGAGCGGCCTCACACAGCTGTCCCTACCGGGGCTGCGGTCCACTGCAGCCCGGTGCCTGCGGTGCTAACACAGGTTAGCTAACGGTACCGGAGCTGAGGAAGACTGTCCCCGGGGGTCAGTGGGACCCGGTGGGGGTCTGTGGAAACTTAGTCCCGTTTATTCACCTGCTGGAACTTTACTGTAGTCCTTTCACTTGTACTTAACTGCACATTTGTCCAGTCAAACTTTGTTGGACACTTGTCATTAATTGTCTTTATATTGTTAGCTTTTATTGGAGCTAATCATTTTTAAGCTAGTCTCTTATTCAGGTCACTATTATTATTTTCGGTGTTAAATTATTCCCAATGAAATTTTCACCTCGTAAAATAAATCACTGTGTCAAATATATTTAAAAAGAAAGAAAGAAAGAAAGAAAGAAAAATAAAGTTTAAAAAAAAAAAGAAAAAAAAAAGGTTATTATTAAGACGTTAATTGGAAACTCCTGCTTGTAAATTATATAATTTCATAATCAACGTAAAATCTTTCCAGGACTGTACAGTACTGATACATGGATTAATAATTTTAAAGTTGTGTCATTTTGTCATATTTCTGACAGTTAAATTGCTTTGGATAAAAAAAAAAGGATAGGTTTGGGAGGAAAAACAGTTTAACTTGATCAATTAATCAACATCAGCAGATTCGTCAATACTCCAGATAACTGCTTTACAACTGTAATATTTATTTCAGTGTATTCTAGTCTGTCAGGTACTTTACTAAACTATCAAATGTTCTGTAAAAGTGAAATATGAGGTTTGTGTAAAAGAACATGGCTTTGACATGGTTTAAGTCACATGACTCAGTTTTAGACAGTTGGACTTAAAGGCTGGTATCAACACTTTTAGAAGTGCATATTGACCTAGATGGAGCATATGTTGGAAAATAAATCTAACTTTAACTGTTTTTTCCAACTGTCCTTTACCTATGAACTTTCTGAAGCCCCTTCATATATTCACGACAGGGTTTCTGCAGGTCATTAAAGAACATTAAATAGATTTTGTGAAAATTAAGGACTTAAGTGGCATTAAAAAGCATTAAATTTGATGTCCAGAGGCATTAAAATTGTATATATTTGATGGGAAAAAAAGCATTGTTATCAGTTAATCAGCAACAGCAGATTCGTCAATACTCCAGGTAACTGCTGTACAACTGTAATATTTGGTTCAGAGTAGTCTAATCTGTTAGGTACTTTACTAAAATATAAAATGTTCTGTAAAAGTGAAATATGAGGTTTGTGGTAAAAGAACATGGCTTTGACATTGTTTAAGTCACATGACTCAGTTTTAGACAGTTGAACTTAAAGGCTGGTATCAACACTTTTAGAAGTGCATATTGACCTAGATGGAGCATATGTTGGAAAATAAACCGAACTTAAACTGTTTTTTTCCAACTGTCCTTTATCTATGAACTTTCTGAAGCCCCTTCATATGTACACGACAAGGTTTCTGCAGGACATTAAAAAGCATTAAAAGTAATTAAATAGATTTTGTGAAAATTAAGGCCTTAAATGGCATTAAGCAGCATTAAATTTGGTGTCCAGTGGCATTAAAAATTAAATACACTTGATGGATAAAAAGCATTGTTATCAATTAATCAGCAACAGCAGATTCGCCAATACTCCAGAAAACTGCTTTACAACTGTAATAAAATTATTTCAGTGTAGTCTAATCTGTCAGGTACTTCAGTAAAATAAAATATGTTCTGTAATAGTGAAATATGAGGTTTGTGGAAAAAGAACATGGCTTTGACATGGTTTAACTCACATGACTCAGTTTTAGACAGTTGGACTTAAAGGCTGATATCAACACTTTTAGAAGTGCATATTGACCTAGATGGAGCATATGTTGGAAAATAAACCGAACTTAAACTGTTTTTCCCAACTGTCCTTTATGTATGAACTTTCTGAAGCCCCTTCATATATTCACGACAGGGTTTCTGCAGGTCATTAAAAAGTATTAAAAGTCATTAAATAAATTTTGTGAAAATTAAGGCCTTAAATGGCATTAAAAAGCATTAAATTTGTTGTCCAGAGGCATTAAAAAATTAAATACACTTGATGGGAAAAAAAGGATTGGTATCAATTAATCAGCAACAGCAGATTCATCAATACTCCAGATAACTGCTTTACAACTGTAATATTTAGTTCAGAGTAGTCTAATCTGTCAGGTACTTTACTAAAATATAAAATGTTCTGTAATAGTGAAATATGAGGTTTGTGGAAAAAGAACATGGCTTTGACATGGTTTAACTCACATGACTCAGTTTTAGACAGTTGGACTTAAAGGCTGGTATCAACACTTTTAGAAGTGCATATTGACCTAGATGGAGCATATGTTGGAAAATAAACCGAACTTAAACTGTTTTTTCCAACTGTCCTTTATGTATGAACTGTTTGAAGCCCCTTCATATATTCACGACAGGGTTTCTGCAGGTCATTAAAAAGTATTAAAAGTCATTAAATAGATTTTGTGAAAATTAAGGACTTAAATGGCATTAAAAAATATTAAATTTGTTGTCCAGAGGCATTAAAAATTAAATACACTTGATGGATAAGAAGCATTGTTATCAATTAATCATATTCTAATAAGGTTTTTCCCAGGATTATCACAGATTCTTCCAGGATTATTTCTGGACCTGCTGCGGTGGTCCTGCCTCTTCCCTGCCCTCATCATCACCACTCACTTATCCTCAACTGCCTCCGTGTGTCTCCCCCTACTCCCCCCTTCTCCCCCAGTCTCTATCGCTCTCTCTTTTCTCTTTCTTTACCCTCTCTCTTTAACCTCAACTGGTCAAGGCAGACGTCCATCCTCCAGGAGTCTGGGTCTGCTCCAGGTTTCTGCTGTTAAAGGGAAGTTTTTCCTCGCCACTGTCACCAGTCACAAGTGTTTGCTCCTGGAGGATTCTGTTGGGTTTCTGTAAATTGGCTTAGAGTCTGGTTTTTGACCAACTGTATATATAAAGTGTCATGGGATAACTTTTTTTGTGATCTGGCATTATATAAATAAGATTTGATTGAGTGAGTGATTTAATTGGTTTTCCCCTGTAAGTCGCTTTGGAAAAAAGCGTCTGCCAAATGCATGAACATAAACATAATCAGCAACAGCAGATTCGTCAATACTCCAGAAAACTGCTTTACAACTGTAATATTTATTTCAGAGTACTCTAATCTGTCAGGTACTTTACTAAAATATAAAACGTTCTGTAATAGTGAAATATGAGGTTTGTGGAAAAAGAACATGGCTTTGACATGGTTTAAATCACATGACTCGGTTTTAGACAGTTGGACTTAAAGGCTGGTATCAACACTTAGGTGGAGCATATGTTGGAAAATAAACCTAACTTTAACTGTTTTTTCCCAACTGTCCTTTATCTATGAACTTTCTGAAGCCCCTTCATATATTCAAGACAGGGTTTCTGCAGGTCATTAAAAAGCATTAAAAGTCATTAAATAGATTTTGTGAAAATTAAGGACTTAAATGGCATTAAAAAGCATTAAATTTGATGTCTAGAGGCATTAAAAATTAAATACACTTGATGGGATAAAAAGCATTGTTATCAATTAATCAGCAACAGCAGATTCATCAATACTCCAGGTAACTGCTTTACAACTGTAATATTTATTTCAGTGTAGTCTAATCTGTTAGGTACTTTACTAAAATATAAAACATTCTATAATAGTGAAATATGAGGTTTGTTGAAAAAGAACATGGCTTTGACATGGTTTCAATCAAATTTGATGTCCAGAGGCATTAAAAATTAAATACACTTGATGGAAAAAAAAAAGCATTGTTATTCATGATTTATTTTGATTATATAATCCTTTAATAATTTTGATTGGAAGTATAGTGTGATGATTGATGGGTGGCTGTTGTTTATGGCTGTTACACAGTCACAACACCAGATGCTTGGAATACAACATGCTGAGAGCGTGCTCATGCTGTGGCAAAAGAGTGAAGGAAAAATGAGCAAATATCGGAAAAATGGGAAAATGCAAGGAGGAGGAACTATTCAGAACCGTCTTAAAACTATATATAAAACTGTATCTGCAGTTGGACATGGGCATTAAATTAGTCTAAAGTGGCTTTAAAAAGGGAAATAAAAAGCATTAAATTAGATTTGCTGATACCTGCAGAAACCCTGCATGAGTACCCAGAGGCCAAACAAAGTACTTGTTTTTTCTATCCAGGACTCTAAACCATAAAATGTTCTTCCTTTACAACATTAACAACAACATTAACTTCATTCATCCCAAAGGGGTAACTTGGTTTGAACAGTCTGCAGATCATACAAACACATATTTACAGTCACAGCAGACAGGACAGGAGTCAGTATAACACTCACAGACAGTAGATATAAACCAGTTAGAGATTAATCCTCACATGTGGGAAAACAAAGCACAAGACCAAATTGCCTTCCTTAACATAAAGACAACATTTTATTAATTTCTTCACTGTTTTCCTTTGTGTCACTTTACAGCAGGAGAGAGGTGGTCCTGAGTGTAGTCATTATCATTTAAGGATTCAACCCCCAAAGTAAACTGTGATAAATGAGGTACTAAGATATACGGTTACCAAGAATTTTTCCAACTTATATTTGGAAATAGAAGTACAGTTGTGCTGAAAGAAGATCATTACTTGGTCAAAATTCTTCTCACGGCTGGCAGGAAGGCCATAACAAGAAACTGGCTTACTATAGACCAGGGGTCTCAAACTCATTTTATTTCAGAGGCCACATTCAGCCCGATTTGATCTCAAGTGGGCCGGACCAGTAAACTAATAACATAATAACGTATAAATAATGTCAACTCCAAAGTGTTGTCCTCGTTTTAGTGCAAAACCCCACATTAAATTATGAAAATACTTACTTTTATAAACTATCCAAACTAAAAAGATGTGAATAACCTGGAAAAGCTAAAATTTCTTAAGAAAAATGAGTGCAATTTTAACAATATTCGGCCTCAACTTATCACTTCTACATGTGCATTATGGATCAGATCTACAAAGACACTAAACACTGAGGAACAGGCAGAAAATTGTTAAAATTGTGCTTAATTTTCTTTAGAAATTTTGGGTTGTTCATATCTGTTCAGGTTATTCATGTTTAATTGTTTCAGGGTAGTTTGTAAATGTAAATATTTTCATAATTGAATGTTATTTTTGCACTAAAACAAGACTAAACTTTAAAGTTGTCATTATTTATAGGCATAATATAATATTATTTTTTTCACATCAAACCGAAAAGAAAATCTGGAGTCATTACTTTTTGTAGGTTTTTATGCTGTTATTATTTTACTGTAGATCATATTGTAAGTAAGTAAGTAAAGCTTTATTTATATAGCACTTTTTAAAACAACATATTACAAAGTGCTTCACATAAAGGGGAGATAGATCAAATCAAATCAAATTTTAAGCCAATTTACAGAAACCCAACAGAATCCTCCAGGAGCAAACACTTATGACTGGTGACAGTGGAAGGAAAAACTTCCCTTTAACAGCAGAAACCTGGAGCAGACCCAGACTCCTGAAGGATGGCCGTCTGCCTTGGCCAGTTGGGGTTAGAGCGAGAAAGTAAAGGAGGAGAAAAGAGAGAGTGATAGAGATAGAGTGAGACTGGGGGAGAGGGAGAGAGGGTGAAGGTAGGGGGAGACACATGCACAGATAACTGAACTAGAACATGTATAGAACAGTATAATAAACACTATGGTAACTATATGGATAAGTGAGTGATGACGATAAAGGTGGAGAGAGGCAGGACCACAGCAGCAGGTTCAGAGATGATCTTAGGAAAACCTGTGAAGATCCAGGGAAAAACCGGTGATGATCCTGGGAAGACCTGTGAGGTGATATAGCACAGAGACTCCAGGGAAGAAGTCAAGTCAGTAACATGAATTCACTGGGGCGTAAACAGAAGAGATTTAATGAAATGCTTGTTTATAAAAGTGAGTTTTTAAGAGTCGCTAGAAGGTGTCTATAGAATCTGATGATCTGATGTAATGGGGAAGACTATTCCAGAGGGTTGGGGCCAGAATTGCAAAAGCACGGTCGCCTTTTGTTGAGAAGTTGGAGCGGGGGATGGCTAGGAGGCTAATGTTTGATGAACGGAGTGGTCGTGATGGTGAGTAGGGAACTAGGAGGTCAGAAATGGAGCTGGGGGTGAGGTTGTGCAGGGCTTTAACAGTAATTAGGAGTATTTTGAAGTGGATGCGGAATTTTATTGGTAGCCAGTGTAGGGATGCGAGTACTGGTGTGATGTGGGACCAACGACTGGTGCGTGTTAACAACCTGGCGGCTGAATGTATGTGGAACCGGAACTAAAATGAGTTCAACAGCCTTGACTGTGGAGTTTTTGCGCTTTGCTAATTCATCCCAGGGGCCGCATTGGAACCTTTGGCGGGCCGCATTTAGCCCCTGGGACGCATGTTTGAGACCCTTGCTATAGACCGACCTTGATACAAACAATAGTTAGATACAGTGATCCCTTATTTTTCGCGGTTAATGGGGACCGGCGCCCCCCGCGAAAATCAAAAATCCGCGAACTGGAGCCGGAGCCCCCCGAGCCTATCCTACACCTAGGTACATGTATGTATGTATCTACAAATAGTATATAAGTACTGCAAATGTAATAATTATGAAATAAATATAAAAGAAAACAATGATTAGTACATGTATACATGCATTCATTCATTCATTTTCTGAACCCGCTTTATCCTCACTAGGGTCACGGGGGTCGCTTGGAGCCTATCCCAGCTACATAGGGGCGAAGGCGGGGTACACCCTGGACAAGTCGCCAGTTCATCACAGGGCTGACATATAGAGACAAACAATCACTCTCACATTCACACCTATGGGCAATTTAGATTAACCAATTAACCTATTAGTGCATGTTTTTGGATTGTGGGAGGAAGCCAGAGTACCCGGAGAGAACCCACGCAGACACGGGGAGAACATGCAAACTCCACACAGAAAGGTCCCACCCCCATCGACTGGTGTTGGAATCGAACCCAGGACCTTCTTGCTGTGAGGCACGAGTGCTAACCACTGCACCACCGTGTCGCCCCTGTATACATGCATATATATATATATATATATATATATATATATATATATATATATAGATCTGATACATGTACATATACGTACTGTAAAACATCTGAAAGAAAAGAATGATTAATAACACAAGAAAATGTCAGTTGGACATGTACATGTACATGCACAAAAATATATACATAAATTTAATGTACATGTATACAAATAATACGTACTACATGTATAAATTACATGAAAGAAATTACATATAAATAAATATATTTTATGAATAAGTAAACAAAGCACACACACACACGTGCATACGTACTAACAGCTGATACGTACTCTCTCCTCTCTTCATTCGTGACGCTTGTCCATCGTATACGTACACACGAACACACGCACATCTACTCCCAGCTCTCTTTTCCTCTCATACGCACAAGAAACGAATCAGTTCTCTCTCTCTCTCTCTCTCTCTCTCTCTCCTCTCTCCTCTCTCTCTCTCTCTCTTTGGTCTCGAGCATCAACACACACAAACACACGTACATGGGCATGCATGAACTGACATTTCTACATTTTCTCTCTCTCTCTCTCGCTCTCTCTCTCTCTCTCTTTTAACATTTTTATATAAAATAACACTTACAAAAAATCCGCAAATAACTAAAACCACGGAACTTAAAGCGCGAATTGGCAAGGGACCACTGTATAGTGCAGGAAATATGGGTGATGGAAAAATGACTTATACCTTAAGATTAAAAAAAAGATGAGTTTGATAGAAAATGGGACAAATGGATTGGATTTAAAACAGACATCAGCGCTGAAATGGTCATGTTATGCCCTTATTTTCCTTTTATCGTGTTATTTATGGATATCTTTTGTTGAATACTGTAACCCTCAGCTGGCCTTGCTCTACTGTTTGTTGTATTTTATGTTCATGAACACGTGAAAAAGAAAAAAAGGAAGGATTCAACCCCCACAGTTGTTCATGTCTGCATTGGACTGCAACCTGACAACAGTCCTGAGAAGAGCCTATTTTGGGTTTAGATAAACTGGAACCATGTTTGACTTCTGTTCCTACCAGACGGTAAAGAACATGCTCTTTGCTGCACACTGACTGGAGATTCATCATTTCATAGCATATGAAAGTGTGCAGTCTCCTCAGTGTTTTCCAGCTGAAAGACTGTTTGTTACAAAGCACTGAGCGATCAAGGTCACAGTGTCACAGCAGGAATGTGAGAAACACACAACTACTGTATTAGTGTGAGTGTAGGACTGTCCACCAGCCTGGGCTGAGAGGAAAGGCAGAGGCGCTCCTTTTCTACTCACAGTCCCCTCATATTCACATGGCTTTCTTTTTTATAAGAAAATATAAGTTGAAGTAAACTGCAATCTGAGAGAAGTATCCTATAGTGTTGTATCTTCATCAACTTACAGTGTAACTCAGGGGTGTCAAACGCATTTTAGTTCAGAGGCCACATTAAGCCACACTGGATCTGAAGTGGGCCGAACCAGTGAAATAAAATACCAGAATAATCTAAATTATGTCAACTCCAAACTTTCCATTATGTTTTAGAGCAAAAAAAAAGTAAAATTATGCAATGAAAATGTTTACATCTACCAACTATCCTTTAAAAAAATGTGAATAACATGAACAAACTAACATTTCTTAAGAAAACTGGATGCAGTTTTAACAATATTATGACTCAGTTTATTATTTACACATGTACATTACAACTGACAGATCACAGTGGATCAACAAATACACAAAACATTTAATAAAAGGCAAAATATTGCTAGACTTGCACTTCAGAAATTTAAAAATGTTCATATTTGTTCAGGTTATTTGCGTTTTTTTAAATGATAGTCTGTTTTAGTGTAAATACAGTAAAATGATATGAAAATGTTTACATTTACAAAGAAAAAAATGTGAAGTGGTGAGTATTTGTAGGTTATTATGATAGTATTTTCCTGATCTGACCCACTTGAGATTAAATTGGTCTGTATGTAGAACCTGAACTAAAATGATTAATATCTTCAGTGTAATTTTTGTATTTCACAAATTCATCCCAGGGGCCAGACTGGACCCTTTGGTGGGCTGGATTTGGCCCCCAGGCAACATGTTTGAGACCTCTAGTGTAACTAAATACTAATACCTAGTGAGTGACTCTTATAGTTGTTTTTGTGGATGGATTAGTCACATGACCTGACAGCTACACCATATTAGAAAAGAGACTACAACTATCACAGATATTAATAAAACTATATAAAAAAAAAACAAAACTATAAGTTGCAAATAAAAGAGTCAAAATGAAAATAATCTGTTGTAATGTCCACAGTTTCCAGATGGCATAGGTGCTGTCTGGGTTCCAGGGTTATCTTGTTATACCATATTAGTAAAAGAACATTGACAACACTTATTGTTTTTAAAGCCAAAAGTGCCTATCTTTTATTCATATATTCCATATGTTTGTGTTGGTAAATTAATATTGCTCCTCCTCCAAGACAATTTTACATTTTCATTAAAAATATAAATAATTTAACAATATTATAACTATTATTCCTACATCTATGTACATAGGAAAAGGTTTATAACAAGGGACAGGAAAAAAATTCTAAAAGAAGTCGACTAAGAAACACCTGCACTCATTACATCTGGAAATGGTTTTTATTGTTTATACTTTATTCTCTGACTAATATGTGTTTCATTAATCAAATCAGTGTCTTTTCAGGTTCGCCTCTGCGCAGGACAGTTATCTCTCCAAGCAGTTTTTTTTTTTTTTACATGTGAATACAGCTTTATAGTGTGGGGAGTCACATCACAGAGAAAACACTTGAGAGGCTTCATGTTTCTAAACATCCAACACCACCATCTACTGACAGAACCTGGTACTGCATCAAAAATACAAGTACCTTTACAGTTTGCAACACTTGTTAACTCTGCTAGGAGGTATTGTGATCACTTTGCTTTGTGTGTTTTTTTGTTTGCGTGTTTGTTTGTTTGTTTGTTACCAACTTTACAGGAAAACTATTCCAACCATCTTTACCAAATCTTCCCCACAGATAGACCTAGGCCCTGGGACCAACCCATTAAATTTTGGGCCAAGTAGGCCAAAGTTCAAGGTCACAGCAAGGTCACTACATCCCAAATTTTCCTCTCTCTCATCATTGAGCAATTTTTGAAAATACATAAAAAATTCAAACGACTCAGATTAGTCTCCAATTTGATCCAGCCATAGCTTAGAACAATATCTTGTATCTGGCACAAAATTGTCCACATCCACTGTGGAATGTGGACTCTGTGGACATTTACATTTAACACTGAAAATCCCATTTACCACACATTTTTCATTATAACTCCACAAATATTGAACGGAATTTAATATAATTTGACATACACATGACTGGTACCAAGCTTTAACTTGTTCTGCTGTGTGGAACAACCTTGAAACTGTTTAATATAAAAAGAAATAGTCCATCTACACATGCACACCGTTCGGGGTGCTTGGCGGAGGTTTGCGTTCTCTGAACACTTGTTCTCCTTTTCCTTTCATGGCTCATTTAAGTAAACTTGGTAACTTGAAAATGGTCTGTTAAGTAGGTAATTGACTGAAGCAGTTTATTTTGTTACAGTTGTAAAAAAAACAAGATGCAATGGTAATCTTGTGAACTTTTATTGAACTTAAAAAATGTTTTGAAATATGTATACTGTGTAGGAAAAAAAAGTTTTAGTTCCATTTTAGAGAAGTTACTAGCCAGTATCAAATCAAATGCTGCTCTTAACAGTTTCATGTGTGGTGTTTTTTTTATCAAGTCAGTCCTAAAGTGGACAGATTTACACTTGTACACACTTAACCTGGTGTTTCTTTTTTGTTTTTATTTGTTTTTGTATTATGTAGTGTTGGGCTTCAGTGATTCTCTGAATGGAGAAGTCAAACCCCGCATCCTGCTGATGGGTCTGAGAAGAAGTGGGAAGTCCTCCATCCAGAAAGTGGTCTTCCACAAAATGTCGCCCAACGAGACCCTGTTCCTGGAGAGCACCAACAAGATCTGCAGGGAGGACGTCTCCAGCAGCTCCTTTGTCAGCTTCCAGATCTGGGACTTCCCTGGACAAATCGACTTCTTCGACCCAACGTTTGACTATGAAATGATCTTCAGAGGAACCGGAGCGCTGATCTTTGTCATTGATGCGCAGGTCAGGCTTTAATGTGTCAAAAATGATCACTTTGTATAAACCTTGAAACACAGTTATTGTTAACACACACCGCTGTGCAGTGCCTTTGGTGTCCTGCAGAATCTGTCACCATGAACACATGGCAAAATAATGAAGTCCTGAGGTTTTATTATGAATGGGCAAACACTTACACATATATCAGTACAATTTAAACCTCTTGAAATGTGATTTTATTATTTTATACAATTTTCTTTGAGGGACATGTCCCTCACACTGCCCTTCTAACTTTATTGAGATTGAGAAGTGTTTAAATAAAAACAAAAAAAACATACTTTTTAGATGTTGTCATTATACTCAGAAAGTCATTTTGATTATTTATATATTTTTTTTCATAATAATATTTAATATTTATTGTACATGTGTCCCTGAAATTGCTGTCCACCCTGTCACTTTGGGGGAATCGTCCCTTTAATAATGTAGTTGAGAACATCACTGATGACATCATTATTTTAAGTGTCTTTATTGGAGGTGGAAACCTAATCTATGGCTACGTTCAGACTGCAGTCAAATGTGGCCCAAATCTGATTTTTTTGCCACTATTTGACCTGTATCTAACCTGTTAAAGGCAGTTTCAACAGCACAAATCCAATTTTTTCGAATCCGACCCAGGCCATTTTCATATGTGGTCCTAAATCTGATACATGCTACATCAGTCAGGCTAGGTCACATTTATCCAACCTTTACGTCATTGAAATGCCAGTACAGCTCAACTGCAACACGCTTGCGAACAGATATAGGTCGCCATAGATGAGTGTCTTATCATAAGAATGTTACGGAGAGGCGGTCACAGATGTATTTGAACGTTCTTCTTCTCATTCGAAAATTCTGAATGAAGTCTGTGTGAGTGAAGCTGCTAACATCACTATCCCACCACTCCTGACTACAACTCTGCATCCAGATACTCTGTTGTGCAGACGTAGCAGCCATTGCACCACAAAAGGCCAAAGCAAAAAACCTGGCGCTCCTCTTTTTCAATCTTCTACTTAAAATTATTTGACTGTGATGGTGCTGACTTTGGTTGTAGAGAAACTTTATCAGTGCCACACACACCGATACAAGATACCTCCATATTTATTTCCGTAAACACCGTGTATGCTGTGTGGTCACATATTATGTCAGGACCTCTATTTGACATGCGGGTCACTTCAGGGTCACAGTTAGTTCATACTGAGAACTGATAGAAGTCACATTTAATTTGTAATATGAAGGAGCACACAAAAAATCAGATTTCACAAAAAAATCCAAATTGTGCATTAAGACCAGCTGTCTGAATTCAGTATTTACATTTACATTTTTAAAAAAGTTATAATTTTTTTGTTTGCACTTAGATGTGGTCAAGCTTAACGTGTCCACCCTGTCACCACAAAATATCATTTAATATAAAACTTCTCAGAAATTTTAAATATATTTGTTGAACATAACACAGTCCTCTTCAAAGATGACCTACTGACCAACATGTGGTCATTAAATGCTAACTTTAGCCAAAACTGTGCACCCTGTCACTTATTTTACATGTATTTGTCGGTGACAGGGTGGACATATTTGTTTCATATTTTGTGGTCTGCTTGGAAAAAATATATAAAAAATGTGGGAGATTGACCAACATTTGAACACAAATGTACCTGATGAAATTTGACCTCAAAAGTCTAAAACTGGGTGACACGGTGGTGCAGTGGTTAGCACTCGTGCCTCACAGCAATTAGGTCCTGGGTTTGATTCCAACACCATTCGACGGGGGGTGGGACCTTTCTATGTGGAGTTTGCATGTTCTCCCCGTGTCTGCGTGGGTTCTCTCCGGGTACTCCGGCTTCCTCCCACCATCCAAAGACGTACACTGATAGGTTAATTGGTTAATCTAAATTGCCCATAGGTGTGAGAGTGATTGTTTGTCTCTATATGTTCAGCCCTGCGATGAACTGGCAACTTGTCCAGGGTGTACCCCGCCTTCGCCCCTATGTAGTTAGGATAGGCTCCAGGTGACCCCCGTGACCCTAGTGAGGATAAAGCGGGTTCAGAAAATGAATGAATGAAAGTCTGAAACCATGTTTTATTTCGATCCACACTCTTAGGTCATCTTCATCCATCCAACTCACCCTCCCACCTGCTCCCTTGACCACCATGGGGTCCAGAGCCTTCAGTCTCTCAGCCCCCCACCTCTGGAATGCCCTCCTGGAGCACATAAAAATTCAGACTCTGTCACCATATTCAAATCCCAGTTTAAAACTTATTCAGACAAGCGTACTCAGTTCCATAGTTTCACTTTTGTCTTCTGCCATGTTATGTAGTTATGTGTTTTATACATAAGCATGTGTGTAATTACCTGCGCCAGGAGGTGTTGTGATCGCTTTGCTTTGTGTGTTTGCATGTTTGTTTGTTTGTTTGCTTGTTAGCAACTTTACGGAAAAACTCTTCCAACCATCTTTACCAAATTGTTCCCACAGATAGGCCTAGACCCTGGGACCAGCCCATTAAATTTTGGGCCAAGTAGGCCAAAGTTCAAGGTCACAGCAAGGTCACAGAATCTACAATTTTCCTTTCTCTCATCATTGAGCAGTTTTTGAAAATTCATAAAAAAATTCAGAACGACTCTGATTAGCCTCCAATTTGATCCACCCGTAGCTTCTAACAATATCTTGTATCGGGCACAAAATTGTCCACATCCACTGTGGAATGTGGACTCTGTGGACATTTCAGTTTAACACTGAAAATCCCATTTACCACACATTTTTCATTGTAACTCAACAAATATTGATTAGAATTTAATATAATTTGACATACACATGACTGGTACCAAGCTTCAACTTTTTCTGCTGTGTGGAACAACCTGGAAACTGTTTAATTTAAAAAGAAATACTCGATCCACACACGCACACCGTTCGGGCTGCTTGGCGGAGGTTTGCGTTCTCTGTTTTTACTGAATTCACTGCAAGGGTGAATTTACAAACTATGCTCCAGCCAGCCACTAGGGGGAGCCCCAGATATTTTGTCTTCAAATAACAGCATTACCATGGTCTCTATTGAGGATACAGTCTATGGAAGACACGCATACAGTCACGGAAAAAAATTATTAGACCACCCTTGTTTTCTTCATTTTCTTGTTCATTTTAATGCCTGGTACAACTAAAGGTACATTTGTGTGGACAATTATAATGACAACAACAAAAATAGCTCATAAGAGTTTAATCTAAGAGCTGATATCGAGCCATTTTCCATGGTTTTCTTGATAATAACCAAAATCACTGAAGTTCTTACACCATTGTACTGCCAAAAACAGTGCTTTTAGGCATTCCATGTTTTCTTTTCTGTCTGTTTTAGTCACATGATACACACAGGAGTTGGTACTTGATTGCATAACCACTGTTTTTGATGACTTTTAATGTTTCTCATATTTTTTTCCGTGACTGTACAATGTCAGTTTTCTTTGTAGTGACTTTTGGTATGTTTCAAATTTGCAAAACATTTTACAGACCAAGCGTTTCTGACAGTTTAGAACCAACCTTGACTTCAAACCATCCAGACATGTTACATCTAACTGTAGTTGTGATTTATCAGTGACAGCAGAAATAAGACGTCTATAAGCCTTCCCCCAGGATGTGGTTGAGTGGATCTTACCTGTCTCTCATTGCAGGATGACTATGTGGAGGCTTTGAGCAGACTGCACCTGACGGTCACCAGAGCCTACAAAGTGAACCCTGACATCAGCTTTGAGGTGTTCATTCACAAAGTGGACGGTCTGTCAGACGACCACAAGATTGAGAAGCAGAGGGACATCCACAAACGGGCCAACGACGACCTGGCAGACGCAGGCCTGGAACGAATACACCTGAGGTCAGCTTTATCTGCAGCTTTATCGCTTGGTTTTATACAAGCGGTTTAGGTGGATTAATCCTGTACGTTAAGGGTGTCAAACATACGGCCCGTGGGCCAAAGGGTTCAGTCCGGCCTGCGGGTTGAATTTATGAAATGCAAAAATTATATGTAAGGCATTAACAATCGAGGATGTTCAATTAATTTTAGTTCAGAACATTCAGACGAGTTTGCTCTCAAGTGGGTCTGACCAATAAAAGACTATCATACAGTTACATGACAATGTTTACAAACTATTCTTTCACATAAAATATGAATAACCTGAAGAAATATGAAAAAGCTGAATTGTCTTAACAGAAGTAAGTGCAATTTTAACATCATTTGGTGAATGTTTTTGCTCATTTTTATGCATATTTTCTTATTGTTTGTTAATTTGATCATATTGGTGGCTTATATTTGGTCTATTTATTTATTTCTGTTCATTTTGTACATGTTTCGCAAACTTTTGTAGTTTTTTTTTCATGTTATTCTTTATTTTGTTCATATTTCTTTTATATTATTATATTTTTTCCTAATAATTGTGTTCACGTTTTTCAAATTTCTCAAAATTCCTGTAACTTGTCATGCACATGTGTAGATGATGAACTGAGACATAATTGCACTTATTTTTTTAAACAAATTTCAGGTTGTTTGTGGATGCAAACATTTTCATAATGTAATTTTACTTTTTTCACTCTAAAACACAAAGAAAAGTTTAGGGTTGAGGTCATTTATAAGTTATTACTTAACTGGTCCACTTGAGATCACATTAGGCTATATGTACAGTATAAGGCTGAAGTCCTTTTTACACCCACTGTTCTCATGTTTCTTATACCATCAAAATTGACCACTATTCATACTTGTATCATTATATAACGGGCTTATTATTTATCTGTTGTGTCGAGTTTAAATTCTGATTATTCTTAGCTTTTTATTTCAACTAGTTTGTGGTCAAAGAGCTGAAATAAGTCTAATTTTTCTTTGTTCCAGCTTCTATTTGACCAGTATATACGACCACTCCATATTTGAGGCCTTCAGCAAAGTGGTCCAGAAGCTCATCCCACAGCTGCCCACTCTGGAAAACCTACTCAACATCTTCATATCTGTGAGTAATCCTGACCAGGCTGAAAGTGCAATATTAGGGATGCAATTTATTGATTAATCGTCATTGGCTTGGATTTTTTTTTTGCTCAAGTCAAGATGTTTTTTGTGTAATTCAAGCAAAAAAAATCTGCCAATTGAAGAAGTGAAAATCATCTTGGTAAGATTTCTTTAAATAAGATTTTCAAGATCTATTGTCTAAAAATAACTTCTTATATCTCACTGAAAAGTTACTCTTTTGGTGATTATGTCTTATTTTAAGTTTGATGAGATATTTTGACTAGAAATTAGAAAAATACACTTGGTAAGATTTGGATTTTTTCCAGTGTATTTCTCTGCCTGTATTTGGTGGACTTTTGCTGTGTGTGTAGTCAGGTGTTTGGTTTGTGTTTTTTGTCTGAATGTACAAAAGACTTGTGTTGTGTCCATGACGAAACCTTGAATCCCTTTTTGTTTAGTTCTGTTTTGAGACACTCATTTAGTGATGCACTGTCAGTAAGACCACGGCCTGTGTGTAGGTTTATCTGACCGTCACACACATCGGACTCAAGGTCTCACTTCTAGGTCTAAAATAGCACAAAATGTAGATAAATGTCTTAGTTGCAAAACAACTTTTAAGTAGTAATGATATATAGGAAATCTGTTTTTTTAATTATTAGTACCAACAGGAAAACTGATACCATCTCACCACATCTATACTCTCTAATTTTTGTCCTAGACATCTCCCACTTAATACCAGGTGTTAGTTAGTACTCATCCATACAGGCCATTAATGTGTTATTTATGTCAGTACATCAGTGAAAATATACTATTAATATAATTTATTATTTACATTTATAAACTTTAAAAGGGAGCTGGTTGTAAAATCTTTTTTTGTTTTTCAAAACAATGTTTTTTCTGGTAATACTTGTGCCCTTTTATTAAACATTAAAGGCAGACTTTCACAGAGAATGTTCACAACATGATGTTTAGCTCCCAGTCCATCTATTGAAAAGGCGCCGTGTCCGCCATCATCATCTTCATCATCATCTTCATCATCATTATCGTCATCATCATCGTCATTTCTTCAAAAATCTTCTCTGACAAAACTACTGTTCAGATTCATTTCAAATTTCATATGTAGCTTCTTTGGGAAAATGTCTACAAAGTTTGGTCGCAGTTTTGAGAAATTTAGATTTTTTGGATTTTAGACATATTTTTGCAATATTAAAAAAGTTGCCTTTACTTGTAATGGTCCATATGCTGATGGTTTATAACACAGATGTCAAACTTGCGGCCCAGGGGCCAAAACCGGCCCGCCAAACAAAAGGTCCAATCCGGTCTGTGGGATGAATTTGGAAAGTGCAAGTTAGGGCGTCAAACTCAAACATAATATAATGATAACCTATAAATAATGACAACACCAATTTTTTCTCTTTGATTTAGTGCAAAAAACATTAAATGATGAAAATATTTACATTTACAAACTATTCTTTAACAATAAAATGTGAATAACCTGAACAAATATGAACAAGCTGAAATATCTAAAGAAAGTTAAGCGCAATTTTAACAATACTTTGCCTGTCACTAAATGTTTTGTGCCTTTGTAGGTCTGATCTGTACATATGCATATGTATGAATGATAAGTCGAGGCATAATATTGATAAAATTGTACTTATATTTCTTAACAAATTTCTTTTTTTTCAGGTTATTCACATCCTTTTTGTTTGGATCGTTTGTAAATGTAAATATTGGCATAACTGAATGTCATGTTTTTTTACACTAAAACAGTTTGGAGTTGTCATTATTTATTGGCTATCATATTATTATTTTACTGGTCCAGCCCACTTCAGATTAAATCGGGCCGAATGTGGAACCTGAAAGAAAATGAGTTTGACACCCCTGGTTTATAACTTGAAAATGGTTACAGATATCAATATAGTCACTGTTGAGCTCTGATAGGAAGTCATATATGGACTTTCATTTGGGTCCATGACCTTTGACCTTGAGTGACCTTAAAGGGTCAAACTCAAGGTCACCAATGTCTAGATTTCAACAGTCTTCTTTTCCAAAACTTCTGGTCGGATTCATTTAAACATTTTTTATGTAGCTTCCTTTGTACAGCGTCTACAAATTCTGCTCACAGTTTTGAGATAATGAATTGCATTTGGAATATATTTGAATATAGGAAGTCATATATGGACTTTAATTTATTGAGTTCTCCTCCAGTGAAAGTACCACCCAGTTCTATTGGGAGATTGATTTCCTGTATCAAGACCACAGGACTCTAATATAGCGGCAGAACCTGACAACCTCACAAATTCAAATTGTTATTGATCCTTGACTGAACATGCCGGATATGTGAGATGCAGGGCCATTGGTTCTATTTTTTTTTGTTTTGTGTAGCATTCCTATATTACTTCAGATTCAGATTCAAGTTTATTTGTCATTTCAGCATATAAAAATACACAGAAACGAAATATTGTACTCAGGTCCCCGACTGGCAGCAGCATTTAGTTAAAAATAGTGTAAGTTACTGATAAAATAATAAAAATAATAAAATACTGATATAAAAAAATAGCAATAACACCCCCCCTAAAAATTACTTATAAATAACTAAAAAAAAAAAAGTTTTATTTATAAAGTATCCACATTCATTCATTTATTCAGTATTAACAACAGGATCTGATCATTCACTACTTGTTAAATCTCACAGAAAACTGACACACCTGTTAGTAATAAATAAAAGTCAGTGAAATCCTACATGAATAATGAAAATTTAAAAATATAAAAATGACATCTAAGGGTGTATTCACACCAGGAAAGTCTGATAGTTCACTTGCTTTGGGCCGGACCAAGTTTTTTTTTTTTTTTTTTTTGGTGCGGTTTGCTTTCACATTGTGCATTTTTGTAAGTGGACCAAAATCTGTAAACAAAACCACATGTGCTGAGGTCGTTCAGCCATTGGACAGAAATGAGCAGTGTCGATTAAAGTGCAAAGTCCAAAGTGAAAGGAGAGAATCATGGAAATTTTGCGTGCTGTTTTTGTTATCGTCATAGCGATATGGTTTTTACAGATGCAGGCGTTTGCACAAATGTTTGCGCAGCAAGAGCATTTGATGCAACGTCAGGTTTACGATATTGTAGAATTCATTTCTCAATGACGAAGACACAGACAGACGTCTACGGAGGACAGCGCTCATGTGCGCACATCATGTTGTGACTGTTGCTCTTCTTTACACAAGACGTAACAGGTCTGAAGTTGGAATTATGCTAGTGTATGAAAAGACTGTTATCAAAAAGCATTAGTGCTCCGTACTGCTGACCTATGTGTAGCTATCCTATATCACTGGTAAGTTTAGCCAGGGACAGAATTCCTTAATGCAGGCAAAGTTTGCAGGGGGTGATGAAGTAGTTTATTATTTTTCTTTTCAAGCACAACAGTCAAATCTAACCGGAGTTCTGAAAATGAAATGTCCACAAGTTATTGTTTTTCATAAGTACTGAATCCAACCCACACCCACAATGAAGCTCAATTACCGGGAACATAAACCAAAATTATACTGGCTTTTGACCTCTGCCTTTCTACAGTGACAATATGAACTAAGAACGCACCGTTTCCACAATAGTAAAAAAAAAAACAACTGTGTCGAATCGGGTCTGGTCTGCTTTCACACCTCAAATAAACCACACCAGGGTTTGTATGGTACCTCTCCAGCTGGGTCTCGGTTCACTTGTTTGGTCCGGAACAGAGTTCGGTGGTTTTTATTCACACCAGCCCAAAAGGTCCGAACCAAGGGAGCAAACGAACTCTGGTTTAAATGGACCAAACAAGGCAGGTGTGAATACACCCTTAATGACACACAGCTTCATAATAAAACATTCATGTGCACTTGGTTCTGCAGTTTGCAGTCCAGTCACTAGGTGGTGCTAAAACATAACTGTTCAAACGAACCACAGACGTAAACATTGGTTGAAATGCCACAAGTGCTTTTCAGATTGTTGTGTATGTTTATTGAATTTTATTCCTTCTGTGAGTATTTGTTCCTGATAGAAAAAAAGTAATGTTCTTGCTAGATGTTGTCTACAAGTGCTGGCAGTGCTGGCATTTGCTATGGGTCACCACACTTACCCACAATGCAATGAGCACACAGCACCCAAATGAATTAATGAAAAATATATTAACCATTTCAGGGCTGTGCACTGTTCTCCACTTTTAATTTTTTTTAAGTAGTTGTGTAACTAAACAGCCTATTTAGCCAAGGTCTGAGTGAGCCAGGATGTTTGGATTTTGCTTTCTTTAAATTTAAGATTTTGCTTGTGATCTTTTTCTCCAAACACAGTGTCCAATATAGTATATTTATCATTTATATGTATTATTTCTACAAAATATTTCTTTACCAGCAGGTAGTGTTCATTAGAGTTAGTAATAAAATGTAAATTTTATCTCATAGGGAGATGGAGAAGTGAATCAAGTGTAGGGATAGAAAGAGGTAACAGTCTGACTGAAAGAGTAACAGGGTTTAAATTGGCTGGAAGTGTGTTAAAGTGACTGGTCCTTGAATCTAGCTTCTGTTAGCTGTGGAAGTGGCAGGGTGAGTTTTTGAAGAGGTCCTGATTATTGAACGTGTTTCAGTGGATGGGATCTGCTCTGACTCCAGAACAGTGGTGTCCACTCATACAATCACACACAGATGGAGGGGGTCGGAGAGAGGAACACCCGTGGATCAGCACCTGGATAAGAGGACACTGAATCAGAGTTGGGGAGGCAAAGCAAACAATGAGCTGCTTTCACATGTATTCAAATATAATACACATTTTTGCTGGAGTTTTAGAAAGCTGCCATAAGAAAATACAGATTTTTGTGTATTCATGGCAGTTCAATCTCCGCTCAATGAACACTTTGAAACTGTTTGTTCCAAAGGTAAGGACTGAATTAGGCAAAAAATCTTTTAGTTTTCAGCTCCTGATGCCTGGAACAAGCTTCAGTCTGAGCTCCATATACAGACACTGATTCTTTTGACTGATTTTAAAGAGAGTTAAAACTCTGCAATCAAGGCTGTTGGTCTGTAAATGTTTCGGCTGGTTGTATATGGTTGTTTCTGCAATTACAAATGCTTTTATTATTGTAAAACTGTAATAATGTAACTGTAGTGCTGCCCCCCATCTCAATGGGACTAACCTGGTAAATAAAGGTTAAATAAAATAAATAAATAAACAAGTGGTGCTGGGCATAATAAAGCATAAGTAAATGGGAAGATTAAAAAAAAAAAAATCATAAAAAATGTGAACTTTGACCTACTTTTCCCAAAATATAATGACATCTGTTCTGGGTCACTGGCAAATTATAAACCCAATTTGGTAAGAATCGAACGAAGAGTTTTGCTGCTGAAATGTTAACAAACACACAAAGAAACAAACACACCGAATCAAAAACAATACCCCTTATCTTCCCTTCGGGGGGTGGGGTGGGGGTGGGGGTAATAATAATATTGTTAGATTGCAGTTTGCGCTCATGCCTCACACCAAAAGGGTTCTGGGTATAAACCTGGGGTCTGTATGTTTACACGCACAAAATGTTCTTGTTTTTGACTCACAAAAGAGAACTCCTCATAAGCTGTTTAAAAGACATGAAATGATTAAAAAACAAAAAAAATCCACTCATATTCCTGTCTGTATCCAGGAGTGCATACCTTCATTAAAAGAGTATTTTTAGTAGCACATTGTCTGAATTCATTCTCCCTCTTTCATTCTTTCAGATTTTGACGAGGTCAGCTTTCGATATTTTTTCATCCAAAATCCCATTATCATTTTTTCTTAAATTTTCATCTTCGCTCTTTGCCTCTACAATGAAAATAAAAAGGATTCTTTGAGTTTACTTGATTTTATTGTGGACATCGGTCCCACACGATCAGAACAAGGAGATGTGACACGCTTTTTCATTTTGTTTCTTTGAACTGGTGCATGTAAAGTTAGTGCATTTAATTCAAATCACAAAGCTTGAAAGAATCATGTTAATGCACATAACACATAATTTCCCTGTTCCCCTCATATAAATTTATTGCATTGTGTGACAGTATTTAAATCATGTCCAGGGTACACTCAAAGAAACAATTTCTTGGATGAATGTAATAAAATTATGGAAAGAATTCCCACCTAATTAAAATGCTTTCATTTAGTGAGACACAATTTTGTTGAACCAACTAACTGTAAGTATGCTAAGTGAACATAAAGTATTGGCATTACTATTACTTATTTGCAATGCATGGGTCCAACTTAATTTGTAAAAGTTGTTTCAACATATTTACTATGGAAGGATTTGACGTAATTGTCTTGGGTCACATTAACTTGTATAATATGATTACGGATAACTTATTTTGACAGGGTAGAGACAGCTGTGTTTTTAGTTGGTACAGTAACACTAATTAATCATGCTGATTGAACAGTACTATAGTAAATTCAGTCATCAGTGTATAGCCTATTAAGCTGTTCATAGATACTCAAAGATTTTCAACCCTTCCCTTCTGTCACGGTTCCTTACTTAAGGGCGTTTTCACTCAGCGTACTCGGATACGGACCCCAAAGTCCGCTTAATTTTATCCATGTGAATACAACTGTTCCGTGCTCGATAGGGATGGGAATCGAGAACTGGTTCTTTTTGAGAACTGGATCCCAGTAGCTCGATTCCTTGGAATTTTTTGCCTGCCTGCTTAACAATTCTGCTTATCGATTCCGCCTTTGTTGCGCATGCGTGATGACGTCGCGTGTACGCTGCATTGTTTTGGTCAGAACGTAGCCAACATGGCGTTGAGGCAGAAATGATCTAAAAAGATGACAACAGGTCCACTGGAACACTGTCAAAGCTTCCATGTCTTCAAAAGGGTAAAATCCCTCCAATATGTTCAAACATTTGTCCACAACATTTACAGGAATGTCACATATTTGATTCGCTACTTAGTGACGCTTGTGAATGTAGCAGCAGAGTGAACGCTGGGCCCAGTTCCAGTTCCAGTGTGGGCAACAAACGTCATACCCAAATACAAGTTTCTGAAGGTAGGGGAAAGGAAATGAGGTGCACAACAACGGGAGACGAGCTGAGTCGAACTGGCAATATGCGGCAATAGAGGAATTAGTAAGCGTCTTACTTTCACTGTAGCCCCCCCCCAAACCAGGCCCAGCGTCATCTGTTATTATTATTTGTACATACTGTATATGTTATATTTTCTATGTAGAGATGGAAATATAAAAGACAGTTAATGCAAACATGCCCGTTTGTACTCTTTTATTCCCTCACCCAATGAGAATCGATAAGAGAATGGGATCGATAAGCAAAATTGATAATGGAATCGGAATCATTAAATTCTTATCGATTCCCATCCCTAGTGCTTGAGTACTGTGCCTGAGTCCAGTTGAGAAGGTAGTCCTGGGTCTGGACTTCCCATACTCCAACACGGTATGTTGCTGTGTGAATGTGATCTCTGCCCGAGACCGGAAGTGACCTAATCACCATTTGGGAGTGGGTTAAGCACCACGAGACCATAGACGGCGCTCCTGACACAGAGAAAGCCCTGTGCTCCCAGGTTTTTTTTTTTTTTGGTTTTTTTTTACCTCTGCCTGGAGGTATTGTGATCACTTTGCTTTGTGTGTTTGTGTTTCCAAAATTCATAAAAAATTCAAAATGACTCCAATTAGCCTCCAATTTGATCCACCTGTAGCTAATAACAATATCTTGTATCTGGCACAAAATTGTCCACATCCACTGTGGAATGTGGACTCTGTGGACATTTCCATTTAACATTGAAAATCCCATTTACCACACATTTTTCATTATAACTCAACACATATTGATTGGAATTTAATATAATTTGACATACACATGACTGGTACCAAGCTTCAACTTTGCACAAAATATCCTTCTGCTCCATTTCTCTTCTGTTACGCTCTGTTGACTTTTGTTATTTTTTATGCACCACTTTCAAAAAATCATAAAAAATGCAATTCGTGAAATATCATTATGAAATTTGTTTTGCACATCCATAGTTTAAAAAGAAATAGTCGATCCACACATGCACACTGTTCGGGGAGCTTGATGGAGGTTTGCGTTCTCTGAACACTTGTTTAAACCTGTCTTGTCCATCATCATAACAGCAGAGTGGTAGTCCAGCTGCCTTTTGGTGCTGAACAAATTTGCTTTGCCAAGGGAAACTTCATAAAGAATAAGAGGCTCCCCCTGGTTTTAAGTGTCGTCTTAGGTAACACGAGCTGGAGCTGGAGCTGGCCCTCAGTGCATGCGCTGGGGTATAAATTTGGATGAGGTCCGTGACGTACTCTGGGGCCAGTCCATTCAAAGCTTTAAACACAAACAGCTTTTTACCGAGAAATGTTACATTTTCTCACAGGTGGAAATCCAAACCTCCACCCATCTGCCTAAGTCCACTACAAACTTACAGGAAATGCTGTAATAGTCTTAAAGTATTAGTTTTCAGTTAAATTGAGTGACATTAGATTTGCTGGGGGGGGGGGGGGGGGTGGATCCCTAAATCCCACAACAACACACTCCCACTGCACCAAACCACAGCACTAAAGCCAGAAATCCGGGGTAAAACCTGACCTTAAAAGGTTCATTTTTGGTTGGTGTAATTGTTAGAATGAATAGTTGTCTGTCTCTGTGACCCGTACTCACCTCATGAGTCCATCTTTTCATTCGCTGCTGTTACGACCAATGTGTTTGTCATCATCATCTCAGTCATGGTGTATTAATTTGTCACTGTTTTGCACAGTAGTAAACCAACTGAGTTTCTAAATGAGGAGCTGATACACGCTAGAGCAGGGGTATTAAACTCATTTCAGTTCAGGGGCCACTGTGTGGTAAGTCATATTTTTTGCTCTAATTATTTTTGTGATTGCATGGTTTGCATTTGAAAGTTGTGTAAATTATATTTGTGAGATAAACAAAGATTTTTGACACTGTTTATCCACCTTCACGATTATCTAATATAAGATTATTATATCCCGTGTAGATCAGTGTTCTTATTTCATATATCGGCCAATATATTGGTTATCGGCCAATATTGGATATCAGCCGATATATTGGATATCGGCTTTTTTTAACCCCCAATATCGGTATCGGCATCAGCCCCAAAAATCCCATATCGGTCGGGCTCTACATGACACCCTGCTGCCGCTGTGGATGGGATAATCCAAACGTACATTTCATCTCTTTTCTGCGTCGTGGGTGCTAATCAGTGAAAAGACCTCCACAAAGGACACATATATCCTTGCTTGTTGTTCCCCTGGAAAGTGTCTTTAATCATCAACATGCATTTTAGTAGCAGAGACGTCCTAAAAACATCATGTTGATTGATTTTCAGGTCAAACGCAGGAGGAATCAAGGAAGCACAAAACAGACAAATGAGATGATCCTATAGACTGCATTTTTGGTCAAATATGTATACATGACTTTTGTAGGTTTTAGATTCAGGTTTCTTAAAGGGTAACTGTTAGGGCTGCATGATATTGGAAAAAACTGACATTGTGATTTTTTTTAACCCTCCGATATATATTGCGATATGAAAAATACTCATGAGGATATAATAGCTGTGTGGTGCCGACGTAAATGGTCAAACGAATTAGTTGTGTTTCCTTTCATTGTGGAAACAGGTGCAAGGCACTGTCGACACAGGACATGTTTCAGTTTCATCCTTCTCGTAGCTGAAATAATTCAAGATAACTGACTGTGCTTTTCTTTTTGGCACCAAGTCTTAGTATTCGGTGATTTTCTCTTATTTGTTGCTCATTTTTCAGTGTTGTTACCAGCAGTTACATGACTTGGACAAAAATAGTAGACTTACCTCACAGAACCGCTGCCTCAGTTGAAGTGGGAGCTGGTCTATAGACGGAACCACCTACTCTTAACATTACTAGGAAAAGAAAGGTGATTGATTTTGCCTTTATTTGATGCAGTAGAGAGACAGACAGGAAAAAATGGGGGAGAGAGAATAAGGAAAGACATATAGCAAATGGCCTCAGGCCGGAATGGAACCCGAGGTAGTGAGAAAAGGCTTTGGACTGTTTTGGATGTGGTCCACCAGGTGATCCACCACACCAGCCTAAAGAAAGGCGATTTCAACATGATATCTAACATACAAATTAATACTCTGTGTGTCTGCACTGTATGTGTGATTTTTTTTTTTTTTTTTACCGCATTTGACTTGTGTGTGTACACTGTAAAAAATGACTGTAGAATTAACACCAAAAAGTTGTAAAATTGCAACATAAAAAAACTGTAAGTGACAATACAATGCAAAGTTGTTAATTTGAAAAGATTTTTGTGTTAACGATTAAATCAAATATAGCTGTAGTGTTTACAGGAAGAGTATGTAAACAAAACCAGATTTGTATGTAGAAATGATGTATTTCTATTGTTTTTAGAAAATAAAACTGGACATTGAAAACAATGTGGTGCTGTTTAAATTGCAAGACCATAATGTTGAAATAACAGCATATTTGCATTATATATATATATATATATATATATATATATATATATATATATATATATATGTTTAAAGTTGTAAAAAAGTACACATTTAACAATGTAACATTTTAAACTTGTAAATTAATGGGTTGGTAGAGTTGGTAGAGCAGCTCGTCCAATAACCAAAGGGTTGGTGGTTCAAATCCTGGCTCTGACTGTCCATATGAGAAAGTGTCCATGGAAGACACTGAACCCTAAATTGCTCCCAGTTGGACCTGGTGGATTTGGAAAGAGCTTTGGACACCATGGAGGTGGAAAAAAATGCGCTAAATAAGTGTAGTCCAGTTAAATCTACATGTTTAAAATGTTCAATCTACATGTTACTCCATAAATATTTTTACAGTTGGATGTGTTTTTTACAGTATTGTTCTGGAAACCATAGCTGCCAGTTTTTTTCCATTAAAACAACAGGATTTTTTTTTTTTACAGTGTAGATATGCACACTTCTTAAATGCAGGGACAGTCCAAATGAGTGGAGGTGACCTGAGGCCATGTTCACATGGGAGGGGTCCAGTGTTGCCTAGGGGCACCATGAGCTGGAGGGTACTCTACTTTGATTGGTGGCGCATTGGGACTGTTTTTATTTTAAATGTCTGTGTGTGACTAAAATCTCAATGGGGTGTTATGTTGCCTTTGGTTATAGGCAGTTGCTGATATTACCTGCAAATTTAACAAAGATCAGACAATAAACCTGCTCCAAACATAAGAGTTTCACAAAACTGAGTCTGTTTTTTTATGTCACATTGTAAGACGCCTCTAGGACAATTACACCTTGGATGAATGTTCCTATTACGTGGCTGTCATCTTCTCAGCTTAGACCCAGACTCATTTGTTAAAACACGTAAGTTATTTAATCACACAAGCAAACAAAAGCAATTGCTGTGTGAGGTAAAATGTGTTGGTTTTGTCTGGAGTTGGCATTGAAGCTCATTTCAGGGCTTCAGCTCCCTTTTGAAAAAGCCATCTGATGACAAGCGAAACAAGTGAAAATATCCTGATTAAAGCTCAGCTCTGAAGTGATAATTATTCTCTCGTCTGGGATCTTTTACTTGTACTAAGTAACCAACCTCTTAAATCATGCTGTGGATGGAGGCTCAGAACGCGGGTGAACTTTTTCTCTTTTAGTCATTAATGAGAGACGGCTGATCGTTGTGAGGCAGTTTAGGACCTTTAGCTGTCAAAATGCTGTAAAATTATCTACTGTACCAAAAATACTTTTTATTGATACCATGCCGTCTACATTCCTGATTTGTTCAAGCTTTTATTTATGGCAGCGTTTTTCAGGTGAAGTGTCTGATTTTCTCTTGCTAATTGAGAATCAAGCCTTGATGAAAACAGATGACAGTTTTGCATGTCCCTGAGGGAAAATCAAACACAAAAACTGCAATAAAGAGGATATTTTTAATTACACCGAGCCTCCCTTTCAGTTTGACTTTGTCACCAGTAACCTGAACTGTAAGATTACAAGAGGCCTAGTGACTTTGATCCTAAATATGTGTTAGCTCGGTTAGTGCACATGTGTTATAGGAGTGCAATTTATGACTCAAATACTTATTTGTACTTATTTTTTGCAATTGGTTACTCTAAAGACTTGTAAAAAGAAAATCCGAAATGTCTTTGTTGATGTATTCAAAATGCTTTACCTGTGGCAGACGCTGCTGCTCTTGTTGAAATCAATGTTTTAAAGTTTTAAAAGCTTTTCCAGCCTCTCTGTTGATATTCCTTATATTTTATTGACTTGAATTAATTACAGTACAATGCATATAAGATTCACAGTTTAACTTTTTGCTGTTTATAGATCGTACACATCATTGTCAGATCTGTTTTTCGATACGGCTTCACTGATAGACATTTACCGATCCAAACCACAGTCTCTGTAAACGTCATCAAAAATTAATACAGACTGCCTAAAGTCGGACCTTTCATCTGTCTCTCCGTCTCTTGCTGCGTTTCTCTGCCTCGAGCATCATGCCGTGTTCATTTCCTGGAAGAAAACTGCCATGCCGTTAAACTCAACTATGTATTATGGAACATTTTTGCCAAAATACAGCTCTGTAAAAACCAGTGGCAGCGACTGGCCATAGAATTTAATTTTAGTCCAGTAAAACCAGTCTTACATACAAGTAATCAAATCACTTTAAGCTCATAACAGCAAGGTTATGCCACTGTTCTCATCATTATAAACAACATATAGGCTTGTTTTTTCAATACAGTGACATTACATGAATAGTTTACTATTACTTTATGGATGTGATACATATGTTTGGTACAAGTCTTTGTTGTGTCACAAGTCCATACATTAACCCTTTCATGCATGAATTATGAGAACCTTAATCAAGATTTTTTTTCCTGAGGGTTTTTATTCCTCTTTAGGCATGAAAAAACAAACAAACAATGCAATTGAATTTTTTTTATTAATTTATTTTTCATGGAGTTACAAAAATGTCCACTCAGCTGGACACCATGCGTTAAATTTTTGAAGCAAAGAAACATACATTTAAAACCCATCATCATAAAGTGATAGACTGTGTGAAAACTATGAAATAAAAACATTTTTAATGCAGCTAATCTGATGTTTTCTCACATTTTATCATACTCTAATACTAGTTTTTACTTATTTCATGGAAATAATACCAAAAAAAATGTTTGAGAAAACTATAATTAGTCTTATAACAATTATAACACTTTATATGATAATATCCCTTTTTAATGTTGAATATTTAATTTTACCGTTTGGTTATTAATTTATATTCTCATACATGATGTTGTTTTATCTCACTCCTTCATTTTTGCATTGATTTGACAACATCATGTTATGTTATCTCTGCGCTCTGTACTCCGATTCACTCAATTTATTTGAAGTGTCATGTTTTTGCATTTGCTGTGCATATCTCTTTTATTGTGCTGTTTTCTGTTGTCTTTGCTTGCATCTTGTATCGTGCTGTTGTCCCTTTCTGCTTTGTCTGTCAAAGCACTTTGTCAACTCACTTTTTAAAGGTGCTATATAAATAAAGTTATTATTATTATTATTATTATTATTATTATTATTATTATTATTATTATTATTATTATTGTTGTTGTTGTTGTTGTTGTTGTTAATTAGCACTTGATTTAAACTCAAACACATTAGTGCAGACCAGGTTTATCAAGAACAGCAAAGTTACAGTAATGGTCTGAATGTCAGCGTAGAAAATGCACCAGCGTCCACTGTGTTGGTTGATATGGAACTAAAACAACTAAACCCATGAATATATAAGAGAACAGCTGGAGAATAGCTGTCCACTGTAGTGACCACTATGCATGAAAGGGTTGAGGTATATCCAGTAGCTGACTGAAAACAGTTTGTATATTTATACCGTAGATGAGTTTAACTCTGTTTGTAGTTGCTAAATGAACATATTCACATATATTCGCAGGATTCATAGTCCCTTAAAATCGAGCTGTTCTGACATCATGTAAATAGTTTGTGTAGTTTTGTTTTACCTGCCTGTTGTAAAATAATAGTGGATTTATCATCTATTCATGAACAGTCACTTACAATAAGCATAGTAACACTCAATCTGAAGTCTAAGCGTTAAACAGCACAACTAAGTGGATGTTTTTTTTATAGGGATGTACAAAAATATTACGTAAACATGAAGCCATCAATGGGGTGTTACACAATAAACATAGCTATACAAGTTCATATTACAGGAATGAAATGAACAGTTGTGAGAGCAAATCTGCATGTCATGTGTGAGCTGTGAGATTATTGTATCTGCTGCATCTGTGAAAAGCTGCTCACAGCTGGCATAGGAGGCGTCTACACACACACACACACACACACACACACACACGCACACACACAGCAGATGACAGAGTGTGCTCTGACAACAAAGGGTGAGTGTGGGTTTGTTATTGCATCCCATAGATCAGCTCCTCAGGTCATTATTTACTTCATCTCATCAGTGCATTGTAAATTCATTCCCTCATCATTCCCACAGGAAATGCTTGGAAAAAGTGTTACGCTGTTATTTTAGTGACTTGAACACTATTTATAAATAAAATCTGCATAAGTTTATGTGAACAGTGTAACTGCAAACAGTGGCAGCGAGCAGACACTTTTACAGCTGATGCCGTTCATCAGATTTATCTGTAATTATAATTGTAACTTAGTAGACTTAAAGTCATTTTGAGTAAAATACCAGATCTCATCCATTCACTTATACTGTAGCAGAGCTGAAAGAAAATGGTTCAACACACAGTAAATTATATATTTTCTGCCATTAGAGCCACTTTCCTAAATGTAATGACAGGGCACCCACTGCATGTCCTGCTGTTAGCTTTATAACACAACAATTAATACAGATCGTATTTGGTTTGAAGAGACGGTAATGGTAAAGTAGCTGGTGTGTTTGTTGGAACTGCTTCATTCATACTGATTGTTTTGCATATCCCTATTATACATATTTTGTGTGTAGCAGTATTTTAAGTTGTTACGCCCGGCCTAGGGGTTTACCAGGGCGAACATAATGTGCTCACTTTTGTCCCCTCCCAGCTCCCAAGCACACACGTCAGTCGAAACTAAAAATTCACAATATTTATTATTAGTATTTTTCTCAACAACTAAGGAAGGGTTAGGGGAGGGAGCGGCTAAAACAACAAACAAAATATCTTCTTTTACAATTCAAACTAACTTACCTAATCAAAATAAATGCAAGAAATAAAATACAGAAAACTAACCTGAACTCCCTAACCAAAAACAGGAGAAAACGGGAAAACAAAAGAGCCGACCTCCCCTACCAGAAAAAGGTTCAATCTACAAAAACTATTTACAACTAGATACAATCAAATTTTGCAGGAGCACACGAAGACTGACGGTCACACACACACGAACACAGGGTTGAGAGCTGGCAGGAGGCAAGAGCGAGCATGGATGGAAGCTCCAGGGCCATTTTTAAAGGGGCCAGGCAATCACCTTCCACCAATCCGCTTCCTGCAACAAACAGACACAAAAGGGGCACAGCACACCTACAGGACGGGGGAGAACACACACTCTAAACAGAAAACATAAACACATATACATATAAATAGACAAATTATGACTCAGGGTCATAACATAAGTACTAATGAGTAAATCACAATCAGATTACCGTACTTTCCGGACTATAAGCTGCTACTTTTTTCTCGTTTTGAGCCCTGCAGCTTATACAGCGATGCAACTCGAGTATAGATTTATACAGGCTAACGGCCTCCAGGGGGCGCTCTAGCAGGAAACGCAAAGTGAGACAGACAGGTGGAAGAGGTGACGTGAAGAGGAGAAGTTTGAAGCTTAACTTTTAACAATCATTTTGCGTGTCATGCACAAACCCTCATCATGGAAAACACACGGAGAAATGCGTACGATGCAGCTTTTAAGTTAAAAGCAATCCATGTGTCTGTCCAAGAAGGAAACAGAGCTGCTGCACGTAAGTGCCATTGAGAGAGACAACGGAGGACAGACTGAGAAGGTGTGTGACGAAGCCTTTCTGAGGCTGTTCAACTCTGACACTAAAGACGACTGCAGTGGTTTCAATGCACAGAAGGAAGATGAAGACACAGATCAATGACTTTTCTGGGTTTTTGTACCAGCCGTGTTAATGCCGTTTTACTGCCGTGTTCCAGGCACTGTTTGGAAAAAAGCAGTTAAGGTATGGAAATAAATATTTAACCCTTTCATGCATGAATTATGAGACCCTTAATCAAGATTTTTTTCCTGAGTGTTTTTATTCCTCTTTAGGCATGGAAAAAACATGTCTAAAGAAAATTTTCTTATGAACCTATTTTTCAGGGAGCTGCAAAAATGTCCACTCAGTTGGACACCATGTGTTTAATTTTCGAAGCAAAGAAACATGTATTTACTGATATATTGTGTGAAAACTACAAAATAATTTTTTTTTTATTGCTTAATGTAGGTAATTCATTTCTCAGACAGGGGTAGTTGTTTGTTTACTTGCTTTACTAGTTTGTCTGATAAATGAATTACCTATAATAATTGTATGGGGAAGACAGTATGAACCTTTACCAGACATTTTTAATGCTACTAATCTTATGTTTTCTCACATTTTAACATGCTAATACCAGTCATTACTCACTTCATGGAGATAATATGCAAAAAAATCCAAAAAATGACAACTTAAAAAAAAACAAACAAAAAACTGTTAATTACAGACTTATAACAATAACAAGCACTTGATGTACACCTAAACATGTTACTCTAGATCAGGTTTATCAAGAACAGCAAAGTTACAGTAATGGTATGAATTGCTGTGTATGGGATGATGCATAAGTGTCCACTGTGTCGGCTGATATGGAACTAAACAACAAAATCCATGAATATATGAGAACAACTGTAGAATAGCTGTCCACTGTAGTGACTACTATGCATGAAGGGGTTAAGTAATCTTTCTGTTTACCATCTTTCTGTGTAAATATTTCCTGTTACATTGTGGACACCTGGCTTATAGTCAGGTGCGACTTAAAGTCAGGTGCAGCTTATAGCCCGGAAAGTACGGTAATAGATTCAGCCAATTAATCTGAGGCAGTAGGATGTTCTAAAAACTATCTACTTTGTCCAGACATGACTTTGATCGCCGCTGATGGCTGTGCTCCCTCCACCTGTTACCTGGGGTGAACCGCAGCTTTTTACATTGATGTTGTTATGAGCGTCATAAGGTGTTTGCTCACTGTTTACTGTTATTAATGCCAAAAAGCACTCAAGATAAGTCTGTTTTGGTAGTAGGCATGGTCAACCAGCTTTTCAAGCCACTGAGTGTAAAAGTGAGCCAAGCTAGATGTCCAACAAGTGTTCATTTTTGATCATTTGTGGCCACTTTTGCTAAAAACTTGTTTACACAGGATTTTCTCTTGATAATAATCTAAACTGAGAGCCCATGAAGCAGTGTTCTGACCTGCAGTCCTTATACGCTTATATTCAGTGAGGCTGACAAGTGGTATTTATATTGTATCTCAAGCATGTTTAATTTATTTCTCTCCACTAAAATAAAATCTTGAATATAAAGCATCACTTCCTTATGCATGGTAACCTATGAGAAACTGTGAGGAAAAGAAATTAGGATTCAGCTCACACTACAGCATAACTCACACTTAAGGACCCTCCTTATCAGAAGCATTCAACAGACTCTTTAGAAGCAACAGAAAACAGCCTAACATGCTGTAGAAAACACACAAACACACACACACACACACAAATCCCAAACATCCAATCCACACATTCCATGATGTTTGTTACCATTTGACAACAAGAAGTTACAAATACTAGTGGGACAGTGGGACTGTTGAACTCAGACAAAATCAAGATTGTAATCGCAACTTGTGATGCTGTTGAGTTTGTGTATACGTTATACAGTGACTGCACTTTTTTCCTCAAAACAAGCCTAATCTACTAGAAAGCTTTTGTGATAACATCTATTTCATTTGTAACTTAATGAAATTTAAACATCCTACTTTGTAATAAACACATAATCATTATTTTTCTTTATGGCTTAACTGTAACTTAAGTCATCTTCAGATTTCAGCTGAATGAACTGCAGTGCTTGTATGAACTGTACCTTTGTGTACTACTTTGTTCAAAAAGACAAAATACAATGAAGTCTACAATAAACATGAATGTATGGGATCATCAGTGACCAAAACAAAAAGAAATACCACCAACTTGTGGACTCACCTTATGCAGAAACCTATTCTGATGCATTGAAAAGAAAAACACTGGATGGCCAGAAAAACTCACAAACACAGGCCACAGGTGTTTACATGGGCATCTGAAATAGGATCTAACATTTATTCAGATTAAACCAGGAATAAAAGTTGTCATGTAAGCGCACGGACTGATGAGCCTCACAACACATGAACCTGAAGGGACTGGAACAGTCAACAGATTGTGTTAAATGTCAAAGCTATGAATGAATCACATGCAGTGCAGCACATACAAGATGGTGGAGCTAACATGGGTACAAATATGAGGCTAACTGAACTTTTAACTGAACTTGAAATAAAGCCTGACCTTTCCAGTCAGAGATTTGTTGACATTATTTCAACCTTAAGAAGCTGTGCAGTTCGCTTTGGTCAGTTCTCTTTAAACAAAGTAGAACTGCAACCGATTAATCGATTAGGTGCTTGAAGCGAATGCAAAAATTCACGATTCGATTAATCGACTAGAATTGATTGAAGGGAAATATTCTATTGCAGTTTTCCTGAATTGAAGCTTATTTGTGCGTCACAATAAGCGTCCGTGTGAAACACAACAGTGGAACCAATGTTTAACAGCAGAGAAATGAAGGAAACAAAGCTTTGATTCAGGAGAATTGTGGTTGAATTATTTTTTTGGATCATTTTGAGTCGATTAATCGGTTGCAGCTCTTAAATAAAAGCTCAGAGCAGTTCAGCAAGAGCTTGGCCTCTTGATGGGGGCCTCGCATAACCATCCATCCATCCATCCATCCATCCATCCATCCATCCATCCATCCATCCCTCCCTCTTATCCGGGTTGAGGTCACAGGGGCAGCAGCTTAATTAGAGAAGCCCAGACTTCCTTCTTACTGGGCACCTCCTCTCGTTCTTCTGAAGGAATTCTGAGGCGTTCCCAGGCCAGTTGACAGATGTAACCCTTCCAGCGTGTCCTTGGCCTGCCCTATGGTCTTCTTTCATATGGACATGCCTGGAACACCCCACCAGGGAGGCGTCCAGGAGGCATCTTGACCAGATGCCCCAACCACCTCAACTGGCTTCTCTCGATGTGGTGGAAGTAAACCATCCTCCAATGGCAGAGGATGAACAAGCAGCAGCGTGCACTAAATGTGTATGTCATCAACCATGGAAATATCAGCTGTCTGTGCTACATTTGGGATATTGCACAGGTGTCAAACATGCGGCCCAGGGGCCAAATCTGGCCCGCCAAAGGGTCCAATCCGGCCCATAGGATTAATTAGTGAAATGCAAAAATTACACTGAAGATATTAACAATCGAAGGTGGAAGAATCATTTTAATTCAGGTTCTACCTACAGATCTCAGTTGGGTCAGATCAGTAAAATAGTATCAGAATAACCTATAAATAATGACAACTGCAGATTTTTTATCTTTGTTTTAGTGAGAAAAAAAAGTAAAATTATATGAAAATGTTTACATTAACAAACGATCCTTTTACAAAAAATGTGAATAACTTGAACAAATATGAACAACCTGAAATGTCTTAAGAGAAGTAAATGCAATTTTACCAATATTTTACCTGGTAGTATATGTTTTGTGTGATTGTAATGTAAGTTGTAACGCACATGTGTAAATGATAAACTGATAAACTGAGGCATAATATTGTTAAAATTGCACTTGTTATTCTCAAGACCTTTCAAGTTGTTCGTGTTATTAAGATTTTTGAGGAAACGTTGTAGATGTAAAGATTATCATAATGTAATTTTACTTTTTTCAGTTATTATTTTACTGGTCCGGCCCACTTGAGATCATATTGGGGTGAATGTGGCCCCTGAACTAAAATAAGTTTGACACCCCTGGGATATTGCATCAGACCTCATTGAGACACTGAAAGTATTTGAGGAAGTGATCCTTGAAATGCATCCTTCTGCCCCTTGTGTCTGTTCTTAAACTGATGCTATAACAAGAAGGTCCGTCTTCAGCAGGCTTAAAAACTTTGGGGAAGACAGTCTAGTGAGGTGATTCTCCAAGACAGAGAACATTAAATGTCTGGTCTTGGCAATTTTCCTCAACCCCTGTTACAAGGGCAAGGCATTCAACCAAACAAAGGCACTGCAGAAAGCCGAAGAAATGATGAAAGAATATGATGACGAGCAAAAATGGAACAGTCTGGTGAAACACAAAATCCAACATAAAGACCAGACTTATCCCTCTCCACTTCTTGGAGACAGTAGATAAGTCAAACTTCTTGAAGCAGCTCAATAGACCAGTCCAGCTTTGAAACTTGAAGTTGGAGTATTACTTGGAGGAGCCATTGATTGATCAGAGTGCCTGTGGAGTGGTTAAGGGAATTAAAATGCTTTCTGCACCAGACAGAAAGTGTCTGTGCCCACTCCACCGCCATCAAATGTCAGACCATGATTGGTGAGGTCAGGATCGTCTATGATAAGTAAAGGAGGCACCTTTCAGGGGAGACCATTGCTGTTTTTTCCATTACAGCCAGAGGGTTTTCAATGGGGACTACTAGTTAATCACTGATATTAGCCTGAAAATTGTCCATATTTATCTTTTCATTTAGATATTTATTTCAATGATTGTGATTTTAATTATTTCCTTTTTTATGCAAATAGTGATATGATATTATATACTATACATATTATGTTTGGGCGACACGGTGGTGCAGTGGTTAGCACTCGTGCCTCACAGCAAGAAGGTCCTGGGTTCGATTCCAACACCAGTTGACTGGGGGTGGGACCTTTCTGTGTGGAGTTTGCATGTTCTCCCCGTGTCTGCGTGGGTTCTCTCCGGATACTCCGGCTTCCTCCCACCATCCAATGACATGCGCTAATAGGTTAATCAGTTAATCTAAATTGCCCATAGGTGTGAATGTGAGAGTGATTGTTTGTCTCTATATGTTCAGCCCTGCGATGAACTGGCGACTGGTCCAGGGTGTACCCCGCCTTCGCCCCTATGTAGCTGGGATAGGCTCCAAGCGACCCCCGTGATCCTAGTGAGGATAAAGCGGGTTCAGATAATGAATGAATGAAAATTATGTTTGATTCAGGTGTTCATTTTCACTGCAGGAATGTTCATTTTCAAAGGATGCAGCCTCTTTGCAAAATAGTGTCAAGGAGACAGTATTCTTTTGTTGTGTCGTACACTTGAGGAAGCACACCATGGTCTTAAGGTGACCAGATCTTTATAGAAGAAAACAGCACATAAGATAAAAAGTATGACTTTGTCAAACCTTTCAGTGTGCAGCTGCAGCTCAGCGTTTTTAGTTTCATGTAATGAGTAGGGCTGTGTATTGGCAAGAATCTGGCGATACGATACAAATCACAATACTAGGATCACAATACGATATATCACGATATATCATGATACTGTTAAAAAGGCAATTTTTTGTTTGTTTCTTTTTCAAAATGATTATTTCCTTGAAGAATTGAATTACACCAGAAATATGCACAAATACTAAACACATTTTTATTTGATCACAACCAGATCTAAAGCTATATCACAAAATGTTTCTAATTCTCCTAGTTTCCAAAGGAACTACCATCTGCCTGTCAGACAGTAAAAAGTGCATTTAGGATGCTTCAAATAACCATTATTTAATAAAACAGTGTTAAATAATAATACGTAAAATATAAACAATAAAGAAAAACAAAAAACAAAAATGAACCTCCACCATATCTGCATTTGAATAAATACCTAAAAATATCGATAGTCATTTTTAATATTGCTACAGTATCGTGAAATGAAATATTGCGATATATTGTAGAGCCGATATTTTCTTACACCCCTAGGAATGAGGGGACTTATCATACGTACAGAAGAGGGAAGGAGAATGTGGCTTTTTGTGTACATTTTGTGTACATCAAAGGTGTGTTCCTAATGTTTCAGGCTGTAGAGTCTTGACCTGGGGAGATGGCTCTTCAATATTCTGCCATAAATCTGTTTAGTGGTTGCTGACTCTTTTTTTTTCCTACTGGATATATGTTGTTCTGTACACTCCCCACTGCTGAAGTCTAATTCAGATGTACACACATATTTACTTTTGAGCTTATATGTTTATTTATTTAGATTTTTTGCCTCTGGAGTGTCCGAGGACTCGTGTGCAAATTTGCACTTGCCTTGCAGCGGTAAATTTGCATATGTGTCTTATACATGAAATTATCTCCAACTTGAGTGACCCAACCAGATCCAGAATTATTTATAAGTTCAACGCCACTGCTGGGTTCTAAAGGCATAAGTTCAGATCATAGATAGTGAACAGAGCACAATAACAACATGCCATGAATAAATGATGCATAAAGCGTTTCTATACTGCTGACAGAAACAACCTCACACACTGTTCCAGAGGCTACCACGCAGAAATCTCTCATTATCAAGTCCTCTGAAGAGACACTGAGTACTCCAGCACCACTGAGACCTGAGCACTCCACACTCTACCATGTTTCAGCACGGTTTCTAAGAGCTGACTTTCTTCTTTTTTTTTCTATGTTATGGCTCCTTCTATTTGTTAACGTGTTCTTTTGTTGGAAGCTCCAAGAAAAAGTCCGGATTCTTTTAGGTCTCATTTTTATAAATTTAATTTGGCTTATCTGGGCGACATGGTGGTGCAGTGGTTAGCACTCGTGCCTCACAGCAAGAAGGTCCTGGGTTCGATTCCAACACCAGTCGACGGGGGTGGGACCTTTCTGTATGGAGTTTGCATGTTCTCCCCATGTCTGCGTGGGTTCTCTTTGGGTACGCCAGCTTCCTTCCACCATCCAAAGACATGCACTGATAGGTTAATTGGTTAATCTATACTCCGTGCCAATGAAAACGCAACACTTGAAGATTCTTATATTTTTTTAAATCGATGAGGATTTTTATTCCATAAGCTCTTTTAGGGCTGTGCAGTTAATCGAAATTCGATTACGATTTCGATTATTACACGCAACAATTACAAAAATTATGTAATCGAGAAAAAACGATTATTAATTTTGAGTTGTTTTAATTCACGCGCACTCAAGCTACCATGAGCTGCTCTGCCCCGCCCCCCTCTAAGCTACTGCTGCCTGCTAGCCGGCAGGTCCACCCCAAGAGGAAAGTTGTACCTAGCGGTCTGGAAAAATAGCAGGAGAATCAGAGCAGAAGTGCTTGGTAAACAAAAAAGGCAAGTCAAATACAATTGTATGGAATCACTTTGGGTTTGATGAAGAGCAAAAACCCATTACGTGCAAAAAGTGTTTCGTAGTTGTGCCCGCACCGACCGGTAACACAGCAAAACGTTTTAACCATCTAAAGTTTAACCACCGCGACCTTTATCATAATCTTATGAAAAAGTAAAACACATAAAAAAAAAACTCCGTCTACAACTTCATCCACAATGCAGTCTTCAGTCTCCGAATCTCTTTACGCTGCAACTCCCGGATTAACCTAACTGAAACCTCAGGGCACGCCACTGAATTTACTATGTTTCATACTACACTGAACATACTTGAATTTATAATTTGCACTTTACATGAGTTTTTTTTTTTTTTATTGCTCCAGTTCTATGGCAAGTCTAGAGCAGTTTAATTCCAGTGCACTATTTGTTTACAAAAGGAAACATACTTGAATTTACAGTACACTTATTTGCATTCAAAGATTTTTTTGTTTCGTACAAAAGTGAACATACTTTGTTTTAATGGTTAAAAGCTTTATTTATATTTAAAGAGTATATCTTAGATTGTTTTGCAAGAAAAAAATAAGCAACTTTAAGGTTAACAAATAATCGCTTTTAATAATCGTGATTTCAATTATTGCTAAAATAATCGTGATTATTTTTTTTTTTCTATAATCGAGCAGCCCTAAGCTCTTTGGAATTAATCATAGGCCGTTTCGATACAGTAAAAATAAAAAATCACATCCAAATTTGTTGACAAAAAATAAGGATAAAGAAACAAACTCAAGGACCCCCAAAACCAAAAGTCACAAAGCGGTCCCGGAGGTGCTGAAGCTCAATGTAGCGATCCTGCTGTGGCGTGGTCACACGTGCTCGTCCAGGGCGAGGTCTGTCTGCAGTTGAGCCAGTTTCTTCATGCCTCTGTTGCATCCTGACTATGGTGGACACATTGCATCCAAAACGGCGCGCCACCTGCCGAGCAGAGATTCCGGCCTCCAGGAGCCCCATAGCATGGCATCTGTGGTCACATGTCAGTCTAGGCATCGCTGAGTTACTGCAAATGATTTTCATGCTTTTCAGTTTATCTTTATATACAGAACATGACCACTCCTTAACTGACCACAATTCCTTAAGTTGAGCAGTTCATTGCTGAGCGATGAGAAAAACAAGTCTTATGAATGCAGACAAGTTCATTCAAGTGTGACAATAGCTCAACCCATCTGATGTTGTTAAGAAATTGTCTGGGATTATCTTATACAGGTGAAACTTAAACATATTGATGCAGCTCAGGAACAATAAAACACATTCAAGTGTTGCGTTTTCATTGGCACTGAGTATAAATTGCCCATAGGTGTGAATGTGAGAGTGATTGTTTGTCTCTATATGTCAGCCCTGCGATGAACTGGTGAAATGTCCAGGGTGTACCCCGCCTTCACCCCTATGTAGCTGGAATAGGCTCCAGGTGACCCCCGTGACCCTAGTGAGGATAAAGCAGGCTCAGAAAATAAATGAATGAATGAATAATTTGGCTTATCTGACCACAAACAAAGTACAAAGTATGACTCAGCGCTGAGGATCCACACCAAGCAGGAAATGGATCCAGACATTCCAATGCACATCACTTTTATAATCCTTGTAAACTGATCTTCAAACTATGGGCTGACCCCCTTCTGCTAGGTGGGTTGGATCACAGAAAATGGACTGGTGTCATCTGACTCTAAAGTCAAGCAGATGTGATACCTCAACTCTATGTAAAACCCCATATTGACAGTGTGTTTACCTCATATCTCCTGTGATTTACAATCGTATGTGGACATGTGTATTTAACCTTCATGCATGAATTATGAGAACCTTAGTCGACACTTTTTTCCGGAGTGTTTTTATTCCTTTTAGGCATGTAAAAACAATACAATTGCTATTTTAATATTTTATTTATGAACCTATTTTTCATGGCATTCCAAAAATCCATCATACTTTGAACTTTTGAAGCAAAGAAATGTGTATTTAACAACAACAGAAAATGATATACATTGGGAAGACTATGCAATTAAACATTTGTAATGCTCCCAATCAGATGTTTTCTCAGATTTTAACATATTCTAATACTCACTTAATGGAGATATTATGCAAACAAAAAAAACAAAAACAACTGTTAATTACACTTGAAGAACAATTAGCAATTGATTAACACTAAAACATGTTACTGCAGCTCAGTCGATTAACAGTAAAGTTACACTAATGGTATGAATTGAAGATGAAATACAGCCAGTGATGCATGGCGTCAATTTAGTTTTAATTGCAAATTTCTTCCCATATGAAATAAATATCTGGAATTTTTAACACTGATATTAATCCTTAGATGTTACAGGATGCAAGCATATTTTTCTGCCTACAGGGGTGTCCTGATATAGAAGGATTTACAAGATATTCCTGGGATGTTCAGCATTTCTGACTTCCTGTCAGCCATCTTGGTTATGAGTTTAACCCTTTCATGCACAGTGGTCACTACAGTGGACAGCTGATCAAAGGTGTTTTCTTGGATATTTATGGATTTGTTGTTTTGTGCTTCATCCCATACGCTGCAATTCAGACCATTTCTGTAACTTTGCTGTTCTAGATAAACCTGATCTACACTAACATGTTTGAGTGTAAAAAAAATGCTAATTGTTACTAGACTGTAATAAACAGTTTGGGTTTTTTTTTCTAAACAAAAAGTTATTTGTTTTTTTGCATATTATCTCCATGCAGGTACACTCAAAAAAATTATTCTTGGCTCTAATAAACATGAAGTAATATTTTAAAGTAAAATGTAACAGAAATATATGAAATTTAAAGTTTATTTATCCGAAAAAGTCAAACATAATGTGAATATGCTTAGTATAAAGTGAATCTAAACAAATAAAGTAAACTTTATTAACTAGATCACACTGAGCGTCACAGTCAAACACAGTTTATGTAAAAATTTGCATTAACTAAAGCAAATCGGACTGAAAGTATTTAATTTATTCATATTGACTCAATATGATAGAGAAAACATTGTATTAAATGCAACTCTTCACATTAAACTTATGTAATAAAATTACATGGAAAATTTACATGTCATTGAAATACATAAAGTCAACATTTTTGGCTTAATTATTTTTTTGAGTGTATATTAAAATGTGAGAAAACATCATATTAGCAGCATTAAAAATGTTTTTATTTCATAGTTTTCACGCAGTATGTCAGTAAATGCATGTTTCTTTGCTTCTAAAATTAAACGCATGGTGTCCAGCTGAGTGGACATTTTTGTAACTCCTTGATTAAATAGATTCATAAAAAAAATCTATCGCATTGTTTTTTTTTTTTGTTTTTTTTTTGTTTTGTTTTTTTTCATGCTTAAAGAGAAATAAAAACACTCCGGAAAAAAATCTTGATTAAGGTTCTCATAATTCATGCATGAAAGGGTTAAAAAAAAAAAAAAAAAAAAAAAGCACTTCCCATGACTGGCCAATAGGTGACAGTGTATGAGATCATGTACAAGCGTCCCACTGTGTTGGGAACTAAAATGTCAAAACCCCTAAATATACAGGAGAACAGCTTTTGAATAGCTGTCCACTCTACTGACCACTATGCATGAAAGGGTTAAAAAAGTGCCTAAGGTAAAACCTAAGTCCTGTGATCATAAATCTGTCAGTTTAGTATGTTGACCAAGATGTGACCTATCCTTTCAGTGAAACAAAGAAATCTAGTGACACAAAGGAATCCTAACTAATACTGACGAATATATGATTGAACTTAAGAATTCAACTATCAAAATTAAAATAGTATTTCATATTAATATACAGTATTAACATACATTATTGTCACTCACCATGTTTGAGTATGGAGCAGCGTTAATACCCAATAAACTAAAAAGACCAAAATAGACTAAACACGCCACGGGTATAAAATGGGACTTTGGCATTTTAGCGGGAGAGGAGAGGTGAGAGGTTGCAATGTCACTGCTAAATTAAAACTTGCATACATAAACTTTAAATATATGCATGCAGTTTGGTTTTATTTTTGTCAGTAAATAAGAAATGATGAAATATTCACAGCTATAACCGGTCGGTCTGATGTTATTCCAGTAGCTGACACCCATTTTCAACAGATGTGTTTAAATGAAAATGAAAATCTAAAACTGTGCAATAACTACTTTATTTACCTCACAGAAGACGACTGTCTTCACTTTAACTGTGTATGTGTGTGACTTGACAAAATGGGAGAGGGGAAGAGTGTGTGTGTCTTTTTTTATACTGTTTTTACCGCTTTTTACTATTTACAATTTTTTTTTTGCTTTGTGTATTTCGCTTTTTTTACTTGAGAAGTTCCGTCTTTTACACGCGCATCAGAATTTCCTAGTGTATGCTCTGTGTATACACTGACAATAAAAGGAATCTTGAATCTCTTCATTTTTTTCTTGATTTTGCTAGATGTATTTCTATATATTATTTATCTTTTCCATCATTTGCTGCCCATTTTTCCCCCACTAATCACCTGTTCAGCTTCTCTGTCGCCTTGTTATCTGTTGCTTGTTTTTGTTATCACTAACATACTGAAGGTCATCGACTGAAAAATCCAGTAACCCGTGTTTCTGTCTGTCCAGTTGCTGGGAAATGTTCCTCAGCTTAGTGTGATAAATGAAACTATAGGTTAAATGTAAGAATTTTAATAATAATAAAATGCTTAATTATCATTGTGTAATTTGCTGACATTTTTCAGATGCCATTTTATTTAAATGTGTTCACATTGTAGCAATGAAGTAGCAAAGTCCCCAGAGAGTGGCTGGTATTTATGGTTTGGAGCCTCACTTGTCTCCCTGGAATAAATTAGAATCACATTATTGCAGCAAAGCAATATAACGCTTAAAAACTACTCAGCTAGAGGATGCTTGAATATTAGGAATAATATGTGTGTTTTATGAAAATACAGGAGACAATTATTTAAAATGTATTCTCTCCGTGTTTAGTTGCCCTTCACTTCAAACTAAACGGTATTTAACTATGTGAAGTTCCTCTGGGGTTACACTAAATGAGATGTTGTGCTTTTTTAGAAGTGCTAATAAAAAGTAAAATGTTTCTTGGATGAATATGCAATATAAAATACGTCTTTCCTCAAAGTTGACCCAAGTTCATGAAGTTTCTACACATTTCTCCAAAAGGATGGGTGTTTTTGGATACAGTGAAACAACAGGTCTTATGGTGTCTGTAAATTGTAAATATTCAGCTCTTGAATGAATGAATGAATGAATGAGCTCTTTATTGCATCATCTTGGAAAGCCAAACATCCCACACTGTAGTCTGTTTTTTTGTGACAGAATGGTGTTACAGGCTCTGTTCCAATCTATATTCTGTGGTTATAGATCATGAAAGACCAGCTCTATCAACTGGTGGATCTGAAGTGAGGTCATCTCCGGTGTTGGACATGTATTTTGTCACAGATGTCAGTAAGGCTTCATGTTGTGCTAGCACTAAATGACACTAACAGTAACTTAAAGGGGTCATATTTGCTAAACCCACTTTTATTAGTCTGGTTCATTTATTTGTGTGTTTGGACACTAATAGTTCCAAAAGTTTGAATTTGAACCCTCCAGGTGCTGCAAAGCTATCTTTATTTTCATTTTGGGGAAAATTGAGTGGATTTCTACAACCTGTTTTAATTCCTTCTTAATTTGTTACGTCTATAACTAGTTGCGTCACGACATTTGCGCATATAAGGTCAAGACTTCCGACGAACATTTCTCCAAGAACGCCATAATTGTTTATCAGCAGCAGCAGTTGTAGTCCATACTGAAAATATGTCCAAACTTTGAGCAGATTACCTAAAATGTTCAGTTGTTGGTTGAACAGGACAGAGCAGTACAGCCAACAACCTGGAGGGGGCGGGGCCTGAAGTGGCTCATGTGCATTTAAAGGGCCAGCGCTGAAAACGACCTTTCTGGTGTCATTACTCAGAAATAGAGTTGAAGATGGACCTGTGGAGTTGAATTAATGAAGAATTTAGACCCAATAGTAGCATTTACAGTTTATGTAGACCACAGGGAAATGTTTTAAAATGCATAATTCCATGTAAAAAAAAAAAAAAAAAAAAAAAAGCAAAATATCACTCCTTTAAAAATATGAGAGTAATTGCATTCGGTAAAAACCTTCCTCCATTTTCAGAGCCAAGGATAAAAGAATTCAAGTAGTTATAAGCTCAATATGCAGTGCAATCAATCCATAATAGAAGCAACAGGAATAAAGTAAGAATGAAAAATGAAAATAAAAAATGTTTTAAAATGCATAATTCCATTTTGTTTGTTTTTTTAAAGGAAAATATCACTCCTTTAAGGTTTACATGAGGTCCTCCCCTTAATGCTTATTGACTGTAAAATTATCCACCATGGTTAACACACAATTTCTCGTTGACAGTTTGATTTATTAGCTTATAAAACATTTCCAATACCAGGTATCAGAATAAATTGAGGCAAGCTTGTCCCGGAAAAGAAGGTATATGTAGTGGAATTCAGAGTTAAAGTTTGCTCTGTACCTGCTACAAAATCTGACTCTCATTTGGGAAGATTAAACCTGAGTAGTTCACCTAAATGAGGCTGAAAAGATGGCAGGACCATAACTGTCCAAATTGTACACGGCAAATTCAAAGTAGACAAAAGTATCATTTTCAATCAAACCTAAACTAAGTGAGAAGGCCAGTCTGACATGGCTCTGAGAGTCTGTCTGTCACAAACACCTGGGTCTCCCCTGATATAGAAAAGACCCAAACTCACTGACTAACTTTGAAACTGTCATTTGCATGGTGTGCTTCTCCAGTAGTCGATAAATCAATGTCAGCCAGGACTTGTTGCTCAACCTCAGATGCAGCTGAATGTATTGGCTCAAAGGTCAGGGTCAGTGCCTGTTCTGAATCATGTATAGTCAGTTGACGCTTACCTTGATAAAAATATAGTTATATCCGTCCAGTGAATACATTATGTGGATCCATGCATACATTTCCTTTTATGCATGGGTAAAGTATTTACCTGTCAGACTTACTGGTTACTTTCACTGAAGGAATGGGACGATTACACTGGGTTACAAAAAAATGTTTTTTGCAAGTTGTCTAGGTTTTTTCAGCTGAATTAGGACCATTTTGCACCGCTAAATCCAAAAATGACATGTTTTTCTCAATCAGGTCAGGTTTTTTTGCTAATTTGATTTTGATAAATTTGATGCATGACTTGCATACCATGTGTGGCGCCCAAACTTTATCTTGGTCACCAAGTTTAATACCAAAGTAAGATTGGTAAGCACACTTTATGAAACTTGTGACTTGATTCCTGTTAGGTACACTGGTGTATTCACCGCAGATGTAGCAGAATACGTCAGGCTTATTTTTGCAAGATCTTCTAGTCGAAGCCATTTCATTCACCTGTAATATTAAAAAAACCCTTAATCATAAATTGGCAAAAGTAAAATCTTCAGAACTCGTTTATTGCAAGAAATATGAAAGAATTTTGTATCATATGATGTGAAAATGCCCATAAATGTAAGCAAAAATGTTAAAAAGCCAATATGTAGCATAGTTCAGATAGTTGACCTGACTGAGCAAAATTAATGTGATTTTTGGATTCAGCACACCAAAATGATCCTAAATCAGCTCAAAAAACTTAAACAATAAATTTGTTGTTGACCAGTGTTATTCGATACGTACCGATACGAGTGCACCGGTAGAGAAGCTACGAGTGACTGACCAGAGCCTGGCTTTTCCACCACATAAGTGCATATCTGCATTTATAGGAAGAAGATGCTCCTCCAGTTAATCCCTCATCTCCTTTTTCCAGTCGTTAATATCTGCTCCTCCCTGATACCGCAGTAAATGTCTTCAGTCCACTCAGTCGGACTCACTGATAACTCCTCCCCTAAATTAGCTGAGCACGTAGCAGCGTAGTTCAAGTGAATGGGGTGTGGTGGGACAACTCGAACTCGTAGATGTCATCAGTCGTTCAGGTGAAGGCAGCGTGGACAACTCAGACTCATGGACACACAGGTGAAGCATGAAGGCAGTGTGGGTAATCTGAATATAAGAACGACTCGTGAACGAATGGCTCGCAACGAAATGGTTCTTATCGTTCACTGAAAAGAGCCGTTCTAAAGACTCGACTCGTCCGCGAACGTCACACCTCTCGTGCCTGGCTGAGCGAGCCAGGATGGATAACAGCTGTTACAGATATCAGTGCAAAGTAACGCACCACATTTCACTGCTGGTAATGGTAACGGCGTTGTAACGTTTCAAATAATTATTCATTAGATTACCTGTTACTGGAAAACAATAATGGCGTTAGTAACATCGCTATTTTTAATGCCGTTATTCCCAATACTGGAGATGCCACACATGTATCTTTAACCCTTTCATGCATAGGTCACTCCAGTGGACAGTTCTTCTCCAGCTGTTCTCTTGCATATTAATGGGTTTTGTTGTTTTAGTTCCATATCAACCAACACAGTGATGCTTATGCACCATCCCATAATACACTGACATTCATACAATTACTGTAACTGTGCTGTTCTTGATAAACCTGATCTGCACTAACATGTTTGAGTGTAAAACAATTATTTGTTAGACAAAAAGTTGTTTTTTTTTGCATATTATCTCCATGAAGTGAGTTTTTAATTGCATTAGAATATGTTAAAATGTGAGAAGACATCAGATTATCTGCATTAAAAATGTTTTTATTTCATTGTTTTCATATCACTTTCTGATATTGGGTTTTAAACACATGCTTCTTTACTTCAAAAATTAAAAACATGAATATTTTTCTAATTCCACAGAAAAAATAATTCAATCACATTGTTCTTTTCACGCCTAAGGAGGAATAAAAACACTCAAGAAAAAAAATCTTGACTAAGGTTCTCAAAATTCATGCATGAAAGGGTTAATATATCGGATCTGAGATGCTGTATCGAGATGCGTTTCGTATCGGCCTTACAACTAAGATTCCCAACCCTGTTACGCTGTAGTTTAGTTAGGAGCATTTCCTCCACAGGACTACCACCCATCTTCTTCCCTTTGATGTGCCTTCAAAGGTCCTTCTTCTGTGGAGAATGCTCCTCCAAATCTCTTTTTTTATGGGAGGCTTATTTATTTCAGTTTTTGGTGTTGTAACTGCAGCACTCCCGAACTTCCACCCCCAGTTCATCTGAAGAAAACTTCTCCTTTCTCTGCCTTCCCTTGATTTGTTTCACGCTGATACCTGAGAGAAACACATGCGTCAAACCCATCCTTATATTATGCTCCTCTGATTACGAGCCGCTACGAACATCTGTGTTGTCATTGGAGTACTCACGCTCTCATTAGGTATGTCTGTGCTTAATTTTGTACTTCTCTTGGTAGATTGGGTTGGTCACTATGGAAATGAACTGACTGTGCCCATGTTCATGATTTGTGCATTGGTAGTAGATCACCTACAGAACTGGACCTCCCATTGGTGCTTCTTCTCGATTGTGACCTCATTCTGACTTGCACTGCTTAGTAGACCTGTCCCCTAGAAACAAATAGGGCTATGGATGTCATGTTTTTTGTTGACTTACAGTAGATCACATCAAATGTTTCCAATATTGATCTCATTCAGTCATTTGATCTATATCACAGGTGTCAAACATGCGGCCCGGGGGCCAAATCCAGCCCGCCAAAGGGTCCATTCCGGCCCACGGGATGAATTTGTGAAATGCAAAAATTACACTGAAGATATTAACAATGATGTTAAAATCACTTTAATTCAGGTTCCACATATAGACACATACAGTCCAATTAGATTTCAAGTGGGTCAGAACCAGTAAAATATTATCATTATAACCTATAAATTATGACAACCCCAAATTCTCACTTTGTTTTTTTAGGTGTAAAAAAGTAAAATTACATGAAAATGTTTACATTTACAAAAAACATGAATAACCTGAACAAATATGAACAAACGGAAATGTCTTAAGGAAAGTAAATGCAATTTTACCAACATTCTGACTGTTACTAAATGTTTTGTGCGATTGTAATGCACATGTGTAAATGATAAACTGATAAAACTGAGGATTAATACTGTAACAATTGTATTTGTTTTTCTTAAGACAATTCAAGTTGTTCATGTTATTCAGGTTTTTAAGGAAACTTTGTAGATCTAAACCTGGTCATAATATAATTGTACTTTTTTCACTGTTATTATTTTACTGGTCCGGCCCACTGGAGATCAGATTGGGGTGAATGTGGAACTGAACTAAAATGAGTTTGACACCCCTGATCTATAGCATCATAATGCCTTTAGTAACAGTATCATTAACAGTAATATTTAAAGGGCTTCTATGTAATAATTAACATTCCAAACCTTCAACAGCAGGGGAAGTTGCATAACGGAACATACTTATAACTTCAACAAAACAACTATTAAACACTACATCTCCATAGTTTATAAGACTCACTAAAGCTTTTTATTTTACGCACATCTGTATTGGTATTGGTATTAGTTTACTTCTTCAAACAAAAATTCATAATTGGTTTGACATATGGCCAAAATAACATCTTATATGTGTCTTATATTCTTAATTTACACCATACCTCTGTTAACTTAGTTCTATTTTTAGACAAAAAAAAAACAACTAAAACATCCTGGTTTAGATGATCCAGTCCATTATTGGATTTCCTTTGGAGAATTTATTTATTTATTTCCACCATTTCTTGGTTGGTTGACGTGCTTTTTTTTTCTGTTTATATATTTACACTTCTTTTTCTTTTAAACTGTTTCCCACTACACACCACAAGAGAGTTGTCTCTTAATTCTGTTGTACATATGTATAATGACGATAAAGGTATTCTATTCTATTCTATTCTATTCTATTCTATTCTATTCTTAAACGTACTGTTTTCTTCTGCTCACGTTTGTCTACATAACTTCTATTTTCTACGATTTTAATGGTATTTTCACATGCACAGATATATAAAACAGCGGGGTATTGGGGAGAAATCCAGGTATGTTAATCTGATTTCTTATAATCAGATTACTGCTGTTATCTGATAAAACATATCAGATTATAGTGTTTATATGTCACTTCAATAATCTGACAACTCCAGAAATCGAGTAATGATCAGAGTATCAAATCAAATCAAATTTCTTTTTATATAGCACCAAATCATAACAAAAATTATCTCATGACACTTTATATATAGAGTTGGTCAAAACCAGACTCTAAGGCAATTTACAGAAACCCAACAGAAATCTCCAGGAGCAAACACTTGTGAGTGGTGACAGTGGCGAAGAAAAACTTCGCTTTGACAGGAGTATTGGTGTACACATAAACAGGCTCATTGACATCTTTGACATAACATCATCGTTTATTCTAGACACTGATAATTCTGAGTAATTTTTAAATGAGATTAAAACAAAACATAATGTGCATAAACTTTTATTACATTACACAATCTCCAAATATGTTTTCTGCTTGAGTTTCATTAGAGGAATGTTTACTGCCTAATATAAACCCGCTATCATGTCAAGAGTTCTGAGAGGTAAATTCATTTATTTTGACCTTTACTTTTTGCCTACACTACATTTACATAGTTCTTGTGGAACAAGGATGCTCCGACTCTGAAGACAGCTCATCATTTTAGTTTTATGCAAACTTTTGACTTGTGAAACTTTGTTTCCTGTAGCAGCTGGTAGCATTTGTCTCTCGGTAAAAACACAGTCCACTTCCTGCCTCACCACAACTCCCTCTCCTGTTTAGTTTTTTTTCAAACACTATCTTTAACTCATTGCAAACAGAGTATGAGGAGAAGCATCAGAGCTTGTTTATTAGTGTTGTTTTTTTTCCAGGGACCAAGGCCTGTTTCTTTTTTTTTTTTTTAACTTCATTTTTATTATTTATTTTATGTACATTACAAAACAAGACAAACATAGGGGACATTTGGGATACATTTACTACAATAAACCTATTGACTAACAATTGTTTTTAGCAGTGTGACGTTGAAGTGAAAATTGTCCATTTCTTCCATTTATCCTGACTCTGTTCTTCTTCAGTCCTCAGTCTATGGGTCAGAATCTCCATCTAAAATATTCCAGTCACAGTTTGTATTGAGTCTTTAGTTGTAGGTGGTTCTAATCTGCATCATTTTTTGGTAATAGTCTTTTTACAGGCTGCTAATAGTATTTTAAACAAGTATCTATAATTTTTTCTTGCATTACTACCAATAATACATCCAAAATACATCACCAAACATGTTTTAGGAATTGCATAACCCAATATCTTAACAATTGTTGAATATACATGATCCCAGAATGATGCAAGTTTAGGACAAAACCAAAAGACATGTGCATGATTTACATTGATATCTCCACATTCTCTCCAACAAGGCTGAACTCTGGACACATATTTAGCTGTAATTTTAGAAGTTATGAAAAATCGAATTATATTTTTCCAGCACTGTTTCCTCCACGTTCTTGAAGAAGTGTTTGACTGTTGAGTTCTCCAGATACTGATCCATTCCTCCTCTGAGACACATATTCCTAGTTCTTTTTCCCATTTCTGTTTCACATCCAAAGTGTTCCAACCTCTCTTCCCCATTAAATGTTTGTAAAGAGATGATATAATTTTGTATTTTTTAGAATGATATTTTCCAATTATCATTTTTACAAGCTCATTGTTATTAGAATCAATATTGTGCTTTATTTTTTTGTTATAAAAGTCCCTTAGTTGTAGGTACTGGAAGTGATCTCAATTTGCGAAGTCAAACTCCTGTTTTAATTCTTGAAAACTTTTAAAGCGGCCGTCCTGGGACCAAGGCCTATTTCAGTGCTGCAATACTGCATTTAGAGTAGCACTGCGTTGGGGCGTTTATACATTGTCTGTCCCCTCGTGTGTAATGGTAATGACTTGGGCTTGTTTGCCCTGTTTTCAGAATTCAGGAATTGAGAAGGCCTTCCTGTTCGACGTGGTCAGCAAGATTTACATCGCCACAGACAGCAGCCCAGTGGACATGCAGACTTATGAGCTGTGCTGTGATATGATCGATGTGGTCATTGACATCTCCTGCATCTACGGGTAAGTGGCGGATACTCAGTGTGATAATGCACAAGTCTCTGAGATGTCAAAAACATCCAAAATAGATGAAGTGCCGTCAGATACAGAATTATTTAACTTTGTAAATGTTTAAAGAATAAGTACGAGCCATTGAGCTATTGATGAGCACTCATCAGCTTGTTCATGATGGCTTTATTATTGATGATGTTATTATTCATCATATTCATCTTAAGATCTGACGACTGAATAATCTCTAAACTATCATTAATCATTAATTGATTAGTTTTAAGAATTTATCACATTAAAAATACACAGACTGACAATGTATGTTTTTCTCCAAAGTGCACATGTTTAACAACTTTATTACTTAAGACTTTGTGAAGCCTTTGAAATGTTATTTTTCTCTTTTCATAAATGTAACCTAAAATATGATCAGATTTCCATGTGAGGGAGCTGTTTAAACAAAGGAAATTAAAACATGAAACTTTTCATTTATTAATGGTTGAAAGAAAAAGGACTGAGAGTTAGAGTGAGCGCTGTATTAATAGTTCTGCGCAGTCTGCACTGAGAAAACAGGACTGTTAATATTCTTGCTAAATGAACCAGATAAATTTATTCAATCTGCAATTCTGTCCCAATTTAAGAGTATTCAGAGGGATCACATCAGATTGAATGAGTGAAGGATATTTTGAAGAAACCATTGGGTGCATTGGAAGAGTGCTTTTTTACTTAAAATGCTTCCTAACTGAATGAAATGACCTGGAAGTGTCTGGAGTGTCAACCATGACAAGAGCTACCCGAATTCTCTAAATGCAGAGGAGAGGAGCTTCACTGCTTTCTTAAGTACCTCCTTTACCAGAGGACACATTAGACCAATTGATCAAGTCAAAATGATATTCATACACAAAAATGGCTCTGAAAAACATCTGTGTTCTCATTCTCCTGGGTGGTCTTGGCTGTTTCTAGGACTGCGCTCTTTTGGACACAGATCTCAGATGTTGTTCCTGGTATCTGCTGGAGTCATCCACCCAGCTCGGAGGTCACTGCCCCCAGTCCCCCGATCACTACTGGTACCACTGTTGCCTTCACACCCCACATTTTCTCTACCTCCTCCTTCAGTCCTTGGTATTTTGGTGGTATTTTGGTGGTACTCAAGCTCCTCATGTTCCTTCTTCCTGATGTTGCTATCATAGCTACATATGTCCACTGTTGTATAAAGTACTGGAAAGTCCCACTTGAGTAGAAGTACATGTACTGGGGCTGTAAGAAAATATCAGTTCTGCAGTATATCATGATATTTAATTTCACAATACTATATCGATATTAAAAAATACTGTATCGATATTTTTAGGTATTTATTCAAATGCAGATATTGTGGAAGTTTCATATTTGTTTTTGTTTTTTTTTGTTTATATTTAATTTATTATTATTTAGCACTCTTTTTAAAATAATGTTAGTTCCTTTGTTAGGATTGCACAAAAATAATGTTATGATGTTAGTTCTGAACTAATAGAATATGAACATTTGAACAGGATCTTAAACTGTAATGTCTGTAAAACATAATTTGAGTTTTAACACAAGAAAATTTTGTGATATAGCATTAGATCCTGTTCTGATCGAACAAAAATGCTTACTATTTGTGCATATTTCTGATGTAATTCAATTCATCAAGGAAATAATCATTTAAAAAAAAAAAGAAAGAAACAAAAAATTGCCTTTTTAACAGTATCGTGATATATCGTATCGTGATCCTAGTATTGTGATTTGTATCATATTGCCAGATTCTTGCTTACTTTGATAGAAGCTCAAGTCACCAACTGAAATGCTACTCAAATTAAAGTCTTTAAGTATCTAGTATTTACTGTACTTAAGTATATCAAGTAATCTACAATTAAATGTACTCAAGTAATGAAAGCAAAAGTACAAATAAATGTTAATAACAACCAAAGGGAGTCAGAATTTGGAATATTATAAAGTTTATCCAGGATTTTAAAACATACTAAAGTTAAAGACAAGCATTCAAAATATTGAAAATGATGCCTACATCACACACTTCAAAAACAAGGTTACAAAACCCTAAACAGGAGTAGGCTACTGCTGGTATTAGAAATGTCAGAATTAAAAAAAGAAAACTATGAAGCTTATGTGGTACCTCAAAACATGGAGCCTACATTACACTTCGTAAACCAGGAATCCAAAGTCTAAACCATTGACAACCCGTTTTTTGCCATAGCTTCATTCAACTCTCCCTCCCTCATGTTTGTTCCTCGTGACCTCTCTTTTCTCCCTCTCTCCCCATCCTCCTTTCCTCCTTTGCTGCCACCCTTGCACATGGTGTGCTGCCGTTTATTAGACTGCTGCTCACATCAACCGATTACCGACAGGTTGAGTGTGGACCATCATTCGGACTTGCACAGTATGGCCCAATGACAAATCAGCTTCCTGGCTTTCAGTCATCAGTAATCTCAGCAGTGAAAACACCGAATTTTCTTTAATTTATTTTTGTAACGAGTAACAATACTGTGCATTAAAAATGTTTCAGAGTAGAAGTATGCAATTGAGTCAGGAAATGTAGTGAAGTAAAAGTGAAAGTAAACAGAATAAAAAATACTCAGTAAAGTACAAATTCTAAAGCATACTTGAATACAGTAGTGAAGTATTAGTACTTCGTGTCTATACAACACTGCATCTATCACTACCACTGACTTCTGATGTTTATCCACCACCACTATGTCAGGCTGATTGGTCGTCACCATCTTGTTGGTCTGGATCTGGAAGTCCCACAGGATCTTGGCCTGTTTGTTCTCTGTCACCTTCAGGGGTGTCTCCCATCTGGACCCTGGGACCTCCAGTCCATACTCGGTACAGATGTTCCTGTACACTATGCCCTCTACCTGGTTATGCTGTACCATGTATGCCTTGCTTGCCAGCATCTTACACCCTGCCTCAGGGGCTTCTCTACACAGCCTGAACTTGGGGTCTTGTCTGGTATGGTAGATCTCGGCCTCTATTGCTCTGGTGTTAAGGGCCTGTTCTTGTGAACTCATGAGTAGTGCCTCTGTGCTGTCTTTCAGTCCAGCCTTTTCCAGCCACTGGTATGTTTTCTCCATTTCAGTCACTTCCGTTGATTTGCTGCTGGTCCACGCTATGCAGGGGGTTGCCCTTCCAGTCTGTCGAGCTCCTCCTTCTTACTGGGCTCTTGTTGCCTGAGGCCTTCACTCAGCAGAGGTCACTGGGGGGCATCTTCTTGATATGTTCCTGGAGGCTTGTTGTTTCCTCCTGGATAGTAGCTGATGCTCATTAGTCCTCGTCTCCCCTCCCTTTGCTTTGTGTACAGCCTCAGGATGTTGGACTTGGGGTGAAACCCTCCATGCATGGTAAGGAGTGTCCTTGTCTTGATATCAGTGACTTGCATCCCTTCCAGTGGCCAGGATATTATGTCAGTGGTGTATCTGATTACTGGCAGGGCATAGGTGTTAATGGCCTGGATCTTATTTATGCCGTTCAGCTGACTTTTCAGAACCTGCCTTAGCCGTAGGTTTCTCAGTTTTTGGTTTCTTGGTCGAGCTCTCCACTCATTTTCAAAGCCCTTCTGTAGTAGATATAGAACTTTAAGGCGAACTAATTCACTTTGCTCACTGGAGTTCAGCAGTAGCTCATGCAGGTGACCACATGTTTGACCATGTGTACATGGTGAACCTGTGTTAGAAGGGAAGAGATCTCAGGCACCCTGTATGTATACTGACAGTCAATAGAAACTCTGAGGTAGAAATGTATGCATATTTCTACTTTCTCCTTTATGTGAAGCACTTTGTAACATGTTGTTCTAAAAAGTGCTATATAAATAAAGCTTTACTTACTTATTTACTTGTAAGGGGGTTGTAATTATTCATTGTGGATTTATTGATGACTTAGTGCTCAGGTAGTTGAGATAATGATGATTTGTCATGTTGTCACGGTTCACTGCACATGGGTTGGTCTCTTTGCAAAAGTGGCCCAAATAAACATTGAGCAATACTCAGTGGGTATCTGCACAATTTGAGGATTGATTTTGAAGGCCTATATAAAGGCCCCAAAAAAGGCCACCATTGTTAGTCCAGTGAATGGCATCATGCCACGTCTATCACGTGAACAGTGTCTCCGGGCACTGGGTATGGTGGAGGCTGGTTTGAGCTACAGTGATACAGCCAGGCGTCTGGGCTGTTCCCAACCCATAATCAGAAACCTGGTTGAACGCCACAACACCACAGGCTCTTTTGATGATAGACCACGTCCAGGGTGAGAGAGAGTGACAGCTCCCAACTAGAAGCACTCAGAGAGCGCAGACCTCCGCCAAGGCTGATCAGTGGCCCCCCCCGTGGGCCCCCCCACACCAAGGAGGTTATGTTTTTGCCAGGGTTTGTTTGTCTCTCTGTCTGTTTGTCTGTCCATTAGTGTGCAACATAACTCAAAAAGTTATGGACAGATTTTGATGAAATTTTCTGGTCTGCCCCCCCCCGTGGGCCCCCCCACTCCCGATCACCACCAAAATTTAATCATTTCTTCCTTATCCCATTTCCAACAAACCCTGAAAATTTCATCAAAATCTGTCCATAACTTTTTGAGTTATGTTGCACACTAACGGACAGACAAACAAACAAACAAACAAACCCTGGCAAAAACATAACCTCCTTGGCGGAGGTAACCAGGACCACACAATCCCCAGAAACTTTAACCTATGTGTGTTATTTGCACTGTTTTGATTTTAGTGCAAAGCTTGTGGGCTGATGAGTTGTGCTACAGTTTCTGTAGTGTAGTGGTTATCACATTCGTCTCACACACGAAAGGTCCCCGGTTTGAAACCAGGCAGAAACAGGTACCCAACATATGCATTTCTTTTGGGTAGCTCTCCCAAGAGGTGCTTTGAATTGAGCACATTGAATTGCTGCTATTAGTGAGCCTAACAAGAAGTCCTGCGAGCCCCAGAGTTTCATCATCTGGTGGATAAAGTGTCAGTTCTACTCGTTTAACAGCATCCAGCCAACAGGAAGAACAAGTGCTAGAGTGAATCCAAGGTTTAGATCAGTAGTGTTTGTGGAGGGTTTGCTTGACATCTCCTGGATGACATTGTTGTGTTATATCTTATCTCTTGGCAGTTTGTCCTTGGGGTGTACCGGAGCCTGTCTCAGGGTGTTGGTGGATTTGTAATATACCGGGACATTGTGTTAGTTGAAAATCCTTTGGGGTTTCTCAGAGACTCCCTCTGTGTACAGAACAATGATGCCTTTTCCTGTTTCTGGCTGCTTCCTGCTGCTGTTGTAATGTGCTTGTTCAATGCCTTGCCATCTTTGGTGCTCAATCAGTGTTGCAGAGACCTAAAAATAATGCAACACTCCACAGCCAGGTGAGCCCAGAAGCCATAACTGTAGAGGTTAAGCCTTGAATGTTGACAAAGAAAACTAAATACCTTTATGAGTACTTTACAAACACATCTATATTTTCTTCTTGGATTCCCAACTTCACCAAAAGAGTTTGTCTGCAATGGGTATTGATTGAGGATGGCTTGCTCTGCCACATGGCTTGTGAAACTTCTGCCAAGACTCAAAGTTGGATCGATGGATTCAGAGCCCAGACTGTTAAACAACCTGGAAACAGCCACTCACACTGACTGTTTTAAGTGCCTGGGGTAAGTGACTGAGACAACTTTAAAAGCTCAAGGGGTGCTTCTGTAGAAAGCTCTATGAATTGCACTGTTTTGGGGCTGAAATACATTTGAAAGCAACAGAATGGGCTTGTCCGGGATTTGAACCTGGGACCTCTCGCACCCTAAGCGAGAATCATACCCCTAGACCAACGAACGTCCTCTTCATGTTTCCCCAAAGCTGTTTTCAGCGGCATACAGACTGAATGAATGTCATGGGCTACTGTGGCCTGGTTCACACAGTTTGTGCCACAAGAAAGATGGGCGGGGGGGCAAGTTGCACTTATGCCTGACCTCGTTAATATAGTGGCCAGTATCTCCCCCTGTCACACCAGAGGGCCGGGTTCAATTCCCTGACAAGGAGTCAAATTTTTTTTGTCACACGCTAGTTTGTGATCAGGACTGCACATTTGAGAAAAATGGCATCATCACAAAATGGTGGGTAAGTCTAGAGCACACAGCCCTCAGAAACTGTAACCTATGTGCGTTGCTCATTGCACAGTTTTGATTTTAGTGCGAAGCTTGTGGGCTCATGAGCTGTGCTACAGTTCCTGTTGTGTAGTGGTTACACACATGAAAGGTCCCTGGTTTGAAACTGGGCAGAAACAAGTGGCCTGCATATGCATTCCTTTTGGATAGGTCTTCCAAGAGGGTTAGGGTCAGGGTTTTATGTTCCTGAGGTAAGTGACTGACACAACATTAAAAGCTAAAAGGGTTCTTCTGAAGAAAGTTGTATGAATTGCACTGTTTTGGGGTTGAAATACATTTCAAAGCAACAGTTTGGGCTTGTCTGGGATTTGAACCCAGGGTTAGGGTCAGGGCTGGTTCTAGCCATTTTGGTGCCCTAGGTGAGATATGAATTTGCCATTATGAGCCAACTTTGCTTCATTTCAATTCAGCTAGCTGTTGCTAGTAAAATCAAACATTTTTTAACATTCTAAAAGGTTACGTACCTCTATAATTGAATTATTTTTCAGCCTTCTCTTGTCTCTGCTTCTAAACTGTACAGCTAAGAGATTGGAAGGGCTTTTCATGGTGATAAATTCTATTCCTTTACCTGGATGCTTAGTTCAACACCTGTCTGACACTGTCATTCAGCTCCGCTCTGTCTCTGTCACTGGGTCAGGGAGAGCTCACCTGAGAAATCACAGGTGGGGTTGTTTTGTTTTTTCATTTCTTTGTTTTTAAGACAGTTAATGAGAAATTATCACATTATCAGTACTAGTATTTCTTTATTTACTATAATTATTATTACTGTTGTTATTTATTTATTTAATTTTATTTTTTTGCCTACCAGTGGTGCCCCCTATAGCGGTTGGCACCCTAGGCAACCACCTATATGGCCTATTACACAAGCCGGCCTTGTACCTAACAAAGCAGGTACCCTCACTGTTCATGCAGAGGTGGACCTTACAGATCCTGTAGACCACATTGGACCTGAGATTGTTGACTCACTGTCCTCACTGGAACTGTTGCTGTGACTGTCTTGTAATGTACAGTATGTATATGTATAATTACCAAAATTTGTCACTTGCCCGATTTAGGGTTAAGACCATAAAAAAGAATTGCCATATATTGTATCACAGCATTTTTTTATTACTTCTAATTAAGCAAAAGGCAGAAACATAATATGCTTTAGCAAATGCTCTGTTTTTCATTATAAAAACCAAAAAAACTGAGGTGTTACAACAAATTACTTCTCCATCTAATCAAATGCTTGGCCCATTAAATTTTAATATGTAGTCATTTTTATAAAGTGCACTAACACATGGGGGCTCTGGTCAGAAAGGTTAATTCTCTCTGAGAACTGTTGACAAAGGTACTTGTTTGGATCCTCCTCCTAATGTACTAGGATGTGGTAAATGTAGAAAATTCATTTTCCCATGGGGATCATAAAGGTGATCTTTACTTTAATTATTTTAATAAGGTGCACTACAGGCAAAAAATTAAAACCTTCACAGCCATTATAACAGTAAACAAGTAATTTCTGTAGATAAAAGTGAGGAACACAGATGCACAATAAAAGCCTGGTCAGTACTTCTAGATAAATTAAAATAAAAAAAAAAGAAACTTGTGTGAGTGCGCTGTAACTTAAACATGAAGGAGTATTTGAAATGGCTGTCCATGTCAGACTGAAGTAATTAGTATCAGAATACTTTATTAATCCCAGTGGGAAATTATTGGGTGTTGCACTCGCTCCATTCAAGTATAATAAAAAAGTAGCAGGAACAAAATTATCAGGACAACAGAAGACAATAAATAAATAAAGACACAAAATTAAAACAGCAATTTGTACAATATGTATTAGACAATATATAATCAATTTGATAATTAAAGAAATATACATAGTAAGTGTGAAAAATACAGTTATGTTTAATTACAATGATGTGGTTGTATGGTGGAGTCAAACAGTCTGATGGCCACAGGCAGAAATGATTTCCTGTGTCATTCAGTGGTGCATGTGGGTGGAATCAGTCTCTCACTGAGAAAAAGGTATGCTGAGTAAGGTAAGAGACATACACAGACAGGACCATAGTCAAATAGTCATTCAGAGCTGAATGTGAAACAAAGCAAAAGCTCCACATTGTTCAGCATTTCTGATCCCTCTGCAGCTCTTCTTCCATATCTTCCATTTTATAGTCCGTCCTCATCACAGTTATCACTCCAGCTGGGAATATAATTAGGTCCTAATCTGGATCTAATTCTGGTCCACAAAGCTAAATTAAACTCTGAACAAAATGAATGAGTGGCCGTTGGCACTGTCTACTAGGATATCTGGAGATAGCTCCTCAGATTATCTCCTGCTATCAATATCAATGGCCTTCGTCTTTTTGTGCTTTTCTGATGTGACGACATTTATTAGAATTAACAGTACTCGAACCAGGAGTGTCTCTGAATGTTAATAAAAAGTGTCTCCTTAAATACAGTTTTATTCAAAGGAGAAGGTTGTTATATTGTACACAGTTGAGTCTGAACATAAACCAACAGAAGTGACAATAGATATATAAAATGTTTTTTTTACTAACATTAAAAAGCTAAATTGTTTATCACAAACAAAATTATTTACATTAGTTAAAAAATATGGTGTATGAGAAAGAAAACCCCTTTGTTGTATCTGTAAATGTAGTAAATGTACACACAAAAATAGACTCAGTATTACTGATAGAAGGACTGATGAGCCATCCATGATTGTAACTCATTTAATAACTTTAATAGTTAATGTATGATATATATATATATATATATATATATATATATATATATATATATATATATATATATATATATATATATAAGGATGTTTCCTGGTTAAATAAAGCTTAAATAAAAAAATAATAATAATAATAATTAATTAGAGTCTTTGATTATTTGGTCTGGTCTGGCCTTTTTCGTTATGGGGATATGAACTCTGGTCCACACTCACATATAATGGTTAAGGTCTTTCACCTTAGTGCTGTCATTAGTTGTTATTATTTTATCTGGGCTCTACCTACTTTATGCAAAATTCACCTGTCATCAAATCACAATGGGTCTTATATTACATCCTCAATTTTCTACAGTATTGTATGAGCCGGAATAGCTTAGTTGGGAGAGTGTTAGACTGAAGATCTAAAGGTCCCTGGTTCGTCCCTGGGTTTTGGCAGTGGATGCAAAGGCTTTTTGAATTTCCCCCTTGGGGGATCAATAAAGTATATCTTATCTCACTGCACATGACTACTTTTTCATCAGTCAGTCCTGTCAGGTAAATCTCAACTCGGCATATTTAGAAAGGGGGTTCAGATGTAGGGACAGGGACTACAACAGTCTGTGACATAAACAGCTGTATTTTTGCCGAGCAGCAGCTGTGTGAGCCAGTAACCATTATAAAAACATCTGCAGACAGTGCATCATATGCAGAGCTGTAGTTCTGTTATCTCTAAGGAAAGGGATGCCACTTCCTAAATTAACATTAAGAATTACATTCTGAGTTTTGGTTTCATCATAGGACGCAGGTTTATATAAAGTGGCTTCATGAGCTTAAACTGCAGCTCAATGGGTGGTGAAGCCTAGGATTTTATACGAGGGAAGGAGGCTGTCACACCTCAGTGGTGTAGTGGTTCCTGGAGAAGTGGGTATACTCTCAATTTTTGGCTTCATTTTTTTTTTTTTTTTTTTTTTTAAAGTCCAGAAAAACGCCATTTTAGAAACACTGACATGTCAGACTACTCTATTTAGTTTACCCAAAAATCTGTCAGTAGTATTTGCTCACTATTATAAAATTATCATGACTTGATCAAGAGCAGTTTGTAGGTTTTACTGGTCACACAAGCAGCTGCATGAATGTAAATGTATTCAACAGGAGGCAAACACAGGATAAAGTTAGCCTTTCATAACGTTAGCCTTTCATAACGTTAGCCTACTCACATAGTTAAACTACTGGAGACAAAATCTCCTCTCCTCTAAAGGTACAGTCATATAACCAGTAGTTTAAAACCGTGACTCATTCTTAAACCACCTTAAAACTTACCTCAGAATTATGTATTCCATGACAGTAGGTTCTCTTGATATGCGTCACTCAGTTGAAAGACGTTTGTTCTGCTTTTCTCATCCACACTTCAAATAATCATGCATCTTTCACTGAGACATGCAGTGACCTGTCAATCAACTGGGGTGGCAATGGTACCTGAAGTGTCCAATCAGGTTCCAGAGGTGGCTGGCACTAGTTAGTGATGTTTTCCTTGGCACAACCTGCCCTTCTCTTCCTCTGATTGGCTCATCAGTCCTTGGGAGGTCATGGCTTCACCATCCTAGAGGAAAAAAATGAGCATTTTGGTTCGGATACTACTGAATGGTGCACATTAGGGGGATTTAGAAGTGGGTATACCCAATGCTGACTCAAAAATACGTGGGTATACTCCATATACCCTGGACTACACCTCTGGTGACGGCTGCCCCAAACAGGCCGGAAAAGTCATCAACACCACTTTAATTCAACTTTTGCTTAGTTGAGCTCTTTGTGTTTACGGTCACAGACAGTAGGTCAGAGTGAATACAGCTGACGTACTTTCTCTGATTTATTGTGTTTCTAAAGCATCTCATTTTTTTAAATACATTTTTACAACTAGTGGGTATCTTTCCCAGTTCATGATTCCTAGCAAGTGCAAAATCCATAATGTGCTTTGGACATAGTATGTGTACTGTTTATCACCTGCTGTGAGTCTCAGCCTTCACCATATCTCTACACAGAAGAGTCAGCCAACACTTCCAACATTGTCTAGGTGAGAAATCAATGAATGTTAGCATAGCATAATTTTTTTATATAGGCTGCAGACTCTCAGCAACTGATTTACTGCATCTATGCAGAAGTTTGCAACACATTGCACCTTAAAATGCAGAAATATTCAAACCTCTGAAACTTGCCTCGAATGATTCATAGAGAAAATTATAGCTCAACATTTTTATAGATATATTTTTATATAAAATTCTTGGCGTCCTTCTGTACATCCTTCTATTCCTTCCATTTCTTAGACATTATTCACCCAATTCTTTTCAAATTGGACACCTATGTTCTTTACTCCTAGGAGAGGTGTAATGCACAGTTTGATAGCTGAATTTCTGTTTTTGGATTTTTTTATCCACATTTTTGAACATTTCAACTTATAAAACTTGTTCAATGGATTTCTTGAACACGAGTCAGACGATTCTTTTCAAATTTCACAAGATCTTTACATGTGGCTTTCTCGCAATTTTTCTTTTTTTTGTTTTGTTTTTTACACTTTTTTTTTTTACACATTTTTGAAAAGTTTTTAAAAAGATTGACAGTTTAGACTCATAATTAATCCCTGGGTCGACAATGTATCTGTGAACAGGAGGGGCTAAGTGTTGACCAGGCGGGGGTATTCGTAAGCTCTACTTACTTTTTCACTTGTTTTTTTAAGAATATCTCTAGATCTTTAATTTTTTTTTTTTTTTAGGTCATTATTACTTTTACTTAGATGTTCAGTTCAACAACTACCCTTTATCTAATACAAAAATATTTATTTTCCAACTGTGTCAAAGAGTTATAATTATTTTTCTCCAGTAGCTAAGGAGAAAGGCATGTGAAATAAAGTGCTTTTAACCTTCAAAACTATCATTATAACATCGACCTGTTGTTTTTTTTAAAGGTCACTGTAATTATAATGAGTTAATGTTTGGCTTGTTGGCTTATGATGCACATTTGTTAAATAAAGCCAACAGCTTCATTTAGTATCATTGTTCACACACTAAAGCTATTTAGATCGAAACATGTCAGTGATACCTTACACCCCTGCCCTCAGGCATCACTCATCTTAAATTGTAACATTCCTTGCACACACTGAATGAAATGAGAAATCATGAAGCACAATATGGAGCAAATAATACAATGAACACAGCCTTGGAGTTTTGACTTGTTCATAAATGAAAAGCCAATATTTCTAGTTGTGGTTCACCAGAAAATGTTTTGGTAATTTCTCTTTTATTCATGAAGCTTTAGATTGTTAAGGTCTGTGAGAGAGCAAATAAAATGTGCCATGGTGAGATGAAAAGGTTGAGTCAGTTTTTATGTTTTCAACCAGTTACTGCTGGGAAATGCAGTGATGCTGTTGATGTGTGCAGAGTAATCCAGAGTAATACAGTATTACAAGAACATGGTGACAAATACATGTACAGAAAATATATGCTAAATCCTGTATTAATCAACTAAATAGGATCCATCTTTTGCAGATTAATTAACTAAAGAGACCACTGAAATAAATATGTACGCCTAATAACTGGTGTCTAAGGAAGTGAAGGTATGTGGGAATTTGTGAAGGCTGAGGGTTTTCCTGCAGCTCCCTGACAATCTGACATTGGTTTCTTATAAAATAAACAATGCACTGCGTATTTGATGAAATACCACCAGTGTTTCCTGTGGAATTGATCTCTTGGTATGGCGGTGTGTCATGGGGGTGGGGGGGGCGCATGCACACTATGTGGGTAAATTTGGTACAGCACACAGCGTGCTGGTTTCACACCCATATTATTTTTACCCCCATTAACTGTGTAGTAATGAATATCCAAAAAAAGTGAAATTTACTACAGTAAATGATAAATAAACGGGCTAAATTCAATACGACAGGTTTTACTACAGGATTTTACATTGAATAGAATGTAGTTGCGCATGTCCAACAGTTTGGAGCACGCACATAATTCTTAAGGGGTAAAAAAAACAATACGGGGGTGAATATTGTACAATGGCACAGGGCACGCGACTTCTTATCAAAAATAGTAGTCCTGTTATATATTATACATAATAAGTCTAATGCAGTGTTAGTCAACCTTGGGGTTGCAACCCATGTGGGTCGCCTGAAATTTCTAGTATTTGATAATAACAAAAAAATTACTAATAAAAAATATTTTTTAATGATTCAATATGTATTTCATTATAATTAAAACACCACACACTTTTCCTAACAAAAATCAAGTTCTAATAAAATGCAGGAAATAATATCTGAGAGGGCATATTTTGATTGACCCCATCATGTGACCGCATGCGTTACTATGCTTCAACCTGCCTGGACACAGTCACAGTCCGAAAACTGGACCGAACAGAGAATGGAAAGATTTCTTCACTCGCCTGTCCACACTAAGACATTTCCAAGAGAACCTGAGAAGCAGACACCAAAAAGGTGCATTATATACACTAGCGGCATTGTACCCGTGGTGCCATTGTACGATAGCATGAGAGGCTAAAATCGCCCAGCATACCTCACAACATTTGAATACGGACGTAAAATTGTGTCTAGTAGATAGTCAGGTAATGTTTGTGTTCATTTGGTGAGTTTGCCGGTGATCAGGCGTGTGAAGGTCTGTGGCGAGCTCGAACTTGGTCCAAGGTGAGGTTAAGGACCCCAGAAAGAATAGCTGTAGCTATGGTACAGCTAATGGGGATCCTAAATAAAGAAAGAAAGAGCTGGGACCCGGTCTGTGGTGAGCTGGGAGCCATTCCGAGGTTAGCAGGGACCCGTTCTTGGTGAGCTGGGACCCTGTTAAAATTGGCCAGCATACCTCACAACTTGTGAATATGGACATAAAATTGTGCCTAGTAGATAGTCAGGTAATGTTTCTATTCATTTGGCAAGTTTGGCGGCGATCGGGCCTGTGTCGGCTGAGGAAAAGCCGTACAAACGCCCTCCGGTGCTGCAACATCAATCGGACACGAACGGATGCCAGACGGACACAGAACGTGCATTATAGTAGGAATATATCGCTTAAATGTAGTCTAAAATTACTTATTTTTTACTTATGTATTTATTTATCTAACATAACATAGTATAACAAACTATTACATGATTAAAAACAATTTAATTTTTGCAAAAAAATGTCTCAGTTTTAAATGTCTAGAGGTCATGAGCCACAAAAGGTTGGGAACCACTGATCTAATGCGACAGTGATGACTTTTTATGTCAAGTGTATGGTGCGGCAGCAAGGATTTTGCCACGGCAAAACCTCGCCAGCGGAAACACTGCCCACTGTGGGAGCTTTCAGCTACTGACTCTAATGGTTATCAACATCCTGTGGTATATGTGTATACAACAAGTCATATAAAAAGGAGATACTGTTATATTTCCTGTTTCACTCTTGAATGTTCTGCCTGTCTTCTGCACTTCTTGCTGCTGTAAACACTGCATTTTCCCCCTCGATGGGATCAATAAAGTCCTATAACCCCCCCCCCACACACACACACACACACATAAGGACGGGGGTGTAGGTCATTCCAGGAATTCTGTCCGTCCATTCGTCCAAGATATTTGTCCAACCGATTTTTTGAAGATTCTTCGCCTGATTCTTTACAAATTCAACACATATTTTTTTTTATCTTATCTTATCTTATCTTATCTACTAAAACTACAGTAGTGGTAATTGTACTGCCCTTGCAGCGCGTATACTGTGCGGAGCTAGACAGCCAGTCAACGTTGAAAGTCCAATAAAAACACGAGGCTTTCCTTTTCCTGTGTAGTGTTTTGTATTGGCATTAAGCTTTCATTGTAAAACTGCAACATAACAAAAAATAAGAAAATAATTCAGTAGATACAACATAGACATTATTTCCACAGATAACATTTTGCATGTAAAATATAAATCCACAATTCCAGATAACATTTGAGACAGCAATGTACTATACAAATACAGTTTAGCTAAATGTTATTGAAGTAGGCCTAATTACAGATCAGAGTTAACGAGTCATGTTAACACAAACGAAAAGCAAACTTGTCAAATAATACTCACAGACAAATATTCTCCAAGGCAGAAGCGTATTAGAGACTCATTCTCTAGATCTACAGCTTGTCTTGCCCATGTGCATGTCTGAACAAGTCCACTACGTCGACTGAAGAGAGTAGCGCGAAACAAAACACAGAGCTCTCACTCTGACATTTTTCCTGAGAACCGTTGAGACAAGTGCTCAATATGATGCTATTTCTGGCAACTGCTGAGAAGAGCACTCACTCTGACGTTATTTATTTAACTATTTAATTAACTTAACTTAACTAACAGAACATTTGGTTTTATATGTTAACTAAGACAGCACAGTAATTAACTACTATTAGTTAGTACTCCTGTCACTAATAAGTACAGTAAAGCTAAAGCAAATATGTGTTGTTGAAATGTGAAAATATACATGCAGCTAACCTCCAGAGATAATATGCTGTAGAATATGTAATATGAAACTTTACAGTTGTATGTCCCCCCCACAGCTGTGTCATTTGGATTCTAGTCTTATCAATATGTGTGAATTCTTAGTATGGTCTGTTGTTAGAAATAGTCTGCTAATGCCAGATATACACTTTGCCATTTTGGGTTCTATCGGTGCAGATGAAGTTTAATTCTAATACTTCTGACTCGCAGTCTCTTGAAAAAATCAGAAGTTTTAAAACTGGTTTAGAGCACAAATTAAAGCCCAGTACTTCAAATACAAATAATAGAAATATTTCATTATGTTTCTCTGTGTGAATTCTTTGTGATCTGTCTATGGAGTATTTTATGGAACTGATACATCTGATGTCAGTATTGGAGTTTGTAATATTTGCGATAATGTGCCATAAAGTCAAGCAGTCCTGCAGACAGTTAGCTGGTTTTATCGCTCTGTCTTTGTCCTGTCAGAGCTGTTTTGCATTCAAAAATGGTTGGGGGAAAAAAGGGGGATTTAGTTTATTTTACACATGATTAATATCTCCTTTAGCTGGCTGGCTGTCTGGCTCAGAAATATATCTGTCGGCCCTGAGGGCTCCAGATCTCTGTCTTTAATGGATACATTTGCTGGATTGCAAATCTGTAGCTCAGAGCAGTGTTGGATGATTATCCTTGATCAATGCACAGAAACCTCACTTCTCACCTGTCTTTATTTTTTTTTTCTGTTTAATATCAAGTCTGGTGGCAAAGTCAGAATATAGAGGACATGCTCTTTAGTCTGACAATTATCTGATATAGTTAGGTCAGATGTAATTACCTCTGTCAAGGAGGTTATGTTTTTGCCAGCGTTGGTTTGTCTGTCTGTTTGTGTGCAAGATAACTCAAAAAGTTATGGACAGATTTGGATGAAAATTTCAGGAAATGTTGATACTGGCACAAGGAGCAAATGATTAAATTTTGGTGGCAATTTTTTTGGGGGGGGGGCACTGATCTGCCTTGACAGAGGTGTGAGCTCTCCGAGTGCTTTTCTCGTTTTATTTATTTTTTTTTTACCTCGAAGATGAATCTGGAAGGACAGTGGACATTAAAAAGTACTGTTTAGTGAAATTAAATGTCATTAAATAGCATAAACATTGTATTACATTTTAATTTAAAGTTAAATTGCTCTACTTTGAGCTGGCACATAATACTTTCAAAGTAATATTAAATACACTTCTTTTTGTCGTTGTGTAAACCTTACATTGAAGGAAAATATTACAAACTAGAAAAGCACTCGGAGAATACAGACCTCCGCCAAGGCAGATCAGTGCCCCAGATTTGGATGAAAATTTCAGGAAATGTTGATACTGGCACAAGGAACAAATGATTAAATTTTGGTGGTGATCAGGGGCGCTACGAGTGCTTTTCTAGAAAAGACAGCACAGACCTCCGCCAAGGCAGATCAGTGGGCCCCTGTGGCCCCCCCACCCCCAATCACCACCAAAATGTAATCATTTGTTCCTTGTGCCAGTATCAACATTTCCTGAAATTTCCATCCAAATCTGTCCATAACTTTTTGAGTTGTCTTGCACACAGACAAACAGACAGACAGACAAACAAACCAACGCTGACAAAAACATAACCTCCTTGGCGGACGTAACTAACGTATTGACCCGTGGGGATCCACAGGTTCTAGATGTGGTAGTTTTTATGCTGTTGTGTATTCATGCATGCTGTACCGCATTTGTCCAGCAGTCACCGCCAAAGCGTTCTGGTTATAGCAATATGATTGTAAGGCTATTGTATTCCAAAATTACTAATATTTACCAAAATATTGGTCCTATCAACTTGCTGTTTTCACTAGTCTGTTCCTTGACCAAAAATACATAAGTATGACAAACTGCAGCAGTCAGCTCTGTACAGATTTTGTGTGAATCCTGAGACACACATACATGCACACAGAGGCCACTTAGCTTTTATGATATAGATGAAAAATGCATAATCTATCTATCTGTCTGTCTGTCTGTCTGTCTGTCTGTCTGTCTGTCTGTCTGTCTATCTATCTATCTATCTATCTATCTATCTATCTATCTATCTATCTATCTATCTAGCTATCTATCTATCTATCTATCTATCTATCTATCTATCTATCTATCTATCTATCTATCTATCTATCTATCTATCTATCTATCTATCTATCTATCTATCTATCTATCTATCTATCTATCTATACCTCCGCCAAGTGTAACAGCGGACGTTATGTTTTCATCAGGGTTTCTCTGTCTGTTTGTTTGTTCGTCTGTTAGCATGATAACTCAAAAAGTTATGGACTGATTTTCATGAAATTTCCAGGAAATGTTGATACTGGCACAAGGAACAAATGATTCAGTTTTGGTGGTGTTGGGGGGGGGGGGCTGATCTGCCTTGGCGGAGGTCTGCCGAGTGCTTTTGTAGTTTATTTATTCATTCATTCATTCATAAAGTCTCACTGAGATTAGAAGTCTCTTTTGCAAAGGAGACCTGGCCAAGGTGTCAGCCATACAAAGTCAAAACTATAGAAAACACATACATGATCCACAATGAACAATTAAACAGAATATCTATATTTGAAGGGGGTTTATATATTTCTGTATGTAAGTATATTATGTCCAGCTGTGTATAAACTTAACAAAGATCCAGTACTTTGGGTGGGTGGGTGGGGGGGCAGTTGGATAGAAACTGGATACAACAGTTGTTTGTTTCTTGTTATACATTTGAAAATTGAAAATAAAAAAAATTACCTTGATCAAAACAAAAAACAGAGGAACAATTTTCAACCATAATTACCTCAAGAAAAACAGTGCCATTCCACCGTCACTGCATTCTCCATGATACTTTTAAAATCATTAAAGGAGATGGATGTTTGTAGTTTAAGAGTTTTCATACATAAGATGTAGGCACAAGGATTTACACTTTCCAGTCTTCACACGTAGGATTTTCCAGCACAATTAAATTAAGAGGACAAACATTGCAGGTGTGGCTCAACATGACCCACGGGCCCTAAACACAGGTCAGAATAACATCACGTCAGCCTTTGTGGACTCACAAAACTTACATCGATATATTTATAGCCCCCTTTAAATCCAGACCTCCCTCCAGCCACAATCTCAGCTGTGCCGGAGTTCTACCCAGGGGTCTCCACTGATGGAGCCGGCAGAGCCACATCCACAGTAAAGCGGCTCCCATCCCCAGGTCACCAATCACACTCTTGTCACACACTCCGTCTCTTAGTTATGTCCTCGTCACGTTCTGTCTGGTTGGCTTCCTGACAATAAACAGACGCAACTTCAGCCTCTGGCATAAAGTGACAGCCTTCACAGTCCCACGGTGCTGTGGAAATCAGCACTGAGGATGGAGGTATAGTCTTTGAAGTTAGGAGTTTTGCAAGAGACAGATAAAGTAGCAGAGGCATGATATTTTTTTTTTTTTTGTCCTAATATTGTCACATAAGTCCTACAACTTGACTTAAGTGTCTTTGCTAATTAAAAAAGTAGATTTTGTGTTACGGCTAAAATTTGCTTAGAGGTCTTATTTCTGTCTTTGTGCATAAGAAATCAATCTAAGTGAATCCCCAAAGGAACTTTGTGTTGGTAAATGCAAGTTATGCAAATTGACAGGATTTCAGTTCTGCTGCAACATGTTGATGGTCATATGAACTATGTTTTCAGCTCAAAAATGTCCAATTTCTTCACAATTAATGCTATATTTTCATGTCACAAATGGCCAAGTTGTATTTGAACTGAATTTACCTGAAAAACAAATATTCTATTCTTTTAGATTCCCCAATTGTTCTTACAAGATTCTATCCGACATATCACATGTTTTATTTTTACAGGTTCAATCTGGAGTATGGTGCTGATCCATCCTGCTTATGTTACGCCAATACATACATGAAGAATGTCACACGTCACTTTTTAAATCAACAGTTTTCTAACAATAAGCATTTTTATAAAGAAATAACAATTCTATATTGTTATTTACTGTTTAGTCTGATGATAAACGATAAAATAAATAATTATGATCCTAGTTTTTGCACAGGGATCATTTGTGTAAACGGTGACATGGCTGCCGAGCATCAGTATGATGGGATCCAGAACAACCATGTCACATCCGTCCACTGCCACATTTTGTGTTTTTGTGTCAGCTGTTATTGTTTTAGATCCACAATACTAACATTTATGAATAAGAGGAGAATTAGCAATAGTAAGTATATAAGTTTATTCCTAATAAAGTACTGGTACTGACCAGAGCATCATGGGTAATGTCACGTCCATCCACCAGCAAAAGTTTTCACATACACGTGCTATTCAAAATCCAATATTTCTGAAAATAGAGCTTCCACTGTCAAATAATATCAGTAGTCTGTGCACAAATGGATTAGCATTATTTCAACACAGTTCTATGCATTTCTGACAACTTCCTTTTTTTTGGACAAAAATGGCCACTCATTTGACCCCCTAAGTAAATTTTAGCCGGTTAGCATGTAAGACAGGGGTAGGCAACCTGTGGCTCCAAGGCCACATTTGGCTCTTGGGCCCTTTTCCAGTGGCTTTGTCAAAAACCACATTTTGACGGCCCCTGCTTAGGTGGCTGAGACTATATGCTGCTTGCCTGTGATGCAACTGTGTGTTCCGTTTCAAGGTAATTGATCAGCTGATGCATCACCCTGATCGGGAGCACCTGGGCTGGTGTTCTTCAGGTGGATAAAAGTGCCAGATCCGGCGTTGCGCTCGCTCTCTCTCTCCTACCGGCACCGGCATCCTTTTTTTGCTTTACGTTGTGTTTCTTTCAGCCATACAACCTTACACTTATACAATCCACACATCCACATGCACACTGCTGATATTACTAACATACACACCTCATATTTACTTGCATATTTTTGTTATCTTGCTTTATGCTTCAATAAATATTTTGCGTTAATTTAACACCGTGTACTTCTCTCGTCTTTTTGTCATAGCCTAGAGCCAGGTCATGACAATATGGAAATAATAACACTTTTTTAGTACACATTTTGCCATAGCAATAGTGATTCTGATGTTATTCAGTTATAAAAATGTGGACTCTACTCCAAATGAATAAAAAAAGATAGTAATAGTTGTAAAAGTAGACTATTTTTTAATTTTGTAACACTGAAGGTATTTATCTGTATTCTCCATTGCAAAGAAAGCCTTTGCTTACCAGTTGCATCAAACAAAAATAATGACAAATATCTCTGTTTTCTTTTGTTTTGTCATTTCTTTCTACTTCTGTAAATGCACTGAAACTTTGATTTATTCTCCACATATTCTGTACAAACTAATCCTAAACAGCTTCTTAAACAGTCACCAGTTTGAGGAAAAGTATAAGAGTATGTTTTGGCTCCAGACAGTTTTGTTTTTCTTTTTCTGTCCTAAAATGGCTCTTCAGATTGCAAAGGTTGCCGACCCATGATGTAAGACAACCGCTGATGTTCATCTCCAACACTGAGCCTGGGGCTCGTTTCTGCACTCGCTCGTTAAGTCGTTAAGGCCAACACAACGCAAAATGTGTCCATTTAAGGCATTATGCTCTATTCCGTTTCTGGGTTTCCTCACTAGGTCATTAACCTCAACACAATGCAAAATGTGTTATCTCATTTCTGGGCTTGTCAGTTAAAAGTCTGCACTCGCTAAGTTCCATGTTACAGGACTGATTTTACCTTTAGAATGAGGATATATTCGTGCAGCTTCATTTCACTTTATTTCTGTAAAGTAGTTCCTCTATAAATGAAATTGAATTGAATAGAATATATCATTTATATTTGAAAAAGAAGATTTCTAGAGCCTGGGAATATCAATGGAAGTGTAGTAGTTCACAGAGTTGGAAAGAGTTTGGCTGGAAAAGCTTGATTAGATATTTCATTACACCACATCAAAAGTCCCACTATAGAGATAACCCCCCAATTTGCTGGAGAAAATGTGGTAATACAAATGCAAATCATTATCATCTCTTCTGGAATTGTTCAGTTATCAAAAATTACTGGAAGGAAATACATAAGGAAACACAAGAAATTATCGGGAGCCACTTATCCTTTGAATGTCAATCTTTATTTTTTGGACTTATACCAGAAGGATGGCCAAAGAGAGACAAATATTTATTTAATATCCTGCTAATAGCGGCCAAAAAAGCCATCACAAGAAAATGGCTCTCATCAGAAAACCCAACGCTGAGCATGTGGATGGACATTACAGTGGACATATATAAGATGGAGAGACTTACTGCAGAGGTGAACTATAAGAAGGACTTGTTCGTTATGTGCTGGAAGAAATGGATGGAATACATCATGCCACGCAGACCGGACTTTGATGCTTTTATTTTTGTATACAAGATTAGATATAGTAAATGCAATAACTGCAATTCACTCCCTACTTGTTAATGTTCTTTTTGTTTGTTTCATTGTTAAAAAATGGGACATCCAGACTAATATACTGTTGATGACATTTAAAATGAATATCTTTGTCAAAATTGATGCAGAATGTCGATAAAAAAGTAAATTAAAAAAAAAAGAAAAAGAAGATTTCTAAAAGAAGTTTGACAGTATATGTGATGATATTAGATTTTTCCCCTGGACATTTTGCACTGACAAAAACAAATTTACAGTGTGAGGACTGATCCGCTCACTGAATTTGATTCTCTGCATCGATTTATGAATAGATATAGATTACTTCAGAACACAGTACAGCAGAAGACAGAGTGGGTGTGGCTTTGAGAGATGAATGAATGAAGGAATGAATGAATGAATAAGAGTGGTATGGGGACAAAGCCAGTGAACTGCTGTGTGTGTGCGCATAATGAGATATGAGTGAGTGGATGAGGGAACGGAGCAGGGTTCAGTTTTTCTATACAATCTGTTTGTTGTATTGTTGCCATGGTTACAGCCAACAGTAACTGTTTGGAGGTCTGTTGATAAAGTCACCAGTGCGGAATAACTCTGGTCATCCTTAGATGTCCAGCCAGACACATGATATATGTGTGTAAATAGCCTATAATCATCCTTCATTCTAACCATAATGCTGACAGATGCATTAATTTCGGGGAGAGAAAAGTGTGTAAGGGGGAGGGGAGTAGAAAATCGATGAATGAGAATAATTCTACTTCGGCCCATGTGGGGCTTGTACACGTATGCAAATCTACGGCAAATAAAATTGGGTAATACTTAAATGTCGTCAATGGTTAACAAACTGAGACATAAATAGAGAAGAATGTTGACAAATCGTTTCACAAATGTGTCATACTTGCGATGAATATTTTCAATGCTTTCACCTGGATGACTGACAACTACTGACGGTCACAGGAATGTAGTGGTTTTATAGCCTTGAAACGGAAACAGCGGGAGTGGAGGTGGTCGCGTTCATTCACTTACCTATAGTTGCAAATAGCAAGCTAACGATGGTTTAGTGAACGCAATGAGCCCAGAAACAGATTTTGTGTTTGCTAAACCTCTGCTTTCGCTGACACATGGTTAGCTCGCTATTTGCAATGAAGGGTATGATAACATGTGCGTTCACTATTCAACCCAGAAATGAGCCCCTGATGCATAACCAGTGATCATCTAAAGACATGCACGAAGCATCTCCCATCGTTGATTCCATGACAAATGCTCACAAGACAAATGCCCACAACCTCAATGAAAAACGAGACAAATGCCCACAATTTGTAGTATGGCATTATTCCAATGAGGGAGCTACAGGGGTTGGACAAAATAATGGAAACACCTAACATTGTGGCATCATAGAAGGTGTTTCCATTATTTTGTCCAACCCCTGTATATGAAGCATGCAAATACTAACCCCTAACCCTAACAATGTATATAATTTTGTTACTTTTGTTGCTAATAAAGTATTATGAAATGAAGTTGTGGGCATTTGTCTCTTTTTTCATGAAGGTTGTGGGCATTTGTCTTGTGGGCATATGTCTGCGCACCCCCATCGTGATGCACTATGATTCACCCCTATTATGACGTCTGCATGATTTGATTCTATGCAGTCTCATTAAACGCATCATACAAAGCAAACGAATTATGCTATTCAAATCAGTAAAATGCAGATAGTCTGAATTCTTTAGCTCCTCAGACAGCAAATCTTAAATTAACTCAGACAAATGCAGTTTTTCCTTCAGATTATTGTAGCTCAAGTCTTAGAAGTCAGTAAGCATTTTATGTATGCTCTACTAAAACCAGTCCGTCTTTCATTCTTAAGCTTGGCAAGAATTGACCAATCACAGCACTGGAAATGAGAGACATGGTTTTTTATGCAAAGTACAAAAAAAATCCATCTGTCAACCTTTATTTAACTGTTGAAAGTACAAAGAAAATACTTTCAAACATAACTTTATTTTGTAAAACTATACAAATTTAAACTGATGTCAGTCATTTGGGACAGATGCAAAATAACAATGACAACCTAATAGAATGTACAAATAACACTGTTCTGTTGAATTCCACGATTAGTAGGTTAATCTGTAACACAGGAAGGACCATCTACCAAGGGCTGTTTTTTCTGTGTGGAGCCTCTCGTCCACACATAAATAGAATTTTAGGTCATTGAAGTAGAAACACCCCAATACACACATGCCTGTTTATGTTTTTTTGTAATGAATGTGTACCTTTGTGTATGTGTGTGTGTGTGTATATATATGCCTGAAATGTCATATATAGGCCAATGCCATGGATTGAAACCACTGTTGAATGTGTGTGACCCTAAAATCCTTAAATATATTTGCACCGGAAAATGTTGCTACCATGATGAATAGACCTCATATAGGCTCAAGAGTATATTAGAACCCCATTATCTCTTAAAGTGGACCTGTACTGGTCATGCTTACAACATTAGTTGTGATTTGTGTATTACTAATAAGCAAGAGAGTTGCAAATTCTGTAAAAAAAAAAAAAAAAAAAAACCATAAATGCACCACACTGGACCTTTTTATTTGGTGAATTACAAACGTGGGCAGAGCCTATGAGAAGCAGCCATTGTGTGCCAGAAGTGACGGACCAACAATGATTCTAATTATCATGATAACCATGTTTGATTACCGCACTTTTAGGGGAAAAACCCTCTGTAAAGATCTGCTTTTATGTCAAATATTTGAGTATAGTTTTAATTTTTTACAATTTTAATTTTATATACCTAATATTTGGAACCAAAATTCACTTTTAAAGTCTTTGAAGAGATTCGTTAAGCATCTTTGTGTTATTTATGTAATAAAGTATATAAAGTTTTAAAATCGGATTTTATATTTTTTGTGTGTTTTCTGGCCTTTTATGTTGATATAGTAGGTTAAAGTGAAAAAAATAATAGGCAGATGATATAAATGAAGTTGTGCTGAAAAAAAGATACCCAACATGGGTATAGTAAACATTTGTTTATATAGTATATAAAGGCAAAATCAAAAGGACTGAAAAACGGACAAAATAGGCTCAGACTAAGGGTTAATATATGAATGTTTCTGCAACAGAAGGTACATTGTGCCAAGTATTTTGTTTCTTGCTTTTTTTTTTTTTTTTTTTTTTTAATACTAAATTAAATTTTAAATTAAATTTTAAGTTAAATTATTTCAGTGTGTGTATAAGTACTTTTTGAACATTTTGAGCACAAGTTCAACAAGAAAAGCACTCGGAGAGCGCAGACCTCTGCCAAGACAGATCTGCCCCCCACCCATTCACCACCAAAATTTAATAATTTCTTCCTTGTGCCAGTATCAACATTTCCTGAAAATTTCATGAAAATCTGTCCAAAACTTTTTGAGTTATCTTGCTAACAAACAAACAAACAAACACACACACACACACAAAGCAAAGTGATCACAACACCTCTTGGCGGAGGTAATAATACCGCGATAATAGTGATAACCATGATAATTTTGGTCACAATAACCGCAATATCAGATTTTCATATCGTTACATCCCTAATCAGATTTTTCTGTTTACATGATCACTCAAACTCCAGAAGTCAGGTAATGATTGTAGTTTTAGTGTGCATGTAAATGGGCTCAGAGAAAGGTGCTAAAGCAGCATCTGTAGTGGTCTGGGCCTGCAACAGGGTTTGTAACTATTAGACATTTTCCTGATTCACTATGAATGGTGCATCTCCAGGTCAGTCAAAATTGAATCTGGTCCACTCTAGTTTATTTTGGGCAATCGTATCTTGAAGCAAATCTGTGAATCTCACCATCCATCTGACACTCTAGTTCAACCACTGGAAGTAAAATGAGTACCCCTTTAAGACACATGAGTAATAACTCATGAAACCATTAGTTTTGCTTGGTACCACATGGGCAGATACAGCAGAACCCCCTCCCCCAAAGTGAACAATGACATGATGTATGGTCACGATGCTTCCCCCAGGGCCAGGTCATCCTTGTGTGACCTATGTTTGTTGTGGAGATAATAGAGGCAAATGTTTATGTGTGTGTTTGTGTATGATTCATTCTAGGTATCACAGCTGGAGGTTTCATCTGAACTAGGCCACAGTTAGCCTGAAGTGAGTGAATATTTAACCCATCACAGCTGCGTGGGGAAAAGTGCACCCAGAAGCACAAACAGGACTCTTGCTAATTCACATTTTGGCCCCGGATAGAGGTATATGCCAGATGTATGCCAACTAGTTTTCCTGTTTGAAACACAACTTGTACGCTTCAGTAACTGTTCAAAGTGTGCATTCACCTTTTTCTGTGAATTGTTCGGTGTTAATAAATGTGGAAGCATTGTCAGCACCCGTTGGCCCTGGCAGCATAAATCAGCAGATTGTTGTACAGAAGGCTGCCATCATTATCATGACAAAACAGCTGGGATGTTATCCTTAATTAGAGGCTTAAGTGAATGGAGTCTTTTTTCACCTCATTTAATTAATGAGCTGTACTGGAGTAAGAAACCTGGCATGCTACACATTTGGCATTCTCAAATGTGACTGAAATATCCCTTGGCCAGCAAACTTAGCCAAGTCTTTTGTCAGCAAAATGCAATTATTTCTTTTTCTCTTTGACAACAGTGATGAATTCACAATTCACCCAACTTGAATTAGCTGTGTATGTCTTCTTTTTCGCTGTCTCCAGCGCTGAGGCTATTCTTAGCTCGCATATGTCATCACGTCAGGCCCAATGGGCATGAAAATATGAGATTAAAAACATCTGAGTATTTTTATTCATTTTGATAATTACATTTAATCCGACATCTGTTGCAACTAGATGCATTTTATCATATTTCTACTGTATGATACATGTTGCCAGCTCATGCCTGAGGTAAAGTAACAAGCAATTTATTATTAATAGAAGCTGGGCTCTGTGTTGTGTGTTTGCCCTTGTGGAGTGGTAATAGATGCTGATGCGTAAAAATAAAAAAACTTTTTTACAGTCATACAGACGTGGGTCTTGGAATTAATTTCCGCAAGCTGTGAACAACAACAAAATACTGAAAAATACTATTTAGCATATGACCTTGACTGCTAAGACAAAATAAAACCCTCAAACAGCAACCCAAGTTAATATATCAACACGTAAATCTTTCTCTCTTCAGCAATGTGTGAGGGCATTGATGATCCTAACGTCAGCCATTTACTGAGTCGGAGAAGTGGAGTCACTTCTGCAGCATTTATTTGCTGGGTAAATGTGCCTCTTAGGTCCTGTACAGAACTGGCATTAACATATGTCCTGAGCAATGGGCAAGGGCTTCAGCTCCAAAATGAGGCCAATGCTGAATTATCTAAAAATTGTAAAACTGCTGGTGATCAGTGGGTGCTGATTTTCGTAGACAAAAGCCAACATGACGACGGCCAAATTACAAACTACTGATTTCATAACAGCCGTTCAGAAACAGGTGACGTCGTAGTTCCTTCGTTCATTTATATAGAGTCTAATTCAAGAGGGCTGTGCAATTTGTCTCATTGATTTGAGTTTATTTTCTTGGTTATTGAGGAAAATACAGGGATTATTCAAAATTACATACTCAAATTGGCATAAAAATACAAAAACTTTGACAAAATTTAACACCTTTTAGTTGTCATATCTTAGATTTCCTTAAATTCTCCCAAATCTGGATCTTAAAATGGCCGCTTATGTGATTATGTGGGCTACGTTTTTAAAAACTACCCATATTCTTATTATTAATGTTTTTATTCGCTCTTACTTTATTCCTTTTGCTTCTATTATGGATTGATTACACTGCATATTGGTCTTATAACTACTTAAATTCTTTTATCCTTGGCGCTGAAAATGGAGGTAGGTTTTTACCGAATGCAATTACTCTCATATATTTAAAGGAGTGACATTTAGCTTTTTTTTTTTTAAATGGAATTATACATTTTCAAACATTTCCCTGTGGTCTACATAAACTGTAAATGCTCTGCTTGGGTCTGAATTCTTCATTAATTCAACTCCACAGATCCATCTTCAACCCTATTCCTGAGTAATGACACCAGAAAGGTCGTTTTCAGCGCTGGCCCTTTAAATGCAAACGAGCCACTTCACGCCCCGCCCCCTCCTGGTTGTTGGCTGTGCTGCTCTGTCCCGTTCAACCAACAACTGAACATTTTAGGTAACTGGCTCGAAGTTTGGACATATTTTCAGTATGGACTACAACCGCTGCTGCTGATAAACAGTAAAGGTGTACTTAAGTCTTGACCTTATATGTGCAAATGTCGTGACGTAACTAGTTATAAACGTAACAAATTAAGAAATAATTAAAACAGGTTATAGAAATCCACTCAATATTTGCCAAATTGAATATAAAGATAGCTTTACAGCACCTGGAGGGTTCAAATTCAAACTTTTTGAACTATTTGGGCCCAAATATACAAATAAATGAACCAAAGACTAATAAAAGTGGGTTTAGCAACATATGACCCCTTTAAATTAATTCATTTTATTCTATTTTATTTTATGTATTTTACCTTGGAGAGGAAGGTGCAATACATAGATTAGGTATATTGCATAATTCTGATTATGCTGACTCCAAAATCTTGAGACTGAGTGTGGTTTGTTTATTTTATGTGTTCAAATGTGAATGAAGTCATGTGTTGCACTGTTGTCCAAGACAAATTTTCAGTGTGGGACATTAAAGTTTATCCTGATCCTGATTCTATAATAGCATAGCCTGACATTGTGATCATGTTAATGACTTTGGAACCTTTGCCTGCCTGACTGTAAAGTCCCTGAAGAGCATTGGATGTAGAAGGGTCAAGAACAGGATACCCTCTACTTGACCCACTGGCCAAAGGCTACATCAGTGAAGGCACCGCAGATGACATGTGTGTAGTATTCAATTAATTTTAGTGTTTCATAGATGTAGTGTTCCATGTAGGGTGACCAGGTGCTTACGAGCCACGTGTGGGACAATGTGGGACACGTAACTGTAATGCTGGAACAAAGTCTAGATTTTTAAACAATGTGCATCTTATTGTCGAGCTTATAAATGTGAACAATAAGAATTTCATTTGGTTGCACACAGTATGCATATTTTTGCACTGGGTATTTATTTTTTGCTTTTTTTCCCCACAGGTTTCAACAACTTTTTTGCTTGTAAAAACAAAACAAAAATCTACTTGTAAAAACTCGTAAAAACTTGTAAGTGAATACTTTTAGAAAATCTGCTTTTTTTATTTGAGTACATATTCTCAGCCCTCAAAGGTAAACTAATCTATGTGCAGTGAAACAAAACGGCATAACTGACAACATTATAACAGCTGTTTCTACTTCCAGTCAAACTAAAATTACTTAGACCAAAAACCTTTGTGCATCCAAATATAGAACAGTCAAACATTTAGCATTCGAACACAGTAATAAAAATAGAATAAGATAAAGTAACTATCCTGTGGAATTTTGTCAAAAAATAAATATCCACATACTTAACAAAAGCATATTTTGTCACCTCAAGTCTCTCAGTTCAAACTCCAAACTTAAAAATAGTTAAAGGGAATATGGATCAAATCTAACCAAACATCACATACACACAGTGTGTCGCTTCAGGTCATACTCGCCTCCATGCGCGATGGAGAAGTAAGTTTGACATAGTTTGCAGAATACCCTCTGTGAATCATCCCCCACCACTTTCACTCATGTATAAACATTTTCCCATTCTTTTCTGTAGCTGCATCTTCTTTTTTTGTACGGAGTTTCCATGATTTCCGCCAATATTTGCATGCTGGTGTCTGAGGCTTTTGCCTTTGTTTTCTGTGTGTCAGTGGGCGGAGCTCAGGAGGACGCCAGTGACAGGTTGATGGACTCCTGACCCCACGTGTATGTTGGTTGATTGACAGCAGACACAGCCAATGGTGATAGCACTGTCTCTGCTATAAAAGGAGAGTCATTTTTAGAGAAAGGCGACTGTCCTGCACTTTGGAGAGCCAGAGCCAATCAAATGTGGGACATCGTCTCAATTTGCAGGACGTGGAGAAAATGGTCATAATGCTGTGCAGTCCTGCACAAAGTGGGACACCAGGTCACCCTAGCTCCACGGGTGCACCTGGAATATGCTTTATTTTCTCTATGAGGAAATAGAATATCTACAGGGTGGGGAAGCAAAATTTACAATGAACATTTAGTTGTTTTTTCTCAGCAGGCACTACGTCAATTGTTTTGAAACCAAACATATATTGATGTCATAATCATTCCTAACACATTATCCATACCTTTTCAGAAACTTTTGCCCATATGAGTAATCAGGAAAGCAAACGTCAAAGAGTGTGTGATTTGCTGAATGCACTCGTCACACCAAAGGAGATTTCAAAAATAGTTGGAGTGTCCATAAAGACTGTTTATAATGGAAAGAAGAGAATGACTATGAGCAAAACTATTAGGAGAAAGTCTGGAAGATACTATTAAAGAAGAATGGGAGAAGTTGTCACCTGAATATTTGAGGAACAATTGCGCAAGTTTCAGGAAGCGTTCGAAGGCAGTTATTGAGAAAGAAGGAGGACACATAGAATAAAAACATTTTCTATTATGTCAATTTTCTTGTGGCAAATAAATTCTCATGACTTTCAATAAACTAATTGGTCATACACTGTCTTTCAATCCCTGCCTCAAAATAGTGTAAATTTTGCTTCCCCACCCTGTACATCTTGCACCATCTGGCATAAATTCATCTACATAGAGATTTTAAGCATACGAAGAATGAATCATCACTAAAGTGTATGTTAACTGTATGGTCAAAGCTAGCTATTACATGGTCGTTTAAACTGTGCAGGTTGATTCACGTCACTTCATGCTTTGAGCCGCAGGCAGGTCTGAACAGGGTTAAAAACAGCAAATTTGCATTTGCCCTTATATTAAAGGGTCACACTGAAGTGGGGGTGGTGGTGGTGGGGTTAAACAAAAATGAGGAAAGATGGCAATGCTGGGAAGTGCAAATGGGGAAAGTGGAAGTTACTGCAGTGTCCACTATAGCTGATTTATCACCACAGACTGACCCATGTGGCTGATATTTAACATCCCAGGAAAGTAGGTCCAGAATTTGCACTGCTTGAAAAAAAAAGTGAGCATGTTCACAGAAAACAAAAACACCGGCTCCTTGAATGTCCAGGTTCTGCAACTTTCACAAGCTTTTAGGTGAAGTTCTTCACTCTTTATCAGGCAAGTGACTATTTTTGGTAATTTCCACATACAAAGTTAAAGTGAGGACAGTAAGTCAACAATCTCAGGTCCAATGTGGTCTCCAGGGTCTTTAAGGTCCACCTCTGCATGAACAGTGAGTGTACCTGCTTTGTTCGGTACCATGAAGTAATGGTACTAATGTAAGGAATGATGTTCAAAGGGATCATGTGGATGTGGACAGGGGTCTGGATCAACACTTATGTTGGTCTAATGTTCTAAAAGTGATGTTCTTTTCACCATACATGTGTTTTTTTTTTTTGTTTGTTTTTTTTATATATATTCATATATATACTTTTTTTGCCACCCAGGGGTAAGTAACCAAATATGGTAACTTCACTGACCTTGATTTTCTACATAATAAAAAAATTTGAAAATGTCCTTTAATAAGACACAATTCAATTTCAGAGTATTCCTATGAGTGCCCTACACCAGTGGTTTCCAACCTTTTTTGGCTCGTGACCCCATTTTAACATCACAAATTTCTAGCAACTCCAGACATTCAAAACAGAGACATTTTTTATGCTAAAATTATTATTATTTTTATCATGTAATAGTTTGCTATACTATGTTGCAAATAAAGGTTAATTTTAGATGACATTTAGTCTATATAATGTACAGGGTGGGGAAGCAAAATTTACAATGAACATTTAGTTGTTTTTTCTCAGCAGGCACTACGTCAATTGTTTTGAAACCAAACATATATTGATGTCATAATCATACCTAACACATTATCCATACCTTTTCAGAAACTTTTGCCCATATGAGTAATCAGGAAAGCAAACGTCAAAGAGTGTGTGATTTGCTGAATGCACTCGTCACACCAAAGGAGATTTCAAAAATAGTTGGAGTGTCCATAAAGACTGTTTATAATGGAAAGAAGAGAATGACTATGAGCAAAACTATTATGAGAAAGTCTGGAAGATACTATTAAAGAAGAATGGGAGAAGTTGTCACCCCAATATTTGAGGAACACTTGCGCAAGTTTCAGGAAGCGTGTGAAGGCAGTTATTGAGAAAGAAGGAGGACACATAGAATAAAAACATTTTCTATTATGTACATTTTCTTGTGGCAAATACATTCTCATGACTTTCAATAAACTAATTGGTCATACACTGTCTTTCAATCCTTGCCTCAAAATATTGTAAATTTTGCTTCCCCACCCTGTATATTATTATGAACAGAGGCAGAAAAGCCAGGTGTAGATTACTGCACAAAGGGAGAATTTTATTTTCCTTGGTCAGGATATGTACAGTCAGTCCAGCTTGTATTTATAAGGCTGACAGTTAATACTGAAAAAACAAGAACTCAAACTATGAATTATTATCAGTTTCAGCTTCAGAGTTTGTCATGTCTTTCATGTATTGGATTCTGTTGGGTTTCTGTAAATTGGCTTAGAGTCTGGTTTTGACCAACTCTATATATAAAGTGTCATGAGATAACTTTTTTTTTGTGATCTGGCACTATATAAATAAAATTTGATTGATTGAGTGATTTAATTGGTTTTCCCCTGTAAGTCGCTTTGGAAAAAAGCGTCTGCCAAATGCATAAACATAAACAACATGTATTGGGATTGTCTCTGTCAGCTCACCATATATTTTTTATTTGTACGTTTTGTTTTTTTTTATATCCATTACTAGAAATTCCAGGTGACCCCACATGGGGTCCTGACCCCAAGATTGAAAAATACTGGGTTAAACTTAAAGTGTGGGTGACCACTGTAGACCAAACGGGACCGGACCTGGTCCACCTTTACCTCTAGGTTTGGTGAAGCTCCCACATGTAACTGTCCGGACTCATTCTTCCCACATAAGGAGGCCTTCCTTCATGAAGGGAAAGGATGTAACGGTGTCCTATTGTGACCACTATCACTATGTGTATGTATTTATACTCGCTACTACAACATTTTCCGTGAGCATATAGTTAATAACTTATATTTTTACACACAAAATAAAGCTGGGACACTGTTAAATTATGGAACTTGTAATGTTGAGCAAGTTCCTCAGAGGGCGTATAAAATACAAAACACACATTATGTATTTAAAAACTCATTCCATTACTAATGGCTCAGTCGCCACTAAATTGTGTTATCTTCCTTCTCATCTTGTTTGTGCTAAGCTCCATCGCTGGTCCTTGAACTTGTTTTGAACCACGCATTCAAAGTCAGTTTACAGGTAGTTTTAATAGCATGGATTTATTTTCTTTCTCAAAGTAAAGAGAAATGTTCTTTTGGAAATGGAGTTCAAGTATCTTATCAAAGGGCTGACCCAGTTTTTGAGTTCATTTAATCATGTTCGGTGGAAGTCGTCACCATCCCCAGCCGAGGGTTCTGATGTAAACCAGGCGTGACAGTGGAATAAGTCATTTAAGATATAGTTGGAATCATTTTAGAGGCTGAGAAGCTGTGTGATGAAAGGGCCTTATGAGTTAACATGACTGTTGAGGATTTTTGGTAAAAAGAGTTGATTCTCTAATGCAGTTTTACAGCAGAATGACGACCTTAATGGGATTTACACTCATATGGGAGGGTTTTATTGTCTTCTGTCTTCCAGTCTGGCTGACAGTGAAGCCGGTTTACCCTATGACAAGGAGTCGATGGCCATTATCCACCTGAACAACACCACAGTCATGTACCTGAAGGAGGTGACAAAATTCCTCGCCATGGTCTGCTTCCTCCGCAAGGACAGCTTTGAGAGAAAAGGTCAGTCTGTTTCCAGTCGAAGCACGGACGTAGTTCAGTCAGCTCATATTACAACTGACACATCACACAAGTTGGCACTAATAACTTCAGATCAATTAATATTAGTCTTCTACACCAGGAAGCCTGAGTTTTCTCCAACCTAGATTTTTTTTTGTTATAACATTTATTCATTAATTACTTTGTGTTTGTTTTGTCTTCAGTAATTCATATTTATTTACAAATGTATTCTTTACTTCAACTTAGGCCCAATACCAGTTCACACCTTGACCCCTCCCCCTTACCCCTATTAGATTATTAGATTTAATTTATTGGTCCCCGTGGGGAAATTCGTCTTCACTGACTGAAAACATTACAGGGAAAAAAAAAAGACATTACGTAACATTACAAGAAAGAAAAAAAAAAAAAAGACAGTAACATTATACAACACAGATGACAGCAACAACAGTAGGGGCAGACATAACGAAAAGAGACATTTATGGAGTGACAGTTGCAGACTGGTCAGCCTGTCACCCCTAACCCTTGGCCCTTGCATTTGGCACTACCCCTTGAAACAGAGGTGGAGAATGAATGAGGTACATTGTAAGACAGGGGTTTCTCTCTCTCTCTCTCTCTGAAGTACAGTCATACGGCCACAGCATACCTGTGCCATCACAGCATACCTGTGGCATGAAGCCATGGCCATACCTGTGGCTTTTCTCTGGCAGTGCTCGCAGGTAGCAATAGTAACCTGACACGTCGACTAAAAAATTGCCGTTGACTGGTCGCGGCAGCACTAGCAGTCATCAATGCCACTATAAACAGATGCGACAGTTTTGTTTCCGGAAGAACTCACCATGCCGTCAGCAGCTGTAATTGTCTCTGTTGCATATGCTCTGAGCATCTTTTAGCGGCTATCAACCACAAACCACCAAAATGCGATCTATAACACGTTGAAACAGCGTTAAACAGTCGATCAAATGATTTAGTCGTTTATGAAGAAAATACGTACATTTGTGTGTTTCTTTCATCACACTGCTGCATTTTTTTGCTGTGTTTACCTCCATCTTGCTGATGATTTGAACAGAATTATGGGAGATTTCTCATACCCCTCCATTTGTACTGTGGTCCTGAAAAATCTCCGTTTCGAGGGCCAAACAGCCCTCCCCCTTAAGGCTGGTTTATGCTCGCTGCACGAACGTGACGTGTGGAAAATAGACGTGGGGAGTTGGCATGAGAGTACGCATGGTGCTTTTATACTGTGGGCGGCTCCGCGCTGCGTCTGTTCCCAAACTGCAGGGGGCAGTGTGCCACAAATGCACGTCTATCACAGTAAAAAACTAGAGAAGATGAAGTTTGTTTTCTGTTTTCACATAGTTATCAATAAACTTACCTCCTCTGGAGGGAAATTTGTGTCTCTTTCCCTGTGTTTAGTAAAATTCCAGAGCCAGCTGAACTCTCTCAGAATCTGCGGGACATTTGGGCTCCCCCCTGGGTCTCCACTTCTCCATTTAGCATTTTTTTTTTTTTTTTTTGCCTTCACATATCTGTCCCGAATGTTTTCCAGGGTTTTTTTTGCCCATTCCTCCTCTTTGCCGACTGTAGCTGCAATTTCCCTCCATGAACTGTTCACCACACGGCTGTCGCGGTGGTCCCGGTGTGACGAATCATACAAGTGCCTGTACTTCTGTACTTCTACCACCAGGAGCTCCTGAATGTCGGCCATGTTATCCGCACGTCTCTTACAAATTTTCTGAGGTGCGCGAAGTGGAAAGTTTCCGCTTAAGCAGAGCTGCGTGGGTGTGAGAATGATGTCAATTGGCCGTGTCAAGCTGCGTGGAGCTCGCTGACGCGGTAAGCATAAAACAGCCTTTATCCCTTCCCCACCGACTCAGCAAGAATTGGGACACTCCTACCCCTTCACGTAAACATGCAAAATGGAGGGGTAGGGGTAAAGGGGCGGGGCCGAGGAGTTGTAGGAATAGCTACGTCCGTTTCAAATGGTGTCAAATGTCACTGCCTTCATATTTGGATGCATCCATTGCCTCGGAATGAGTATTTGTCAATCAATCCACCAGAGGGCGCTACTCTATAATGAACACACTGACTGAATACCATAAAGAGGAGTAAAGTTTTTTGAGAAGAAGAAAATCAATAATAACAAACAGCGGAGGTATTACTAATGTGGATGCTAATATTGATATTGAGAAGGGTATTTGTCGTAAATATGTTGGTAACTCACACAGTCGCGCTTTGAAAAGTTCCACCATTTCTGGAAATTATTCTCCTCAAATGTCAACACTGCCCCCTATGGTTCCTGGTGGTACTGCTCCGTATTTTCCATTTGGGTTCGTATCTGCAAACTCCCAGGAAACAGACAGAAACACGGACATAATGAACGCAGAAGACGGACAGAATTTTCCAGCCACATGTGTATGTGTAATTAATGTGAGGATGAATGGACTTTTAGTGTGGTATTTGTTGACTAAATAGCAAGAGATTTTATTTGACTGAAATTTTACGTTAAAAAAACAAAAGCCAAAAATAGAAAACAATGATCAAGTGTCTAAATTTCAGCAGCAGCGTACAGTTACGTTGAGGATTTTGTGTCAACATACTGATTGTTTGACTTTTTATTCTAGTGGGAAACATGACAAATATTCAGTGCGAGGCAGAGTTGCTCATGTTTCCATAGTTACTCACACACCTGCAGCGCTATGTGATGAGGAGAGAACAAACGTGATGCGGATTCGCGTTCACTTGTGGAACTAAACAATCCAGTATAATAGAGGTGGATATTTCCTGCTTTCTCTGAATTAAGGCTCAGTCATACTTCCGTTGCAAACACAGGGACACGTGTGGATGTCAGTGAACTCTTTTTGTGACGTCAGACATGGATTTGTTTTTCTCTGTGTGAAAAATAGACAGGTGGTGTTAGAACATGTAATAAGGGTCACCTGTGTGAGTTTTAAACACAATAGATGTTTTTCTGTCCAGCTGCTTCTGTTTTTCATTTTCAGTTTGTGCATTTAAAACAGCCCAATGGGAACACAGAAAAACAAAAACTGAGGAAAAGACAGATGTAAGTAAAGAAAAATGGAAAAGTTGGAGTATTGATAATACGTAATGTTGCGACACGTAGCCCAATAATCTCAAAAAAACACAATTATGTTAGTTAAATGTATCATTGTTCCAGATTTTTCTATGTTTATTCGCCGGAAAAGGGACTTTGCTGATTCCTGGACGTCTACGTGTTTGCAGGTACTAAAATCGGTGACTCCATTTAGACTGCTTACCAGAGGGGGGGGGGGGGGGGGGGGTCACGTAATTTAAATTTAACTCACCAGTTACATTTTGGATGGATGGACCAAACCAGGAGAAATGAAGAACTCACCAAAAAGGAAGGTTTGACGTTTTAAAAAGTAAAAAAAAAAATGTATTTCTTCAGACAAAATAAAAAAAAATTACAAAAAGAAATCTAGCATCAAACACACATTTTGTCACAGAGAGAAAAAGAAAAAGCCGCTGAAAAGAGTTTCCTTTATTACTTTTTATAGTCTTTAGTGACTCCTGGAGACTCCCATTATTCAATGACGTCATTCGTTGTGCGCTTATTATTGGTTAATGGTAGTTACTGGGCAGAACATGTCCGTCACTCCATAAGCTAATTCTAAGAAAAGCACATACTTTTGCATGTGCACAGCTCTTGCTTAACACCTGCACTGTTACGCTAGCATGTCTAGACCACAGAAATCCCCTAGTTCATATTCTGTTTTTTCTGCTTTATGCTCTTTACCACAACTACTTTCTAAAGATGTAAAATTAGATCTTTTAGGTGGAATCTGACCTTTTCTCTAAGTTCAGCATAGACAAGTGTGAGTTCATCAAAACCACACACACACACAAATCAAACCTGACACTGACTGTACCTCTAAAATAAAAAGAATACTACTATTATATAAGAATATTACTCAGAATATTACTTAGACTTGCAAAAATAAAAAGACTCTTCAAGAAAAACAACTTTATAATGTAAAGATTAAGCAAACAACTCATAACATTACATTTCCTCTTCTTCTCCATTTTTGTTCATGATGTATGATTTATGATGATCCAGGGAAAACCTGTGAGGCGATAAAGCACAGAGACTCCAGGGAAGAAGTCAAGTCAGTAACATGTATTCACTGGGGCGTAAATAGAAGAGAAACTTAGGAGAGAAAAGGTCGGAGAGAAAGAGGAGCAGAGAGGAGGTCATAGAGGAGGAGGAGCAGAGAAGAGCTCAGTGTATCCAGATGAGTCTCCCAGCAGTCTAAGCCTATAGCAGCAGAACTAAGAGCAGCCTGAGCTGCCCTAACTATAGGATTCATCAAAAAGGAACGTTTTTAACCTACTCTTAAACATAGAGAGGGTGTCTGCCTCCCGGACCGAGGCAGGGAGGTGGTTCCACAATCGTGGAGTTTGATAGCTGAAAGCTCTGGCCCCCGTCCTACTTTTGGAGATTCTAGGGACCACCAGTAAGCCTGCACGTTGAGAACGTAGTGCTCTAGATGGATTGTATGGAACTAAGAGCTCTTTCAGATAAGTAGGTGCCTGGCCATGAAGGGCTTTGTAAGTGAGGAGGAGTATTTTGAAGTCTATCCTAGCTTTTACTGGGAGCCAGTGCAGAGAAACCAACACAGGAGAAATATAGTCTCTGACACTGGTTCTAGTCAGTACATGGGCAGCACCATTTTGGATTAGCTGGAGAGTCTTTAAGGACTTTTTGGGACAGCCTGAGAGAAGTGAGTTACAATAATCTAGTCTGGATGGAATAAAAGCATGGACTAATTTTTCTGCATCGTTCTGTCCTCGTTGTCCTTTGCCAATCACACCTGCGTTTCTCTTGCTGTCATACAGACCTTTCCCACAAGGACCTGAGGCCCTGAAACCTCTTAAATCCCAGAGAAAACTGGGTTTCTGCAGCTTGTGTTTTTGGTTACTGAGGTGTTTTAGTACATTAAGTCGTACTCAAACTGATAAATCATCCAATTTAGGAGGCAGTTTTACAAGACAAAACTCCTTGCCTCCAGGTGGGTCCAGGGACACTGAATGGAGAAATAAAGCTGCTTCAAAATTAACAAGAAAATTAGGTTTGTCAGAATTCGACTGAAGTGTTGGTGGATTGAACACCTCTGATTAAAGGTGGTAACAGTGATATTTTACACTCCACTAAAACTGTTAAAAGTACCAATCTATGTCAGCATGGAGGGGGAAAGGGTCCAGATATTGAAACAGGACGTGCAGAATTGAGCTGTTGTCTCTGACAAATTGCAGATTAGTACACGTTTGATGATTATGCTGTTATGATGATTAGGGGTATGGTTTGGTACATACCTCAAACAATATAATAAAGTCCTATTAAATATACATGTAAACACCTTAATTTATTTTCATTTTTGTTTAACATAGAGTGGTGAAATGTGCATTTTAGCTGTGCTGTGCAGACTGGTGGCATAAACAAATGAAAGCTACTGGGCATGATGCGCCAAATAAGGAATAAGAAGGACTTGTTACACCGCTGATGTCAAAACAGGAAAAGAAGTACAGATTATATTCACTTTTATAGAATACCATTATTGAAGATGCCTTTTTAAGTTAAACACAAGCATTGAACCTGTAACCGGCCAGATCATCAATCATGTGTTTTATTTATGCATGAAATACTACATTAAATTTGGCATTAAGAGGCAAACTTCTGATGATGACTTCTGATGATGATGATCCTGCTCTTAATCTTGCCATATTGGTAGAACTGAAATGAAATGAGATTTGTTTAAAATTTGTAGTGCATTTGTATGAAAACTCATCATAGTGGTTTTGGTCATGAATAAGTTAAGATGTGTTTAATTATCTCTATTTCCTCAATTGAATAAGGTTGATGATGAAAACTATGATGAAAAGCAGCTGTCAATCAAATATCCACTAGAGTTGGTTTTATTAGCTCACCTGCTGATAGGCCTTGAGCTGTTGTGGAGGTGTTGTGTCCGGCGTCGTCTTCATGGGTCATTGTCTTCGTCTTTGTTAACATTTTCTTCAAACATCTTCTCCAACAAAAGTACTGGTCGGATTTATTTCAAAATTTTTCATGTAGCTTTTCTACAAAATGCGTCCATTTTTGATGGTGCATAACATGGAAAAGGTTACAGATATCAATATAGTTATTAATGAGCACTGATAGGAAGTCATTAGGGATGCACCGATTCCGATACGAGTATCGGGCATCGGCTCCGATACTCAGTGTGGGTACTCGTATTCGTACTTGTAAAAGATATCCGATACAGATGCACCGATACCACTTACGGCCGAGTGACATTCACAGTTCAGTGGAGCAGGTACGCGGCGGTGGAATAATGTGTGGGGAGTGTGAAAAGTGTGGAGATTTTTCAAAATAAATGACGTGATAAAAGTAACGCTGACTGCAAGTAATGTTAAAGACACAGACAGATACGGACGCAGCGTTTTGTCCGTCCTCTGCGTACATTCCATCCATTTTCCAGGTGCTGGCGGATGCGTACCCAGACAGAGAATACCACCAGGAACCATGGAGGTAGAGGATCTGTTCAAAGAGCCACTGTGTGAGTTAGAGAAAAAACTACCCAGGGCTGGGCCAGGGGTACAGAGCGGTGTGGACCACCGCCAGCGGAAGTGAAAACGAAAGTTATCGCTCATTTATCTTTTCCGTACCTGCCAAAGCTTCGCCTTACCAGCAAAAACACTGCAATATTAGTATCACATTAGTGTTACCTCTGTCATCTCCATGTTTGTTATTGCTGACTTTCTTCTTCTTCTCATAAAACTTTGCTCCTGTTCATGGTATTTGTCCAGTATGGTTAATTAAGAGCGGCGCCCCCTGGTGATTAATTGAGAAACGCTCATTAAATGTCAGTAGCAGCACTTTGTTCCAGTCAGACTAATGACAACGACAATAAAGCACATTTACAAAAGGAACTAAGAACTGGAATGGGATTGTTAAGTACTCATATCGGTTCTCGGTATTGGCAAGTGCTCAAATGTAAGTACTCATACTCGTACTCGGTCTGGAAAAAAGTGGTATCGGTGCATCCCTAGAAGTCAAATATGGACTTTAATGTAATTAGTTGTGTTCTCCTCCAGTGAAAGTACCATCCACTTCTATTGGGAGATTGATCTCCGACATCAAGACCACAGGACTCTACCATAGCGGCAGAACCTGACAACATCGCAAATTCAGCTTGTTATTGATTTTTGATGGAACATAACGCTGAGATACAGGGCCATTGGTCCTATTTTTGGTCAGTGAGTGAGGTCGAAGGCTGTGCACCATCAGAGGTACATGTTGAGTTCCCAGGTTGCTTCAAAAACACTTGTGCATTCCACTGTTTTTTCTGAAGTATTTCTTGTCTACATTCACCATTAGTCAATACTCACTCTCACAGGTGCTAACAACTCATCTTTCAGCCCAAATTGACGCTTTTTTATTAGCACCATGTAGATCTACTCAAAAAATGTGTGTTGTCTTTTTTATTGACTTAAGCTACAGCTTGGAAAACACTTTTGAGGAAAACAGCCTGTCTTTTGAAGTCATGCTTTTGGAAATATTAATAACAAAGGCTGGGCTTGTGGAGTCTTGCAGTGCCTTTTGAGGCAATTAGAAATAATTCCTCAGGGTACCTTGGGTTCCTCTCACAATGCAAAGACTTGTCTATCTTGTGAATTAAAGTCCATATATGCAAATGATGTTTGTGAGGTCCCTGCAATGCACTGGCAGTTTAATAGAAATCCGGCTCAGATTGGTTTGAATAAGATGCAAAAAGTGTGAAAACCATGTCGCATATCCAGGCCTTTTAGACAGACCACAGGAGTATGTATTATTTAACTCCCATAGTATTAAATTCAAGGTTAAATTCATGGATATTCTTTCAAGGCTTCATCTGTAGGCAAACTGTATTCCTATTTTGCTGTTGTTTTTACCCTTGGCACTCGCTGCAGGGTATTGTCATCAGTTTGTTGTCCGTCTATTCACCCGTATGTGCAAAAACCTTAGCGTGGACTGAAAGCTGAGGGTTTTCAAGTGCGGGCACGTTATGTTTTCATTTTATGTCCCATTAAAAATTTATTATTTTCACTCAAACTGCACCTTTTGCATTCATTCAGGCACTTCAAAGTGTCTTGCTCACAGGTGTCAAACATATGTCCAATGGGCCAAAACTGGCCCACCAGAGTGTCTAATCCGGCCCGTGGGATGAATTTGTGAAATGCAAAAATTACGCTGAAGATATTAATGATCAGTTGTGTTAAAATCATTTTAGTTCAGGGGACACAAACAGAACAATTCAATCTCATGTGGATCAGACCAGTAAAATACTATCACAGTAACCTTTAAATGATGACGACATTTTTTTTTCTCTTTGTTTCAGTGTAAAAAATTACATTAAAATGTTTACAAACTATTCTTTCACAAAAATTTGAATAACCTGAACAATTATGAACAACCTGAAATGTCTTAAGAGATGTAAGTGGACTTTTATTTTTATCATTTCTGTTCGTAAATGTTCAGTGTATTTGTAGATCCACTGTGATCCGTAGGTTATAATGCACATGTGTAAATGATAAACTGAGGCAGAATATTGTTAAAATTACACTTATTTTTCTTAAGACATTTCAGGTTGTTCATATCCCTCACATTTTTAGGAATCTTTGTCAATGTAAACATTTTCATAATGTAGCTGTACTTTCTTCACTGTTATTATTTTACTGGTCTGACCCATTTGGGATCGTATTGGACTGTATGTGGCCCCTGGACTAAAATGAGTCTGAAAACCCTGGTCTAGAGGGACATGCATTACAATGAGAATACAATCAGAGTTGTGTGGCTCACAGTGATTGAGCAGGCTCACCGGCTGCTGGGAGCTGACCTGGAGAACAGGAGGTTTAACACCAAGCTGAAGGGTTCTTCCCCGTCGTCTGCTGAGGAGTGAAATAGCAGAGTTCGCTCATCATCCCCACATCCATCAGCTGCAGGTACTAGATGTGCACAAAACTCTGAACTGCAGCCACTTTTGGAAACAGTGCTGCTAAATTAATTACATAACTAGGGGCACCGGTGCATATTCACAAACATGCCCTCTTGTATATTTGTTTGTTTTTTAAATTCATCATCATATATCATGTGAAACACTAGCAAGGAGGGAGAATAATGTGTGTGTGTGTGTGTGTGTGTGTGTGTGTGTGTGTGTGTGTGTGTGTGTGTGTGCAGTCTAGTCACAGTGTTGTTAGAGTGGAGAGCTATCGCAAAGGCTCTTATAATAATAATGTGTAATGCTCCACTTCTATAGGGAGTGTCATGTACCTGTTTTCATCTGTAAGCACCCTCATTCTCACTTGGCCCTTTGGTAACAGAGAAACAAACTAGCGATTCATTTTGTTTTTTGATTTTTGTTTTCAATAGAAAAGGCTGTTCAGAGCCTGCTGTGCCTTTACAGTCCCACATTTGTGATGAACACAGTTCAGAGGGTGGATGGATGGACAAACTGTATTTATATATATATATATAAATCTGTAATTTATATATATATAAATCTGTAATATATATACATATATATATATATATATATATATATATATATATATATATATATATATATATATATATATATATATATATATGTATATGTATGGTATTTAAGACCATTTCAAGCAAAGTTTTCCAGATCAAACGCACTGACACTTAGGTAGTTTTTTCCTTTCCCAGTTTTGGTCCTATTTTTGGCCCCAATATTTGATTATAAATTCATTAATTATGGGATGGCTCAGAACAAGAGTATAATTTTTTTTGCATTTATCAGAGGTCATCATTAGGTTCATCCTGGGGGGAAATGTGTCTTAATTTCTCTTTTACTATTGGGTCTAAAAAGCTGGAAAAGTGCCAGGTACCAAAATGAACCCAGTTTCATAGAAGCCTCCATATCTACATGTGAATCTCTGCCATCACGCGCATATAAATTCATAAAACTGTGAACTTGAATGATTTACTGTTTTTCCCATCCAGATTAATTGTCTGTGGCCTTAAATTATGTCATTTGGTGCATCTGTGATATCTCTTAAAATTGATTTCGTTAACTTGTTTGTCATTTTCTAGTTATGAAATGTTGATTGACAAAATAATTGCATTTTGTCTGAGTTTCTCGAAATAATGATCTCGTATCTTTGCTCTGTAATTGCTCACTTACCTTCCAAATCTGGTTCAATTCGTGATGGAAGATTGTTTTTCCTGTGAAGACTGAAAAAGCTGTTTAACCCCTTAACACCGCCAGCCATAAATGTATGTGGAACCCGAACCTAAAATGAGTTCTTACACCCATGTTCCAAAATGAAAAGCTTGAACCCTGTTTGTTTGGATAATAATAGTTAAAATGGTTGGTGTTACAGTCAGGACACTGAAAATAATGTGGCATCAATAAAACCATCTCCACACCTATGACCGGAAAATGTGTTTGAAGTATATGAACAATATTGAGCTTTTATTCTTATAGACCGTATTGAAAGAGAAATTCAGATTCTCAGGAAAATTGCCGCTTATCAATTAATCATTAATCGATCGATAAGGTCAACCAACTAATGATTAATGGATTAATTGATAATTTGCATCCTTACTCTTCACACTCCCCACCAGAGGTTGCGCTAGACATTTTTATTGTCAGTCATTTTGACGGACAGGGTCGTAAAAATTCCGTCATAACGTATTATTATCCGTCATTTAAAATTTGTATTATTTAATGATAATGAGATATATTTAGTAGTATTTAATGTTCAAAAACATCTCAGTGATGCAGCAGCTGTAGTTGCTGCTGGCTGATAAACCAACGTGATATCATGACTCGCATAATTATATACGCCACTTTTAATTGGTGTGTTATCTGTAGACATTCTAAGCTTTCCTTGTGTTTGTTCACGCAGTGTCAGATATCATGCACTGAGGGTTAGGGTTCAGGTTCTGTGAACCACAGATCTGGGCACAAACTGACATGCCATCAAGTAACACATGAAAGGTAGAAAATGTGTACATATAGCACACCAAATGCCATAAGAACTGGAGTATAACTTGCTTGTCCATCATCCTTCACCATCAGTCCCTCTTTTTTCACTGCGTTTATTAATGCCATCCAGTTTACTGGGCTTTAAAATAACTAAGGAGACTCGGCTGTCTTCACATTTTGCGCTAGCAAAGTAGCATCTAATTTTGGCTAAAGTCAGCTGAACGATTACCCTCAGTATTTTAATCTGTCAAAATGACGGACGGCCTTCAGAATTTTCCGTCATTTAAAAAAAAAAATCTGTCTATGGCGGAATATTTTTGGTTAACGCAACCTAAGTATGGTAGATCTCCAGTACTTACAGATATAAAGTGTGCACTGCACAGACCAGCATTCTTAATTTCCTCCTCAGATCAATTCTTGTGTCTTAATGCCTGCAACCATAACTTTCGCCAATTTTTCTGGAAGGGATGTTGGCCAGCAGGCATTCTGTAGAAAATTAAATCCTCCTGTGAGTTCTTTCTGTTCTGACAACCCACGGCACAGCAAGACGACGGCATTATTCACACTGGCAGTCAGTGCTTTGCTACGAACTTGGCGTGCTTTCTGCCTCCAAGGTGTGCGAGCAGCATACGTCCTACGTCATCATGAAACTGATCTATACGCCACTTTTAATTGGTGTGTTATCTGTAGACATTCTAAGCGTTCTTTGTGTTTGTTCACGCAGTGTCAAATCCCATGCACTGAGGGTTAGGGTTCAGGTTATGTGAACCACAGATCTGGGCACAAATTGACATGCCATCAAATAAACCATGAAAGGTAGAAAATGCGTACATATAACACACCAAATGCCATCAGAACTGGCGTATAACTTGCTTGTCCGTCATCCTTCACCGCATCAGTCCCTTTTTTTTCACCACGTTTATCAATGCCATCACATTTACTGGGCTTTAAAATAACTAAGGAGACTCGGCTGTCTTCACAGTTTGCACTAGCAAAGTAGCATCTAATTTTGGCTAAAGTCAGCAAAACAGCGACACAAGACTTGACACTGACAGATTAATATGCACACTCACCATCAACTGGACAGGGGGTCTACTACAGGTGAACTAACAGTGAGTCATGTGACTGCAGTACCGCTGTTGTATTCAGTGTAGTTGTGAACAGTGGTGCTGTTGGTTCTATACACGTAGGATGCTGTTATGGACTGTTTGATGACTTGTTCAGAGACAGACAGACCATGATTCTGCGAGCAGGTTCTGTTCACAGTGTTGTGTGAAAACTTTCTTTGGTAGATTACCCTCAGTATTCTAATCTGTCAAAATGACGGACGGCCTTCAGAATTTTCCCTCATTTAAAAAAAAAAAAAATCTGTCAATGACTGAATATTTTCGGTTAACGCGACCTCTGCTCCCCACACATTACTCCTCCACCGCGTACCTGCTGCACTTCACTGCGAAGTAAGGCTGTCGTAAGTGGTATTGGTGCGGTTGTACCAATATCCGATACTGGTATCGGTATCAGTGCATCCTTAGGTTAAATACACCAGCCATTCAAGCGAACTGTGTTAGTGATTTATAATTCACATATTAACCCTTTCACGCGTGAATTATGAGAACATTAATCAAGATTTTTTGTTCAGAGTGTTTTTTTATCCCTCTCTCAGCATGAAAAAAACAAACAAACAAAAAAACTACACAAGTGAATTTTTAATGAACCTATTTTTCATGGAGTCACAAAAATATCCACTTAGTTGGACACCATGCGTTTAATTTTAGAAGCAAAGAAACATGTATTTATTGATATATTGTGCAAAAACTATGAAATAAAAACATGTTTAATGCTGCTAATCTGATGTTTTCTCACATTTTGACAAACTCTAATACTAGTTTTTAATTACTTCATGGAGATAATATGAAAAAAAAAAACTATTTTTTATTTTAAAAAAGCAAAAAATAATAATAATTAGCAATTTTTTTTGTTTACATCCAAACATGTTAGTGCAGATCAGGTTTATCTAGAACAGCAAAGTTACAGTACTGGTATGAATTGCAGTGTATGGGATTGATGCACAAAAAAACAAATCCATAAATATACAAGAAAACACCTTTGATCAGCTGTCCACTGTAGGGACCACTATGCATGAAAGGGTTAAGGTGTTTTCTTTTAATTTAGTACACACATTGCCATTACTGGTTCCTCCACATGACATTTAATCATCTGGCGAAGTTTGATAAAACTAACACAAATCCTTTGACATTTTGTACAAGACTACAAAGTTTTGGAAATCATCCCAAATAAAGGTGGAAAATAAATATGAACAGATGTAGAGTAACTTTAAAGAGGTTTTCCAAACAGGATGATTGGTTGAATTTTTTGCACCATGGATCTGATCAGTCAGTGACACATGGACACATTTGGTGTTTAACAGTCTCTGTCATGTAAGCAGAGTAACTTCTATGCATGTATTATACATATTTGAGTAGGTATTTATAAGCACTTTAACATTATGTATAACAAAATTTGGGAAGATACAATTTTTAGGTGAAAAATGTCAAATTACTGCTCGGTAACACGTGGATTTGAAATGGACATACATTTTTAAGCTTTACACAAAGATTCAAAACATGCAGTTCTGGACAGAAATTGATATCAAGTAGGACAAAACCTTTTAGATATTATGTTCAACTATGCTGAAAATAAATTTTGGAGTAAAATATTGAAAAGTCTCTGTTTTATTGGCATGAGAATGTGGTAACGTGTACAGGTTGCCATAGTAACACATGGACAAGTCTTTACCATTGTATGCATCACCAAGCATGTTGACTTATTTTTTAAAACAAAAAGCCAGATATAATCCCAATGATTTATTTAAATATATTTAATACTAACACAGTGTTATTTACAACTTGTTCTGGTCCATACTGATGCAGGTAAATTACAAATAAAGAGTAATTTCTCAGTAACATTTCACAGATAGTCTTTTTAAATGTGACTGATTGAATGTATGTTCAACTTTTTTAGATGTAATTTTTTGCATCAAATTCGAGCTATGGCTATGGTGTAAAAAGTATAATCGATAATTTTTTTTCTACAAGTGGTATTTTAAAAAAGGATAACACTTCCATAAAATACAGATCTTTGGCTAAAAAATGAGCCCACTTGATAAATGATGTGTGCACATTTACTTTTTCATGTTGACGTTCACTTTCGCTTGATCAGACCCCCATGTGATATTTTGACACTACACACAGTATTTTTTTTTTTTTTTTTTTTTTACATATCCTGCTAAAATATTATTCATATTTGTGAATTTAAACCTTTCTAGTCTAGTTATGACTTTAACCATTTTAAGTGCAAGAAGTGGAGTACTACAAGACTCACTGGTGTGTTTTTTAATAATCTTCACACAACAGTAGAGTGCTTTTGTTTGTTTTTTTTGGGGTAATAAAATAAAGATGGGAAATGTTGCATGTGCTGAATTTCATTTTCATTTAAGTGGTGCTTCTAAACTTTGTTCTGGTACTCAGAATATATTTAACAGGGAGATGCTACAAGTGGGGGAAAAAAAATGAATGTAGAGCCTGGGTTGTAACATCCCCGACCTCTGCAGCTGCTCCTTTTAATCATGGAAAAGTAAGTGAAGCACAGGCGCAGAAGTACCACAGTTCAAGACAGAAGCACTAATAAAACGTGTCTTTGTCACAGCAAGTGTGAATCAGCTGCTCAGCAGGAGTGAGGCCACATCTTTTTGATGCCCTGATGATATGTTGACTCTCATTGCTGAATTATTTTCGCGGCATGTTTAGCTCTGAAGTCTGTTTTCACGGAGGCTTTGAAGTCTCATACATCTTTCCGTGCTTATATTAGTACACCGCTAACTGTCTGTTTCTACAGCGCAGTGTATGATACGCTTTGACATCAAAAATGTCTTCACTGCTACTGCTGAAGGTATATTTTGAAATACCTTGACATTGTTTGACAGTTTGAAATAATTCTTAGCCAGTGTTTTGCAAAACGTCAGTAAGAATTGTAGGGAAATGTGTAGTTATTCTGCAAAGAGGGCAGAGTTCACAGCCCATTTGTGTTTTTTTAATTAGTAGTTCACAGCCTTTATAGAATACAATAGAATAGAATAGAATAGAATAGAATAGAATGCCTTTATTGTCATTATACATATGTACGACGAAATTAAAAGACAACTCTCTAGTGGTGCGTAGTGCAAAACAGTTTAAAAGAAAGAAAAGAAAGGTGTAAATATATATTCAGAGTAAAAACAAGCATGTCACTAACCACGAAACAGTAGAGATAAATATATATTGCACTTTGACCCTGGCTGGACACTAAGGATATATGTTAAATATAAATCCTTATTTGAAGTTATATAAGCGATCTGACTTATGCCGCAAAGGAGAAGCCGTTAAATTCATTTTATTTAAATAGGTTTGAAATACAAATATTATACCCAAATATGAAAGCAAAGTGATGCAAGAATACCAATTATTTACTCTTCATTATCATTATTTCTCAGTTTTTTTTGAGAGTATTATTATTATTATTATTATGGAACCTCAGTTTTCTGAGGGCTCTCCCCCAAAGGATCAATAAAGTTCTATCTAATCTAATCTATATTCTTAGAATTGCACTTATGTTTCTTAAGAAATTTCAGGTTTCTCATATTTTTTTCAGGTAATTCACATTTTATTGTGACAGAATCAAATGTAAATATTTTCATAATATGATTGTACTTTTTTTCACCTTAAACCACAGGTAAATTATTATTATTATTAATTGTTATTAATTTACTTGATATTAAATTAAGTTGTATGTGGCCCCCAAACACCCTTGACTGTTTTTATTTTCAATGTAATTTTTGCACGTCACAAATTCATCCCACGAATCAGATTGGACCGTTTGTTTCTCAAAAAACTTTACTCTTCCTCATGGTATTCAGCCAGTATGGTAATTAAGAGTGCGGTCTTCTGGTGGATTGATTGAGAATCGCTCATTCCAACGTATGGAAGTATGAAGGCAGTGACGCATGACAACGTTAGAAACGGACGTACCTATTTACATACATGAAACGAGCATTAATGAGCCTTAAACCTGCTGCATTTCCAATGAGTCTGAAGTTCCCCAATTAAATATCAAGTGTGTTTCTGTGTCGGTGTCATAGTAAACAGGGAACATGGAAGAGCCTGGAGTGGTCCGTACAGTCTACTGTTCAACATTCTACTTCAGGGACAAATTGGCAGTCAACCCAACCACCTGCTTTCATCCACTTGTGCTGCTTTGTTTACCTGTACAATACAGTACTGGGCTTGACCCGTCCGATTATCCTTTGCACTATGAGATCACTGTGAGCTGTTCTAACTTGTTTGGCTGTAGAATATACACACTAGACCTGAAAAGCAGGCAGAGGTGGAGAGGAGATGGATCAAAAGTTAGTATTAATGCAGTGGTTCTCAGTCTTTTTCTGTGGGGCCATTGCAACAGTGGCGCAATTATAACATTTATTGAAAGAAACATCAGTATTCTAACAATACTTTTTGCTTTTCCGTGAATAATTTATTCTTCAAATTTTTGCTTGAACAATACAAATAAACTCAACAAGACTGCTCCATGAGACAATATTTGTCCAAATAAAAATAGGAAATGTGCAATTATCTTACAACGATGAAAATAAAGTGACTTTTTTTAGAACAACAAACAAATTTTGGGAACAAAGATGAAAATTTTAACGGTATCAGTGGCTGCAATGAGCCCGTTTACATTGAACACCTCAGAACATTAAAGTGCAGTCTGTACAAACTGTGCAAAAACAGAAACATGGCAAATTTTTCTTTTCCAGTCCGATCCTTGTCCATTCTCCAAACCTAAACTCTTTTTCTAGTCTAGTGACAGATCACCATGGCAGGAGATTTGTTTGGTGTACGTCCCTAAAATGAGTCCAGGGTGCTCCAATGCTAAAACATTAGTTCCACCTGCTACATGTTCTAACCTGAAAAGAAAAAAGAAAAAACACGCAGAAGAGATCCCATGCCCCCCCAGCAAGTCTTCACGCCACCCCTAAGGGGCCCGCCCCACAGTTTGAGAAACACTGGTATAATGTTACCTCAGGTGGAGATGGTCTTGATGCCACTGTTCTGCTGCTGGCTGAGGACGTAAAACATAGGGAAAAAAAAAACAAATAGAGATTTGAACTTGTGAATACGTACAGTAAGTCAATATCATTAACAGAGAGACCTTCTTCACTTCAGTAAAATCAACTGAAAGAAAGGACAGAGACATAGGGGACTAAATTATCAGCCTTTCTATTCAGTTGGATTCCTCCAATATGTGTTTTCTTTACAGGAGTCCTTGTGTCTTTGAATCTTTACAACTCAGGTAGAGTCATTCAGTGATGAAGTTACATTTACAAAGTGCTTAACAAGAAAGGTAAATACAACAAAAGTGCAAAATGCTGTTTCACTGGGCAAAAATTCCATAATTACCTTTCAACACCTTGTAAGAGAAGCAGCACATCAGGTCCTTTAACTGATATTCAGTGTTGTGAAGACTTAAACTACATGTGGTTCAACTACATTTTGCTGCAACTTGCTGGTGGTTAACCTGTTAAACCCTGACCATATTTTCAGGGGAAAACCGCCTAAAAAGACCTACCCAAAGTAAATGAAGAATGACTTCACAATAATAAAGTTCATATGGATGTTCTTGGTGTCTATGGACATTTAGAGACCTCATAGAATCTATTCCCATTGTCTAAAATATTGTATCTATTATTCTGCCTGAGTAAACTGTAACAAACTAAAAGAGAAATTGGAATTTTTTATCCTCGCCCGTTTTTTTTTTTTTTTTTCGGCTGGATTGACGATGATATGCATAAATTAATTGTTCGTGTCGGAGATTTTTAATAACGTATATTTCACCCCACAAAGATTAAAAATCATGTTTGAACATTAAAGTTTGCACCAAAATACACTTTTGATGTACTTTTATTAACATTAGGGTCTAAACTTTGAGCAAAAGTTGAAAAAAACATCCATTGTCCTGATTTATTATATTTTTATAGTAGATGAATATTAATATAATTTTTTCGGCCCGTGGGCTAAAGGGGTTTTAAACTACATTCATATTTTGTGCCGCCTCAAGTAGTTCAAGTACTTTTTAGGTATTTTTTTTGTAGTTTAACTACTCAATTTGCAAACTACAATTCTCTGCAACAACATAAAATTAAGCTCCATCCATCCATCCATCCATTATCCACCGCTTATCCGGGGCCGGGTCGCGGGGATAACAGTCTAAGCAGGAATGCCCAGACTTCCCTCTCCCCAGACACCTCCTCCAGCTCTTCCGGGGGGACCCCGAGGCGCTCCCAGGCCAGCCGAGAGAAATTAAGTTGTTTTTTTTAATTTATTTTTTGTAATATAAATTATATTTCACCTTTGAACCCAAGACAGTCCCTTTTTCTTTCCTCCTGAGTTGCTTTGAAGACATGATCATGTCATGACATCAGCCAGCGCTGCTTCTGATTGGTTGGCCCTGGCAGCACAATGACGTCGGGTGGTCCACCATGAACAACCCTCCCACCAGCTCCACTCCAGATAACCATGTGCCTCCTCAACCATGGCCATATTGTGTTTCATATACACCACATGTACATTCTCAATTTAACACTGAAAGTACAAAGTAGTTGCTTAAACTACTTTTTCTAGCCGTAGTTTTACAAACTACTTTTCTCCAGGGGTACAAATATAGTTTGTTTGAACTACTGCCATGATGAACTACTTGTAGTTTTTAAAGCTATGCTTGCAAAGTAGCTTCCCCAACACTGCAGATATTTTAGTTTCACTTTCCAAAAACAGCTTGAAACGGTATCATTCTCGTTTTTCCCCCTAATTTTCAACTCATCAATTTTAAAAATTCATACTGAATTTAAAGTTTAAAGACCTTTAGAGGTGGTAATAGATTCAGCAGACATAATCTCATCAGTATTTCAGAAGTTTTGGGGCTCTGGACTCTGGTACCACAAGAGCCCTTAATCCTTAAATGGATAACATTCATCAGGCTGAAATAAGTAATTGGAATTAAAACTGGCTCTCATTTACTGACAAACTTTACACATCCTGCCTGTTAAACTTGAACTCAGAGTGTGAGCTGTGTTTTAGGCTGTAGATGAACTTGTGTATTTGCATATAGAGTGTTTTCTTGCCTGAAGGTAACACTGAATGAATCAATACACCTTAAAAATCAGTCTGACAGGTTCAACCATATCATTGGTTTTATTAGCTTTCTTCCACAATATGCAGTTATGATTGAATCTTCTTAATCTTCTTAAAATATTTACATGCATTTCCAACGGATTATGTCAATGTGTAGTAATTCAATTTTCTCATGGAGAAAAAAAGATGCCAGATGTTCAGCCAGATATGTTTAGACATGTATGAAACATGTGTAATATTATCAGAGTCATCAGATACTTTATTAAGCCCAGGGGGAAATCATTGGGTGTTACAGTTGCTCCATTCAAGTAGAATAAAAAGTAGCAGGAAAGAAATCATCAAAACAGAAAAAGAAAAAAATAATAATAGTTAAATATAGTACAAAATACATGAAATATAGTGTTCATATTTTGTAACTCCCAAAATCAAACCTAAGATATATATTTTTAGTCATTAGATGCACAATAGTACTGGTAACAGGTTGTATTTTTGCACATCTGTTGCACAAAAATGGTTTCCAGATCTGAACAATCTGAACAGTCGACCATAAGGATTGGAATAAAAAATTTGACCTTCTACATGGACATCAGCGTTCAGGTTATTACAACTGAAGGCAATCAAGACACACAGTCCGTCCATCCATCCATCCATCCATCCATCCAATCAGTCAAATTGTATTTATATAGCTGTATTTATAGTTATGACACTACATTTAGATCTGGTCTAGACCAGACTTTGAACCAAAAGAATTCTCCTGGATTCTATGGTACGTTATGATCATTTTACGTTGTGGAATTGAAAAGTGATTAATACATCTGTGTATTGATCACATCACATGTGTAAGAGACTGCACTTTAAAGTCACAAGAGTTTGTGTTGGGTGCATGTTGATGTCAGTGTGAGCGTCTACATTATTAATGGGGATAAACGGTGTTAGAACAGAAAATGTCACCATCAGCAGCAAACAGCAGGAGCTTTTGTCTGGCAATCAAAGGGGAAAAGCTTCTTTTAGGATCGGCTTTTTCATCCCCACTTTATAGTCACAGAGACACATCCTGGATGCTTGTGCAGTGTACCATGCAGCACAAGCTCAGCCCTCTGCAACACTTTTAATACACAATGCACCACACCTTTCCAACAGTTCCTCTTTAAAAAAAAACAATACCTAGAACCATCAGTGGACTCCAGATTGTAAATGATGTTGATATGTTTTATGGACAGAGCCAAACAGAAAGTGACAGTTCTGCACTTATAGTACAAGGGCCTCAAATTTCCAGTTATGATTTTGGATACCTTCTGTAAATATTTTATGGTTCACCAGTAAAACATGGGATGTCTTAGACTCAGACTCATAATCCCTCAGGATTATAGATTTGTAAATGTTCACATGTCTGTTTTTAACTGGAAGAGCTTTTCCTCCATCTCTGATTGACACTTTAGACAATTTTTGTGTGCATTGTAGACAACCACAGCATATAAATTTTTCGACATACAGTACTGAGTCTGAGTGCGTCATTAGGACATTATTAAGTATAAGTCATAATGTCCACATGTGCTTTTCTCAGTCTGTATTTAGATCCAGTCTGGGTATATGCAAAGTATGTACTTCTATAAACCACAGTGATAGTATTTACCTAACAAAGCAGGTCCACTCACTGTTCATGCACAGGTGGACCTTACAGACCCTGGAGACCACATTGGACCTGAGATTGTTGACTCACTGTCCTCACTGGAACTGGAGCTGTTACTGTCCTGGAATGTGTGTGGAAATAACCAAAAATAGTCATTCGCCTGGTAAAGGGTTAAGTACATGCTAGGTGCCTTTCCATCAGTGTATTTTATGCAAATTTTGATGTTTTGGATGAAGTTTTCATACTCCTTGACCTGGTTTTTGACATTATTTGGAAAAAGTATGATAAACAGTTAATTCAACTCAGCTCTGATGTAGAAGACATTTAATTTGAGACTTATGCGCTAACTGATCCCAGCCATGATGAGGAGCCCAAACTATTTCTTGCTAAAAGAATGCTGTTCCTCCACTCTGTTAATTACAGCCATTCATTATTCATTTGTGGATGTACCAGTGATGAAAGTGTTGTGGTTTTTGCCGGAAATCCGTTTTTTTTTTTTTTTTTTTTTCCGAAAATTGAGCATATGTTCCAGTAAATTAACTCTTTCCTCGGCATTGATGAGATATTCCATCAATTGCTTTCCAATGCTTCCCCGCCAATGCCGAGATTTTCTGTCAATCCGTGTTTTCACTGTTGTCATGTATGTAAATGTGTAAAGTTTCTAAGGAGCCTGGTGCTTTAGAAGATGTTTTGTCTAAAGTTTGGTGTGGATTCCCCTAACATTTTGTGGAATGATGGGATATCTTAGAGCTGTTTGTTATTATTATTGTTGTTATTCTTGTTTTATTTTGTGATTTTGAATACAGTGTTACTGTTTGTAAATAAGAGAGTTAAAAAATATAAATAGGAAATCAGTTTTATCTTGAAAATCAATGTCTTTAAAAAAAGACGCAATTTTTTTGCTCAGAATTTATTTTTTTCCTGAAAATAACCAATATTCAAATGTTTACATCTCACGAATGAATGAAGATAGAATAAAATTGTTTTTTGTGTTTAAAAGTTGAAGTTCTGCTGAAGTTCTTTCTTTTGATGTATTCAGTGTTCACATACTCCTAACACAACATTTTCAGTGAGCCTTCAAAGATTAGTGAATATGACCATTCAAAAATAAATTCAAGTGATTCTGGCTCGAGGAAACTGATAGAAATCTCAATTTTCTGTCGCAGTACGTCCGGAAGACAAGCAAACCAGGTTTGTTACTCATTGAAGTCATTCAAAAAAGTTCAGGGTTTTTTTCTTTCCTCACTTTCATCACTGATGTACACATATGTACAAGCATTTTCTTTGTTTCTCTTCATCATGTCTTTTTGTTTGCTTCAAATGTTTTGCAGCTACTGCTATTGTCAGACCTCTGCTCTAATGTAGTCTAATTATTTCCAGTCAGGTTTGGGTCTGCATTTGTTTTTCAGGTTGAGCTGTTCAACACAACGGGAAGGACAGATACAATGAGTGCATCAGGGTTTTATACTTGGAAACACATCCAAGAGCAAGGTCCAGTTAGCCGCCCCAGGTCCAATCGATTTCATCAAGTCAAAGAGAACACACAGACACCTCAGAGACGTTAGTGTGTACGGCATCAACATCAAATGATTCACTGATATCGGGATGATTTTCAGTGATATTTGTCATTAACTTTCACTCTTAACAATACTAAAAGGGTGTTTTTACCAGACCTTGTGTAATTGTTGAGTGAATTTCCTTAGCTCAGACTAAAAACTATCTCTTCGGTTTCAGACATTACTAATGATGGGGCCTAAGAGTCTTTGCACTAAATGCTGTTATTCTCACCAGTATGAACATCAGTGACAGATCCTGCAGTTGAATGAAACACTAAAAAGACCTGCCAGAGCCACTTAACATCTGTTTATTTGACTAACTGTTAAGAGCCTCTTAACTTCCTTCCCACCACGTCTCCTAAAAGAAAAGCCTCGAGATGTTGTGATTTATGAAGAGGCCCACTTTAGATCAGTGTGAGACCGTCGAGCTGGCTACCAGGGTGGAATCAAAATGCAAGACCCGACACACAGAGAAGGAAGAATAACAAGATCCAACATTTACCCTTCGTGCACAGTTGGAAAGCATACAGACAGTGATGGTCAAAACACCATGTAGAGTAATAAGACAGAAGATCTATGAGTACAGTCTGTGATCCAGGAGAAAGAAACAGAGGGCCGGATCTACTAAAGATTAAATTGGGCTGAATGTGGCCCCCAGAAGAAAATAAGTTTGACACCCTTGACTTAAAGTATAAAAAAAGACTGTATAAAATATCCTACAAACTGTACCAAAAAAATTTGACAATATACAAAACTACAAGAAAATACTAAAATATACTAAAAGCCAGCTCTTTAATATAGATGGAAGAAATATGTACAACATATAATAGATATATACAGGTGTACAATATAGGATTTCTGTACATACAGTAATTCTTATTGTGTTGTATCGGCATAGCTTGTCCTCAGACATAGTGCATTGTTATTTATTGATTTGAGATGAAGATGATGGATTATTTCATTACTTCAGTCTGTTCATTTAATGACTTGCCCCATAACATGGGGGCAGTCGTGGCCTAGATGCCTGGAGAGTTGGCTTGTGACTGAAGGGTCGCCGGTTCGATTCCGTGGTGGAGAGTTGTTGGCTGATGTGCCCTTGAGGAGGCACTTAACCCCCCCCCATTTGCCTCCCGGGCACCTGACAAGTGGAGTGTGTGTGATGCATGCATGATCTAGTGATGGGTTAAAGAAGATGAATTTGGGTGTGTGTGGTATGTTTACGTGCGTGAACTCCCACTGATAAAATAAAAAGATGATCTTCTCTGATTCTTCTCAATAAACGTCAGCATTGCTTCAAAGAGCATCTTTAGAGGTCATCCTTTTTCTTTTTTTTTCTCTCTACATCTTACAGTGGCATATTAACACTTTTTTCTTGGTTTCCTTGGCAGCAAATGCATTGCATTTTATAAAGTTCATCAGTGTCACTTCAAACCTCTGTGTCGTGTTATACATTAAGATCCTGAAAAGACACTTTAGTGCAAGAAAATTCTATGCTCAAAGTCATCCTCATTTATCAAGTTATTCACTCTTCTTGCAAAGTGTTTGAGAGACGTAATGTTTATTCCAATATACAAATATCACAGCAAACAGAAAGGTAGCACCACATCCTCTCCCAGAAAGAGATGGAAGACAGAAAAATACATCAGGGAAAACTACAGGAAATAAAACCTAAACCAACATTTGTCATTTGTCCAAGAGGATTGTCAAACACTAAACAAGATGCCATTATAATCTAATTATAAAACCCTACAGCAGTGTTTCCCAACCACTATGCCGCGACACATAAGTGCACTGTGAGATATGATCAGGCGTGCCATGGAAGATTATCCATTTTCACCTGACTGGTTCTGTAAGTGAGCAACGTGATATCGATACATACGACTACACGCACCAGTGATCCACTCTACACAACAGTCTCCTGTTTCCCTTTGCAAAGTGAAAGTGAACTGACTTAGATGCGGTGCGTTCTGTTGATGAAGCCCCTCTCCCTAGTGATGCATGCAGATCAGCAGGTTACCTGTGGGACCAGCGGATCGGGTTAGGGCGGGGGGGTATTATGTCTCTATTATACTATTATACAACAGACATCAATCCATAAGACAGGGGGTCCGTCCAAGGGGTTCCTGATAGGGACTCACCGATACCAATACGAGTATCGGGCATTGGCTCCGATACTCAGTGTGTGTACTCGTATTTGTACTCGCAAAAGTAATCTGATACAAATGCACCGATACCACTTACGGCCATGTGACATTCCCAGTTCAGTGCAGCAGGTACGAGGAGGAGGAATAATGTGTGAGGAGTGTGAAGAGTGTGGAGATTTAACCAAATAAATGACAGTGATTAAAGTAACGCTGACTGCAAATAACATTAAAGACACAGACAGATACGGATGCAGCGTTCTGTCCGTCCTCTGCGTACATTCTGTCCGTTTTCCAAGTGCTGGCGGATGAGTACCCAGACAGAGAGGGGTATGGAGCAGTGTGGACCACCGCCAGCGGAAGTGAAAGCGAAATTTATGGCTCATTTCTCTTTTCTCTACCTGCTGAAGCTAAACTTTTAAACCTTACCAGAGAAAACGCTGCAATATTAGTATCACATTAGTGTTACCTCTGTCGCCTCCATGTTTGTTATTACTGACTTTCTTCTTCTTCTTCTCAAAAAATTTTACTCTTCTTCGTGGTATTTGTCCAGTATGGTTAATTCAGAGCGGCGCCCCCTGGTGGATTAATTGAGAAACGCTCATTCCAACACATTAAATGTCAGTAGCAGCACTTTGTTCCAGTCAGACTAATGACAACGACAATAAAGCATATTTACAAAAGGAACTAAGAACTGGAGTGGGATTATTAAGTACTCATATCAGTACTTGGTATCAGTAAGTACTCAAATGTAAGTACTTGTACTCGGTCTGGAAAAAAGTGGTATCAGTGCATCCCTAGTTCCTGATGCACCCCTCTCATCTTTCTCGTTCCAAACGCCCTGTGACAATGTTGCCCCCACACCCCCAATGTGCTTGCCCCCCCAGGATAGTGTCCGTTGACTGCTGCCAAGGAGTTCCCCATTCTGGCAAACAAAGCTATTTCAGTTCTGTTCCTGTTCTCCACATCCTATCTATGTGAGGTGGGCTTATTCTTGCAGGAACTGAAGAACGATACAACCGAAGATCTTCAGTTCCTCCAAGAATATCAGCTTTGTGTTCAACTAAACAGGCCCAGGTTTCACACTGAGGAAGAAAATTGAGACTAGGTTTGCATTATATTTCAATAAAAATACTTTTTGTGACATTTTTGTTTGGTGGTGTGCCTTGTGATTTTTCTAATGTAAAATATGTTCCGTGGCTCAAAAAGGTTGGGAAACACTGCCCTACATGATGGGTTTATACTCTATTCTATAAAGGCATTTTGGTGTCAATGCTGGTTTAGTTTTGTCACAATTATTAACAACAATGTGTTTATGACATTAGATAAACTTCATGTTTTATTTAATTTTGGTTCTGGTTAGGGCTGCACGATTAATCGATTTTAAATCGAAATCGGATTTTTTAATTACGACGATTTTTAAAAAAGGGAAATCGTAAAATCGATTTCATCTCTCTCGTGCCTGCGGGCCGTGCGCTTGCGGGCTCCCGTAGGCTCCTCCTCCTATCAGTGACAGCGGTCTGTCACAGAACTCCGTGCAATGGCCGGACTTTAAATGTGTTCATGAGCCCGCAGTACTTATAGCAATGTAAGCCGTGGCTTCACGCACGGATCCCGCAACTGAAATAGAACTGCATGTGGATCACTCATCTTCCGTTGTCCCGGATCCGTACCGTACTGTCTTCTTCCGATCCGGGTCCGGGTCTCGGGGTCATCAGCCTCAGCAGAGGAGCCCACACAGCCCTGTGCCCACACACATCCACCCGCTCCAGGATAGAATCCCTCCAGTGTGTCCTGGGTCAGTCTATTCCACGCACGGATCCCTCAGTTTAAACAGAACCGCATGTGGATCACTTATATTAACCTGGTCCACGCACGCACGCACGACTGATGCCTGTCACTGACTTACATTGGTATCACTTCTGTGGGCCAGATACCCAGGAAAAAAAAAAAAAAAAAAAAAAAAAAACAACAACAACACACACACACACACACACACACACACATATATATAAAAATAAATAAATAATTAATTTAGTCCTCTTACTTGCTAAATTTTTCATTCACAAATGTAAGTTCTGTAACACAAAAACAAATATTTATTTTTTGAAAGATGTTGAACTTTATTTAAAGCTGTTAGATAAATCTGGAAACAAAAAGGCTATAAAAAACATAAGTATTCTGCTCTGATTTGGACATTGTATTATAGTGTATTCCCCCTGACAAACTTCTGTTATTTTCTTGTTGCATACATTGTTTGTATACTCTATTTCATTCAATAAAGATTTAATTAAGAAAAAATAAACTTCTGGGGGTTCATCACGTGATACCATCACAGATTTGAGGTCAGAGCAGTGCCTTGCATTGTGGGCTGCTCACGAAAACGACATGCTGACTTCTGTTGTCTTTTGTAGTTTTACCCAAAAATCGAAATCAAAATCGAAAATCGAGTTTTTAGAGGAAAAAATCGGGATTTTTTTTTTTGCCAAAATCGTGCAGCCCTAGTTCTGGTAAATGGTTGCACATGGTCGTGGTCGTGTGGTATCTGGAGATATCCACACAGTTTAAGCATTTTAAGTCCTACATGGACACATTTTGATAAAATATTATCATCTTTTTTCAAAATGAAAAGTATATCGTTTTAAAAGTGTTTATTTAGTATGTAAAGGATATAGTTGATAGAATCTGTTACTATACCGGAGAGTGACAGAGGGGTGAATTTGCATGTCTGCTCTATCCCAAATATGCTGTCATTCCATCGTGATCCCATAACAGAATTAAAAAACAAATCTTATCCTGTCTGCTGTTCCCATGTTGTTTCTTAAAAGAGGCACTTAGCCTTCAGGCAGTGCAGTGTTTCTGACAAGTCTGACACTTAATGTTGTGCAGACGAGGTGATTTTCATCCACATTTCATATTACTCCTCATGAATTATTTATTAACTCGTCCAAATCATGTGATGAATACAAAAAAACTGACTTCCACCCTGCAGGAGTAACACAAGAATCCTGTGACCCACAGGATTCACGAAAAATTATCTGCCTCTAATACCTTAGTTTTACATCAAATTTAATGGTATTACCGATTTGTGTTTTTACTGTGGTTCCTCTTTTTTACTGGTTATCTGAGTTTTGTTGTCATAACAAAGATGTGTGAAAACTTATCATAACAAAGATGGACGTAAACAACAAGATGCTTCACACTGTTATTTAGGCTACGTTTAGACTGCAGGCAAATGTGGCCCAAATCCGATTTTATGGCCCATTTGTGACCTGTATCCGATCTGTTAAAGACAGTTTGAACAGCACAAATCCAACCCAGGCCACTTTCATATGTTGTCTTAAATCCGATACGTATCTGATATTTTGCAACGCGACTTCAGTGTGAACGGCCAAGTCACATTTATCTGACCTTTACATCAGGGGTGTCAAACTCATTTTCTTCCAGGGGCCACATTCAGTCCAATTTAATCTGCAGTGGACCGGACCAATAAAATAATAGCATGACAGCCAATAAATAATGACAACTCCAAATTGTTTTAGTGCTAAAAATAATACTCAGTTATGCCAATATTTACATTTACAGACTACCCAAACAAAAAGGATGTGAATAACCTAAAAAATGGAATTTGTTAAGGAACATAAGTACAATTTTATCAATTTTATGCCTTGACTTATCATTCATACATGTGCATTATAGGTCAGATCTACAAAGGCACAAAACATTTAGTGACAGGCAGAAAATTGTTAAAATTGCACCTAATTTTCTTAAGACATTTCAAGTTGTACATATTTGTTCAAGTTATTCACATTTTAAAGGATAGTTTGTTCATGTAAACATTTTCAGAATTTAATGTTTCTTGCACTAAATCAAAGAGAAAAATTGGTGTTGTCATTATTTATAGGTTATAATGATGTTATTTTTGAGTTTGATGCCCTAACTTGCACTTTGCAGATTCATCCCGTGGGCCGGATTGGAACCTTTGGCGGGCTGGTTTTGGCTCCCAGGCCACATGTTTGACACCTGTGCTTTACATCATTGAAATGCGACAAATGTCACAATTCTCCATCCCAAGAGAAGCAGCAGGAAAAACATGTTTACTTTCATAAACACAGTACGTATCTGCGTGGTCACATATTACGTCAGGAGCTCTTTTGCGCATGCGGGTCACTTCAGTGTTCATACTCAAAATTGATAGAAGTCGCATTTGACGTGTAATATGAACGTGCACACACTAAAAAATCAGATTTCACCAAAAAATCCAAATTGTGGATTAAGACCTGCTGTCTGAACGTAGCCTTAGTGGGTGCTCTCAGGTACACTACTACCCTATATGTTTTGAATCTGCTACGAAAACTAAGTCCCTTTAAGTCTGGAAATCAATCTTAACCCAAGTGTTCTGTTGAGCTGTGGGTCTGAATAACCAGGAGTTTAACTCAGCTGTGATGTCACTGAATGTCGTGCATTGTTCCTACATATAGGTCAGGTGGAAACCTCTTATGTCCAAAATGCTTATTTTTCAGGAAACTGGAAAAATGATCTATCTTCTGAACAAATGAGTGAAGTTAAAAGATGTACTTACAAACAGTTTTCAACACTTTTCATTGGTTACATATTTTGAAAACTGTCAGGCTAATGTGAAGACTGAACAGTAGAACCATTTCATAAATGTTTATCAATACAACATGTATGGATAATGTCGTATTGATAAATATGCTGTAATTACTGAAGAAAATTGTTGAGTCTGTTTGTATGACTGTACAGCCATGATCATATTGTTGTGTATAATTCAATTACTGCATTATGTATTTGTTGTGGTTGAATGCCAAAATTTGGAAAAATGTATCGTTTGATTGTTGTATTTATTAAGTTGGTGATAAAGGTGTAAAAGCACTTGAGGGTAGGATTAAATAAGTTTATACTTCTTCCTACTCCTTTTCAATCATGCAAAATTCAGTCTTGCACGTACTTGAAGATAGATTCTGTTCATTTAAATGTTATTTTGTTTTTGTCTTAATTCGCTTCGTTTTGTTTTATTTTGTTTCTTTGCATGTTCAAAATAAATAAATAAAATAAATACATACATTTTATGACCCAAAAAAAAAGATCAAAAAAGGACTTTTGAGGTTTCTGCCTGTCAACAACGATACGTAAACGTAAATGCAAAGTTTTGTGTTCATTGGGTTAGTTTTGCAGGGCATAAGTGTGTTGTAGGTGCAGTTGGGTTCTATGTCTGTAACTGTAACAAAGATTAGAGAAGAGTTTGTGTGAAGGTTTTTGTTCCCTTTCAGATGATTTTTCATTATTGTTTTCCATGTTTTTTTTTGTTTTTTCAGATATAATTGCCATGATTAACTCAGCATTTAGTTTAGTGCAATTAATACCCTGTGGCTTATCATAAAAATGAAGGTAATTTTAGTCTGATTTAATTAATTCTAATTTTTTTTTTAAATGATTATCATTATCATCATTATTATTATTATTATTACTGAGAGATTTTTTTAAATATCTATCTGACAACTCAGTTTATGCTGTTTTTAATACACCTTTCACATTTAAAGAAATAAAATCCATCTATTAATATCCATCGTTCCCCCTGATTCAGTAAGTCAATTTGTGTTTTTTAGACAACTTTGTTTTCACATTTTGTGAACATGCCTTCGGCATTTACCAGCAATTAGTTAAATATTGGCATATGCATAAAGAAATTTCTTCGGCATATTAATCACTTTGTGTATTATGCAGTGCTGAAGAATGATGACATACACATACAGCCAGTGCCATGCCTCACAGTGAAATTTCATTATATAATCCTGTTTTAGGGCAAATCGTGTTTGATGTTTGTGTGAAGGAGATATCTTATTATCTCTGCCTCCTGTAGCATGAATGTAGCTTTATGTGCCTGTCGTATGTCCCCTAGCATCATATTTTATTCAGTAGAAGCTTTATGTGACTTAAGTGTCACAAATTTTGTCTATTTTTTCCCCTTATCCGTGCAGTTTAGCTTTGTTTCTCCCACACGCTTTGTACTTCTTTAGTCTTAGTTACGCTCTGTGACTGACAATAGTTTTCTTGCCTGAGATTAAACGCCCTCATGGAGATCGTCTGCTGCAGAGCCTCACATCAGAGCACAGACGTGTCTGCAAACGCACGGAACAGAAAGACATTTTTGTCAGTGTCATATGTCAAATATAGTGCTCGCTTAGTGCATATTGAAGGTGCTAAAATAAAACATTCCTGTAACTTGGCAGTAGGTCCCAGTGAGTCAAACCTCCTTCCAATCACTGAACCAGCTTTTTCCATCAGTTTGTCCGACCATCTTGCATCCACTTGTTTGATGCTACCTCTGTAGTAGACAGCAGCACAGAACAGATAACATACCTACACTGAATAGTAAAATATGTGCAACATGTAACCTTTGAACTTTTCAACATAGTGGAGAGCAACAAGTGATGAATCACAAATGATAAAAAGTTATTTTATTAAAGTTTTGCTGCTGTTAGCTGATGATTTATAGCATACACAATGTACCAAAAAATGCAAAAAGATAAATAAATAATGCTGTAGCAGATGAATTAACACATCACAATAAATTGTGTGTCAGCCATTTTTCATTTCGCTATGACAACAAAAGCACTTGAACACAACTCACTCGTAATTTCAAATTCACAAGTGGAAAGCATCATCTTTCCCATAGCACGTGAAGGCAGCATTAGTACAGACATCAAAGAACCCAGAACCTCCCTGGGAAAAGTCCTCAGTCGCTTTCCATCGAGTGTATCTTCGTTCAGGGTTCAGTCAACCTTACTGCCATGATTAGAGCAACACGATGTTGGAAAAAACTGACATTGCGATTTTTTTTAACCCTGTGATATATATTGCGATATGAAAAAATACTCAGGTGGATATAATAGCTGTGTGATGCCAGCGTAAATGGTCAAACAAATTAGTTGTGTTACCTCTTGTTGTGGCGGCAGGTTCAAGACACTATTGACACAGAACACATGTTTCAGTTTCATCCTTCTTGTAGGTGAAATAATTCCACAGATAACTGACGTTGCTTTTCTTTTTGGTACCAAGTCTTTGTTTTTGGTGAGTTCCTTTTGTTTGTTATTCATTTTTCAATGTTGTTACCAGCGACTCATTCCATGTGCCACTCCATGTGGTCTGCTTCGGCGAACTGGTTAAGAACAATTGTGGTTGGTGGATCGCTGCGCACAGTGTGTCAGGTACCAGGTTGAAATTAGATGAGAATACGTTGAGTTAATATGCCTCCTACATTGCAGCACCTGCAATGTGACTATTGCGCACATGTACATTGCGATGACGATACTTGATATATTGTGCAGCTCTAGTCAAGATGTAAGATATTTTCATGTCAGGACCACTTCCACATCCACCTCACATGTTAACTGACTAAAGAGGGAGTTTGGACTTTTGGAAATCTCTCTCTGACTTTTGTGGATGTGTTTGGGAGAATATAGTTTTCCTTGACCTCCCCTTCTGACCTCCAGTCCTGACACACTCCACTATAGTTGTATCATCAAAGTATTTTTGGATGTACTTTATGTCCTTTGTGAACAGGAAGAGAACAAATACAGTCCCCTGTGGAACCCCACTGTTGCTCATTACTATCCCAGAGACACAGGTCCCCAGCCTGATGAAAATGTGGTGAGGGTCATGGTTCAAACTGAGGAACTTTAAAAATGTAGAATCACAATGAAAGGCACAGTGAGTAAAAAAACAACAAATAAATAGAGTGAAAAACTGATTTAAAAAATGACCTTTGCCTCCTTGACTTTGCAGACTTGTCTTTGCTCATACATGTCTTTGCAGTGGACGACTCTCATAATGATGTTTAATCACAAGCAAAAACATCATCATTCACAGGGTGTGACTAACCAACTACAAAGAATATTGAAGAAACAGAGCTTAGCAGTATGGATCAGAAGAAAAAACAAGCATTGTTTGATGTTTAGCATGTAATCTTAGACAAGGAAACCAAACTGTGTTTGGACTGAAGTTGGCTGATATTATCTTGTCTCTTCATATCCCATAATTCTTTGTATCATCAAGGAGACGTGCTGGAATTTTTACAAAGCAGGATGAAAAAAAAGTGAAAACAAATACAGTCAAATAGATAATCCTGCCACAATTTCTCAATTTGTGCCACCAGTGTAGATGCATGCATTATTTCTCGCAGTTCATGGTAAAAATATTGTCTGTGAAAATGTCTCTTTCTGGATGTTGGATGTGACTTGACCTTCTGAAGAAGGTCTAGGAGCCAAAGCCAAAAGTAAACAGTCACTTCTCATCAGTTAAATTTTTCAGGGGTCAAAAAACCAGTCACAAATTTACATAATAAAACACACAAATATATATAATAAATGGACCTATTTATACTTATCATATAAAAAAAGAAGTAACCTTATGAGTAAATGTGGGAAACACACTGTAAATGTATGTATTGCTGGTTTTACTCAGCTTTGGGTCACTTTTGCTTTACAAGAAAAAACAAAGACTGGGGAGAATGTAGAAAGTGATCAGTAATAATAGTCAGAAACCCTTCAAAAGTGTAGGGAGATAAGAAAAGGATGTCATCTCTCTTTTTTCAACCCTGACTTTTCTGTAACTACAGTTGAAAATACACCAAAGACTGTATGTCAGTGTTTTTCAACCTTGGGGTCGGGACCCTATGTGTGGTCGCCCGGAATTCAAATGGGGTCACCTGAAATTTCTAGTAACTGAGAAAAATAAAAATAAAAACTTACTAATAAAAAATACATGGTGTGTTGACAGAGACAATCCCAATCCATAAAAGACAAACTGTGAAGCTGAAACTGAAACACTGTGGTTCTGTTTATCTGTCAAATGTTCATTGTGGTCGGTTTCAGATGCTGCAGCTCTTTCATAATTCGTAGTTTGAGTTCTTGTTTGTTCAGTATTAATTGTCAGCCTTGTAAATCACAGCTGGACTGACTGTACATATCCTGACCAAGGAAAATAAAATTCTCCCTTTGTGCAGAAATCTACACCTGGCTTTTCTGCCTCCATCCATAATAATATACATCATATAGACTAAATGTGTCTAAAATTAATGTTTATTTGTAACATAGTATAGCAAACTATTGTGTGTACACAATCCATTTTTCCCAGCGTTCAGTACATTTCTCCAACTCAAGTCTTAAAGATAAAGTAAGTCTCTCCATACAGTAAATTTCTTTAATAATCCCACGCCAGAGGTCCAAAGTTGGAGGGTCGGGTTGCAACCATTTTCAGGATATAGCTTTCCTACTACTTGCCGAAAGTATCTTCAATAAGTATTTATCCTTCTGAAGGACTGTTTCCGGTATTTTACCAAGATATAAAGTAACAAAAGAATAATCTAAATCCATCCCTATTATTTTATTTATCTCGGTTGCCACCTCCCTCCAATATGACTGGATTTTCGGACAGGCCCAAAAAACATGGAAGTGATTGGCCATAGTGTTTCCACATGTTCGCCAACAAAAGCCTCGGTTCTGTGTGCCTGTTTGGAGTGCCGTTATTTTAGGAGTTATAAAAAAATCTCACTACATTCTTCCAGCCAAACTCTCTTAAGGATCTAGAGTTTGCAGTGGTCGCTTGTATCTCAGATTCCTTGGTATTTTAACGCTGTATTTCCGGATACAACACTGGAACGTGTGGTGCATCCTCTGGTGTATGGTCCTACAGTGTGAGCAGTCAGGTCGCATACGAGCATCGGTCCGTACAGTGTGAGAACATGAGTCGTAAGCCTGACTTTACGATTGATTCGCACAGTTCGAGATGGAGCTGCGTGCAACGTTTGAAATAATCGCACAGTGTATGGCCGCCTTAAAAGGTCTATTTGGCCACAACAAGTGCTACCTTCTGTTAAAATGTGACATCTTTCTTGTTTGAAATCAATCAGTGTATTTTACCTGAACTGTTTTCATTGGTTTCTGCCTCTTAGATCTGACAGACTTACCTGTGTGTCTCCTCTGTTCCTCTCAGGACTGATTGACTACAACTTTCACTGCTTCAAGAAAGCCATCCAAGAGGTTTTCGATGTTCGACTGAAGGTTCAACAGAATCGCAAACTCCTCAGCCAGAGGAGGTGGAGCAAACTGACAATGACCAACGGTGTGATCGGTAACCCCCACTGACCACAGATAACACCTTGGTGGTCGGTGCGGAAGTACCCGAACTGCAGCAAACGCCTCCTGTGATGATTTCAAGAGTATGTCCAGTGTTTCAGCTTCCAGAGTTTCTCACCGCAGTGCTTTATACTACTGTGGAACACACGTAGCATTGTGTTAATTAGAAGGCTCTTCCATCCAGATCCACTGAACGCAGGCGACCACAGTGCACCTCCCCAAAATGGTAAAATGATGATGAAGTCACCTTCTACAGCCTAATTACACTTATTTCACGTCACACGTTGACATCACAATTCTGCATAAAAAGTGCACTAACTCTGGACTGGGTGACAAAGTTAAGTGTTGATGAAATGGTTACTATGAGCTGCAGGTCAATGAGTGAACAGGTTCAGTGTGTTTGCCTCACTCTAATAATGGCGCCCACTGAAACTCCAAAATGCTGCAAAGTCAGTGTTTTATTTTGTTCTTTTTGGCCTTTTTTAGTTAAAACGATATTAGCTCTGGTCCACAGTTAGACAACAAGTACTGACCTTCTTGGATGATGATTTCCCACAAGATTTTACCCCCCAAAAAAAAGTCAAAATGTAAACAAATGTCTACAAAATCATGTCAGTGAATTAAAGGATACCTGTAGTGTATTTTCATTGCTAGCTAGTTCAAAAAAGTCACGTAAAACACTAGTAGTATTATGTTTGCGCAGTCCCAACAAAGGAACTAACATTATGTTAAAAAAGAGTGTTAAATAATAATAAATAAAATATAAACAAAAAAACAAACAAAAATGAACCTCCACAATATCTACATTTGAATAAATACTTAAAAATATCGATACAGTATTGTGAAATGAAATATCGCGATATATTGTAGAACCAATATTTTCTTACACCCCTACCGGTACTGGCTGCTCCCCATAGGTTTTACCCCCGCCCATAATCCAAGTAATCAAAAGGTCCAGTTTGGTGCATTTATGAGGATTTTTTTTACTGAATTTGTACCTCTCTTGCTTGTAAGTGAAACACAAAGCATAATTAATGGCGTAAGCATGACCAGTACAGGTACATGTTAACAATATATAATGTGAAATAAGTGACTGCATAAATATTCACCCACTACCTTTATCCACAATCACAGCACTGAGTTCATGTGAGTAGGTCTCAGTCGGACGTGCACATTTGGACTCAGTTTCACTCCATTGTTCTTTGAAAAACTGCTGAAGCTCTGACAGGTTCTACAAAGGATCATTTCAAGTCCAGCCATAAATCCTCTACTGGACTGAGGTTGGAGCTTTGAGTTGGCCGGTCCAGAACAGTCACCTCCATGTCTTTAAACTGTTTCTACGTAGTTTTCACCGTATGCTTCGGGTCATAGTCGCGCATGTCGTAACAGGCTCTGCCACAGTAATGTGATTACGTGTTACCGTGACTGTGGGCGGTTGTCTGACTCCAGCTCAGCTGACGTAAAAGCTGTCCTGACGCAGTATCCCCCTCCTGCTTGTTTACTTCTGTCTGGTACTTCTCAGGCCACCGACACCTCGGGCTGTGCTGAAGGCTGCGACATCCAAGAGCTGTCAATGGATATAGTTAATGCCGGTTGAGAAATTCAGAGATGCTGACCAAATTTGACTTTGATTATTTGACATGTTCGTGTGGTTGGTCTGATTATATCACACCTTGTCTTTTTTCACATGCGCACATCCCATGTAGAAAACTATACCTCACACCCCCATAACAGCACTGGAAAATAAACCTCCTCTGTAGTCATAGTTTTGTTGCAGTTCTCTCATTTTAGATCATATTAGATTAGATTAGGCAAAATGAGATTATATTAGATTAGATTGAGATTAGAGACTTTATTGATCCCGCAATGGGGAAATTCAATGGTCAAGGCAGCAACAGAATGAAGTGAAAGAAAAAAAAAAATATATATATATATATATTAATCCATCATCCTGATTAAACTGATTACAAATTTTCCATTTGTCCATCTGCAGTGCAGAATGACTCTGACCGTCTCTGCTAACACATTTCAGGTAGTTTGTCCAAGTACAGTTACCGTCACACATCTGCAAATGGGCAGTTGATCCTTTGGTGACAGGCAACAGAACCAACCGCTAAAGGTGGAAGAGGCTAAACAGCACATTTGTCCTCTGGATGGAAATATAAGGACAAAAAAACAACTCAAGACTGAACAGTTGTTTCAAGTTGTTTTGTTGAAATTGTTGAGGGTGTTTAATAAACACGTTTAGTACATATATATTCCCTGCTTTCCTTAGTCAATTTGCTCATGCAAAATGAAACGCAATTAATAAAGATGAAAAATGGATGATATTTAATAATGATTAATCAAAATTAATCCACAGCAACCCTGTGATTAATCTGATTAAACATTTTAAGCATTTGACAGCACTAATACATGTGCATATACATATGTATATATATATATATATATATATATATATATATATAAAACTCTGACAACTATATACATATTTTCAACAAAGTGGAACTGCTAAATGTCAGGCAGTTCCACTCTGTTGTAAATATGTGTATAGTTGTTTGAGTTTTACTACTTTATAAATATGTGTATAGTTGTTTGAGTTTTACTACTGTTATTATCATTTTTTATTTTACCCGCTACCTTTTCAGACCTTCCATGGCAGCACCCCTGTCATATACTTTTCAATAACCTTTTTCTCTGAGCTGGTTGGAGATTTTTTTTTGTCTTTGTGGCGTAAATGTAGCCACAAATGCTGATTAACCGGTTTGTTGATTTTCCAGACAGAGATGTCTTTATACTACCATCACTTCAAACACATTCACTGCACTTAGGTGATCTGTGTTTCACTAGTTGACAGATTAGTACCAGCACCAATAGGCTGGACCTCTGTTGAAATAGGTCAGTCCCCTTCAATGGGGTCAATACTTATGCACTTATTGTAAAGTACTTTTTTTTTTTTGTTAATTGATCTTACTTTGAAGAAATGTGTTTTCACTTTGGCATGTAAGTGCTTTTACCTTTAACTTCTCCTCAAAAAGCCAAATTATAGTAATTATGAATTGGTGAATGGTGAATGCCTTAAAAGCACTCTATTAGGTGACAGTAATGTACCCTAACAGTGGATAACACCCACCCTATTGTTCAACAGAAAAAAGAATATCACCCCTTTGAGCCACATGTCAGTGGAACATGGCAGGCTGTGGGAAGAGGACCCACTCCCTCTGTCGAAATAAACAGCCCATTCTCACAAAACGAAAAGACGATTCTTATTTTCAGGGGATTACACACTAATGAAAACATAATTAGTAACGTACATCCCATTTCTGCAATTAGATCCCCCTAAATCTTACACACTGAACCTTGAATTTAAGGCTGCTGAACCCTCATTAACTTCACATAATCCTCTGAATGTATTTCTATCACTCACTGGTGGAAGAATATTAGAAAGGCTATTTGTGAGCAGGAGCAGTGATTAGAGCAGGCTTTGGTAGATGGCTTAGTTTAAAGACAAGAGCCGGGCAGATTTTTGAAAGGTTCTCCGTGTCAGATATGCATGTACTTGTGTGTTTGCATTAAGTTTTTGTTGGAGTCTGTGTTCTTTTATGAGCTGGATGTTTGTTTTTTTAGGATTTGGGGACTAATGCTGCCTTCATGTGTTATCGGGAAGATGATCGTTTCCACTAGTGAATTTGAAATTATGAGTATGTTGTGTTCAAGTGCTGTTGTTGTTGTAGCAAAAATGAAAAATGGCTGATGCACAATTTATAATGAGTGAAAGAAATTTGGATGCATTAATTCATACGCTACAGCATTTTTTTTTCAAATTATATATGCTATAAATGTGCAAAATCATCAGCTAACAGCGGCAGAACATTATTAAATCGGCTAAAATTTGCTTAGAGGTCTTTTTTATGTCTGTGCATAAGAAATCAATCTAAGTGAATCCCCAAAGGAACTTTGTGTTGGTAAATGCAAGTTCTGCAAATTTACAGGATTTCAGTTCTGTTGCAATATGTTGATGGTCATATGAACTATGTTTTCAGCTCAAAAATGTCCAATTTCATCACAATTAATGCTATATTTTCATGTCACAAATGGCCAAGTTATATTTGAACTGAATTTACCTGAAAAACAAATATTCTATTCTTTTAGATTCCCCAATTTTTTTTTTTTTTACAAGATTCTATCCTACATATCACGTTTTATTTTTACAGGTTCAATATGGAGTATGGTGCTGATCCATCCTGCTTACGTTACGCCAATACATACATTAAGAATGTCACACGTCACTTTTTAAATCAACAGTTTTCTAATAATAAGCATTTTTATAAAGAAATAACAATTCTATATTGTTATTTACTCTTCAGTATGATGATAAACTATACATCATACTATATATTTGTGGATAATAATATAAAGCCAGAAACCTAATTATTTACTAGTAAGTATCAGTCATATTATGGCATAGTGTATAGATATGATTAGACGAGGAAGGTTATTATTGTTATTAATTATATAAGGAGAAGGGGTGGGAGTTTATAAGTTTTACTTCTTCTCACTCCTTTTTGAATATGTATTATATGTCTTATGTTTCACATTCATGTTCGAAATAAATACATCAATCAATCAATCAATCAATCAATCAATAATTGTGATCCTAGTTTTTGCACAGGGATCATTAGTGTAAACGGTGACATGGCTGCAGAGCATCAGTATGATGGGATCTGTAACAACCATGTCACATCCGTCCACTGACACATTTAGTGTTTTTGTGTCAGCTGTTATTGTTTTAGATCCACAATACTAACATTTATGAATAAGAGGATGATTAGCAATAGGAAGTATATAAGTTTATTCCTAATAAAGTACTGGTACTGACCAGAGCATCATGGGTAATGTCACGTCCGTCCACCAGCAAAAGTTTTCACATACACGTGCTATTCCAAATCCAATATTTATGAAAATAGAGCTTCCACTGTCAAATAATATCAATCGTCTGTGCACAAATGGATTAGTATTATTTTAACACACTTCTATGCATTTCTTTTTTTTTGGACAAAAATGGCCACTCATATGACCCCTTAAGTAAATTTTAGCCGAAAAGCATTGTTTATGATTCGCATTGAATCCCTCGTTTCTCTCCACCATGTTTGAAAAGGCCAAAGCGTATTTTCATCTCAGCAGCTCATGGATCATATTTTTTTCCCAGTGCTCCAGTGGAAAATACAACATGAAGGGTCATTCATGTGCAATTTTGGAGTTGACCAGTGACCGTACCAGAGATGTACTATATTGGCTTTTACCACTAGGCGTCGTACTTGGAATGGAACGTAATAAAACTGTCAGAGTTCATGAAATATAGCACAGCAACTCATGGCCATGTGGTAACGTACGTTTAACCCTTTCATGCACGAATTATGAGAACCTTAGTCAAGATTTTTTTCTTCAGTGTTTAGCCATGAAAAAAACAATGCGATCGAGTTTTTTTTTTCTATGGAGTTACAAAAATATCCATGCATTTAATTTTTGAAGTAAAGAAACATGTGTTTAAAACCCAATATCAGAAAGTGATATGAAAACAATGAAATAAAAACATTTTTAATGCTGCTAATCTGATGTCTTCTCACATTTTAACATATTCTAATGCTAGTAATTACTCACTTCATGGAGATAATATGCAAAATAAAACCTTCTTGTCTAACAAATAACAATTGATTTACACTCAAACATGTTAGTGCAGATCAGGTTTATCAAGAACAGTAAAGTTACATTAATGATCTGTATTACAGTGTATGGGATGGTGCATCAGCGTCCACTGTGTTGGCTGATATGGAACTAAAACAACAAAATGCATGAATATACAAGAGAACAGCTGGAGAAGAAGTGTCCACTGGAGTAGACAGTGCATGAAAGGGTTAAGCTAGCCAGCCACCTGCTAGTAGGGCTGGACGATATGGCCTCTAACTTTTGTCGCAAATTTTTAGGCTATATCCCAATACACGATATATATGTCGATATTTTGAAATTTCCTTTACATCACTGTGTAAATGTAATTCAACTCTATAATGCCTGGTATTGTCACTTATTAGAATTTTTTTTTTCAATATGTGCATGCTAAAAACGAAGGGTCACAATGAAATTATTTTAAAGTATTTAAAATTACTTTGGGTGAAATGTCTTTATGAGAGTCTTGAATCCTGGCTTCTCCACTACGCTAACAGGGTCCATGTCTTCAGCTATGTATTTCGTTACTGCGGCTGTTATTTCTTTCCATTTTAAACGTTTTTTTTTTGTGTGATGTGGGAGTGATTTGGCAAATGTTGAAGCCAGAGTCATTTGCTTAGGGGCTGGTTCCGATAAAGTTTTTAGCGATGTGTAAATGTGGATTTTCAGACATGTCATGTTGTAGTGAATGACTTTTCAGGTGGTGGAACTAATTTGTCTTGCTACTACCTTTTGTGGCAACAGTTTTTCAGCATATTTTGCAGATAAACACTTTTTGTTCATCATCCTTGACAGGGTTTCTGTGGGTCATTGAAAAGCACTAAAAGTCATTAAATAGATTTTGTGGAAATTAAAGCCTTAAATGGCATTAAAAATTAAATACACTTGATGGAAAAAAGCATTGGTATTCACAGTTTATTTTGATTATATAAACAATTAATTATTTTGATCGGAAGTATAGTGTGTTGACTGACAGGTGGAGCCCTTTAATTGGTTATTGTTTATGGCCGATACATGAAGACATAACACCGGATGCTTGGAATGCAGTGTGTTGTGAGCGTGCTCATGCCGTGGCGAAAGAGCAGAGGGAATATTAGCAAATGTCGGAAAAATGGGAAAATGCAAGTTTCAGCTGAAGTGATTGGAGGAGGAACTATTCAGAACCTGGTAAAGCGTCATAAAATGATACATAAAACTGTATCTGCAGTCGGACATGTGCATTAAATGTGTTGAAAGTAGCATGTAAAAGGGCATTATAAAGCATTTAATAAGATTTGCTGCTATCCACAGAAATGCTGCTTGAAACCCGGAGCACTGCCAGATAACAGAGCCAGTGCTGTTTTTCTTCAGGACAATATCATCTGTCTCCACTTTCTTTGCGCTTTCCATGCTACACTCTCTCTCTCTCCTTTCCTGATATACCAGCGCACATGTGCGGCAGACAGTTTTCTGGATGGGTGGGGGAGCTAGTGCTGTGAGAGTTCATGATGAGGGAACGACAGAAGTGAAACTACTGCTCATAAACAACAACACTATCGGCCAATGAACTTTATTCTCTGCAATATCCAACAGTTTCATCGTGATTACACATTTGGTACCAATCTTAATAATAATAATAATAATAATAATAATAACTAGAAAAGCACTCTGAGAGCGCAGACCTCCGCCAAGGCAGATCAGTGCCCCCCCCCCCCCGATCACCACCAAAATGTAATCATTTGTTTCTTGTGCCAGTATCAATATTTCCTGAAATTTTCATCCAAATCTGTCCATAACTTCTTGAAAGGTCCGGATCAGTCTTTGCCATTTCATAGAACACCCCATTGTAAATCCCTGAGTCAAATTGCATGAGATTTGCACAATTCCCCCATATTGTGATTTCCACCATAAATATTAGTCCCATATTTATTTTACCTATATTTTAAGATTCCTTGACCATGAAAACATTCCATTAGCAACTGGATTCATAATTATATCCTTATTAGTTCAGTAGTTATTCACGAAAATCACATTTCTCGTAATGGCGGTTTTCTTCTGGATCTAGCTCCTTAAGTATTAAAGCTACATGAAATCCGGTGGCATACTCCCGATGCGGAACTGACTGAGCTACACGATGGCGCTTGTCAGAAATTTCTACCTTTAATATTAAAGGCACAGTAGGCCAAAAAGTAAGGGCACCCCCATTTTTTATATAAATTGAGATAAAATCCGCCTTCTGGATCAGATCCGGATCAGCCTTTGAAATGTGATAGAGGACCCCATTGTCAATTCCTGAGTTAAATTTCATGAGTTTTGGTCAATAATTAAGCGAGATATTGGGAAACAAAAATTTTGGCCCCATTTACCACAATGTTAACGAAAATTTCAAAGTGATCCAGAATCCAGGATTTCTTCCAGATCACCCCCAAAAGTTAATGATTTCTTCCTTATCCCATTTCCAACAAACCCTGTAAATTTCGTCAAAATCTGTCCATAACTTTTTGAGTTATGTTGCACACTAACGGACAGACAAACAAACAAACAAACAAACCCTGGCAAAAACATAACCTCCTTGGCGGAGGTAATAAATAATAATGATAATAGTAATAATAATAATATTTTATTTGTAAAGCGCTTTCAGTCAAAGTGCTGTACAGATACAAAATCAATCACAATAAAACATAAAAACTAAAAACATTAACAGTAAAAGCAAATCAAGATATATAACACAGAGTAAACAAGTGGGTCTTGAGCTTTGCTTTAAAAACCTCCACAGAGCATGCCTGCCTTCTGTCCAGAGGAAGACTGTTCCAAAGTGTTGGTGCACAGAAAGAAAAGGTTCGCTCACCGACAGTCTTTTTCCTGACTTTAGGCACAGTCAGGAGGACAGATCCTTGTGAGCGAAGGGCACGAGAAGGTGCATACAGTCTAACCAGCTCTGTTAAGTAAGAAGGTGCCGCTCCATTTAAAATTTTATAAGTCAATAAAAGCACCTTAAAATCAGCACGAACCTGACATGGAAGCCAGTGAAGAGAGGCCAACACTGGGGTGATGTGATCATATTTCCCAGCTCCAGTCAGAACCCGAACTGCAGCATTTTGCACCATCTGCAGGACTCGGAAACATTTTTGGGTAATCCTGAAAGAAGAGCATTACAATAGTCCAAACGAGATGTTACGAAGGCGTGAATGAGGACTTCAGCATCTTTATCACTCAGGATTAGCCTGATCTCAGCAATCCTTCGAAGATGAAAAAATGATATTGGAGTCACCTCCTTGATATGCTTATCAAAAGCAAGTGTCTGGTCAAATATGACACCATGGTTTTTCATCTTGTCTCTGCCAAGAACAACACAGTCATCAAGAGACAAAGAAACATTATTGAATAAATTTTGCAATTTCTGGGGTCCAGTGATCATCATTTCAGTCTTTGCAGAGTTAAGGAAAGGGAAATTTTCAGAGAGCCAATCCCTTACAGCTGAAAGACAACCCTCGATTTTTGACTTCATACAACAGGCATAAGAACGGCTACATCATAGCAGGTAGGACAGACATCATAAACTGAACTAATCTGACCTCCTAGCTAACACCACACGGCACCAAGTTCAAACTTTACATGTTCGATGCTTCCATAATCTATTGCACTGTAGGTTCTCAGACAGAATGCATTTAGATCAGAGGCCACTTGGAACCTTATCCCTGGTCCACGCTGGGAAACCATTAGTTCGTTGTTCCGTCCTTGGTAAAGGTCATACACAGATGTTGGTCACCTGCGAAGACCTGTTGTCATCTGAAACAACTCCAAATAAGAATGAAGATGATCAACCAGAGCTGACAGGTGTCCTCTAGATCGGTGGTCCCCAACCCCTGGTCCCCGGACCGGTACTGGGCTGCAAAGAAAATAAATTGTGGTTATTATTAGTCTTCCGGAGATTTTATTTTGAAAAGCGACTGTTTCCGCCCTCACCTCACAACCGCTACACTCTGGTGCCATTTCCTGAATCAGTTGTAACACAAGCTAAAGAAATGAGCCAAAAACAAAATTCACTGGAGAACTTTTTCGGGAAGAAATGATGAAACGATGAGGCTGCAGAAGAGTCACAGACTGCCTGCAAACAGAAAGCTGCAAAGTGAATGTCAGCTTAGCACACTAGCATAAATCTTACTCTTCTTTTAAACTTATAAAACGTGACGCATTCAAAACTAGCCTCAAAATTCAAATATTTTGGAATTGAAATGTTTATGAACCCTTACTAGCGGCATTGTACCCGTGGTGCCATTGTACGATAGCGCCCTCCCGTGGTGCAACAGCGGTATTGCACCCGTACGCCCTCCCGTGTTGCAACATCGGGACACCGGGACACACGTCGGACACAGAACGTCCATTATAGTAGGATAACATAATCCAAACAAAAAATGTTGCCATCATTTTGTTTATGATATATTTCCTGTATTATATTCGATACAGTGGGCACATTTGGCAATTTTTTGCTCACATTAACGTTAGATACAAAATTTTACCGGCACATTTTCAAAATATTGAACATTTTAGGTAGTTTTTTTTTTTCTTTACATAAAACTTTTTACAGCCTTTTTATTTCCCTTGAATGGCACCATAATTTCAGTATTTTTCAACATTTTTCAGTTTTCAACGGAATAACAATATGAGTGGTCTTCTTAACGTAACTTTTTGAAAATTACCAAAGACTTTCCTACAAAATGTGTGTTGGATGATTTCACATTAGCGGCCATATTGAAAAGGGGAAAAAAAAAAACACCTTTCCACTGGTTGTAGTGGAATGATAATCCACCTCGGGTCAGAAAACATGTAACGGGTCGTATACAACAAGTTTTTAAGGAAAGTATTGATCTTGTTGATAAAATAAAGGTCTCAGATACGATACAAATGGTTTTCTAGGGTTAAACTAAACGTGAGCAGAAGAGAGGCACTGAAGAACCAGAGAAAATCTGAAAATCTCAACATAGAATCATTCTGTCGTGGCTGTTATCATGGATGTGGCGAGCACTGTTACATCACTAATGAAGTCAGCTAATGTGAATGACAGATCATACTTCAGCGTAAAATTAACGAAACCTTGCATTGTTCACTTTTAAGGTGAATCTCAGTGAAATGGTCAGTTCAGATACGCTATCGACGGACACTGATCAGATGTGGAGCCTGTGCTCATGGATCTGCTGCTCAGCCTGTAACCTTATTAAACTCAATAGCATACGTTTCATATGATATAATAATAACCCATAAAGACCCAGAGCTACATTTGAGGCAGTTCCAAAATATTTTTTCTCTATCTTTAGGGCTGGGTCAAATGAGTAACAGAGTGAGAAAGCACTGTGCAGCAAAACTAATCATTCCATTTCTGTTTTTAAAAATTAATTTAGCAGAAACCATAAAAGCTCAAATTGTAGGTCAAAGCAAGTACTTGAACATGCCATCAAGGAATAATAACTAAATTTTTAATAAAATCATGAATTTATCATCTTTATCGGAAAAAGGTGGTTTGTCCTCTCCGGGTCGGTGGGGAGTCTTTGCCCCAAGTGGAGGAGTTTAAGTATCTTGGGGTCTTGTTCACAAGTGAGGGAAGGATGGAGCGTGAGATTGACAGACGGATCGGTGCAGCGTCTGCAGTGATGCAGTCGTTGTATCGGTCGGTTGCGGTGAAGAAGGAGCTGAGCCGAAAGGTGAAGCTCTTGATTTACTGGTCAATCTACGTTCCTACCTCACCTATGGTCATGAGCTTTGGGTCATGACCGAAAGGACAAGGTCCCGGATACAAGCGGTCGAAATGAGTTTCCTCCGTCGGGTGGCTGGGCGCACCCTTAGGGATAGGGTGAGGAGCTCAGTCACCAGGGAGGAGCTTGGAGTAGAGCCGCTGCTCCTCCACATCCAGAGGAACCAGCTGAGGTGGCTCAGGCATCTGTTTCAGATCCTCCTGGACACCTCCCTGGGGAGGTGTTCCGGGCATGTCCCACCGGGAGGAGACCTCGGGGAAGACCCAGGACACGTTGGAGAGACTATGTCTCTCGGCTGGCCTGGGAACGCCTCGGGGTCCCCCCGGAAGAGCTGGAGGAGGAGTCTGGGGAGAGGGAAGTCTGGGCATCCCTGCTTAGACTGTTACCCCCGCGACCCGGCCCTGGATAAAGCGGAAGAAAATGGATGGATGGATGAATTTATCATCATTGACAAAGTAACGGAGTGAGGAAAAAATATACAGCAGTTCTTCAAGGTTTGGAAAAAATACCAAAAAGTGCAAATATTTAGCATACCACACTTTTCTTAATATATGAGAGTACATTATATCCAAAAAGGAAACTGATATCATTTTTATTTTAGTTTTAAAAGACTTTAATTCATGGTAATGGAGTGAGAATCCAAAAAAGTATTAGAGTGAGGTGTTTGTTCAGTGTGATGAACCATAATAATAATAAAGATTTTATTAAGATACTGATCAATGTTTCATTAATATTTTTAATACACATCTTTCTATACATATCTTTTTTTTATAATAAATAACATTCAAAATCATTATTGTATTTGATTATTATGAAATATAAGATTAGACACAGGCATATATTTGGAACATATTTATTTACACATTGCTATTTACATTCTGAATTTATGCTGTATACATTCATTTACAACCTTTACTGTTCTTCATTTACTCTGTATTCTCATATATTTTCTTATACATCCAGTTGTAATTCAGGCACAAATTAAATAAACATAGTTTTAGAAACTAGAGATATATGTCTTTTGTGCTGAGTGATCAAAAATATTGTTTTAGAGGAAAAAAAAAGAAATTGACCCTGATGTTCACTTTCACTTGTTCAGGCCCTTTCACTTTTCTTAAGTGATATCTGATCACCATTTATTATAATATTCTCCTCTGTATTTTGCAGTTTTTCAGGGAAAATCAGGTATTTTCATACATTTAATTCACTGATCATGTTTATGTTCATAAAATCTCAGTGGAAAGTTGAAGGTTATTGTATAAAACAGAGAAAACTCAAGAAAAAGTGACTTGTTCAGTAAAGATATCACTAACAACATAAAACAAGCATCTCCATTCACTGTCATTGAACCAACTCCAGTTGTTTTACTGGTGAATCAGTGTTGTAGAAGATGACGGTGTTTCCACGGTAACTGGAGCCTCTGAACGTCCAAATGCGTCATATCTGATGAGCACGAAAAGATGACAAACTGTATTTTACACCAATTCTTCACATGTATCGATAGGATTAGTGGATGAACAAGTATGAAACACTTCAGCTGTTTGGGTCTTTATGGGTTAAAGTCAAAACAGATGTGAAACTGTCCGAAATGAAAAGTCCTCCATCAAGTTTAGGCTCATTTATGTTTCAGATAATGCAGTAAGAGACTCTAAAGAGAATATTTTTCACCACTTGTGTTTTTGGGTTTATTAACATCGGCCTGTTAATATCTTTAGTCATTCATGTGGAGTTTCTTTTGTGCTTTTGAAAGCGATACATAAAGGTATTTTAAAATCTTTGAAAATGACAACTTGAGAGCTAAATACATGATGAAAGGACATTTGTACTTTTTCAGAAGTGTCAGACGGTACACTTGTACTGTTTAAAGGTCAGTCTCAGCGCCATTTAAAGCACATTGTGTCTGTTTGTTTATCTACAGACATGTTTGCGCTGTAAAACCAAAGTGTGTTCAGATGAACTTTTAATGGTCAAAGGGCTTTGAAAGAAAACAGATCTTATTTCTCCTGAAGTGGAAATGTTAATGCTCTAGTGCCAGCATTGTTAGGTTGTATCTGTGTGGAAAAACACAGTGTTGTGATGTGGACACTTTCAGCCGTGCCAACTATTTGATCATATGGACTTTTAAATATTTACCCAAACATTTTTCATGTAATGCACATATACTGACACTGTGCACCTTCTTTGTTTTGACTGTTGTCTGGTTTGCTGTGTGAAGAAGTCTAAAAACTGTCTAAAAACTCATTTATATTCAGTTCTCTGTGTATTTATTAATATTTATGATTAAATTTCTTTTAAAATGCGGTGGTCCTTGTGTCTTAGACATTGAATGTTGTGTCTGAAATCCTTTCTCTTTCTTTGTTTTTTTCAAGTCCTTGCTACAATTTGCAAATTAATGTCTTTTTTTTTTTTTTTTTTTTTTCAAATACCAAATACATGTACCAGATCCATGCTCTTACATGGCAGCGGGAAGAAATCAGACAAGGCAAATTATTTTTAACAGTTGTTTTTCTAGATAGTGTTTTTGCATGAAATATGTTGGAGACAGAATAAGTAACAAGAAGCAGATTGGTTATTTTCTGTTTCAAAGTAATGGATTAAACACAACTTTACAAGAAGAGAAGTTCATCTTTTAATTAAGTTTAATTACTTTTGGGGATTAGTCTGCAATATGTTATATAAAAACCCACAAATTAGTAACATTTTAATTGGATTTTAAATCAGACCTATTAGGGATGGGAAGATTATCCGATACGCATCGATACGCCGACACACACATGAATGATCGGAGTGCACCGGTAGAGAAACTGCGAGCGAATGAAAAGCTTGGAATGATATCGCGATGCATCGGTTATTGAATGTTTGTATTCATAAAATTTGATCCGTTAAGTAGAATATATTTTTACCAGCATTTAAAAGTGTTACTATTTATTTGGGTGAAGTTTTTCTTTCCTTCAGACCCACGTTAACATGTGATGTGGATTCGCAGATGTGTACACTGAACACTAACAGTCTGAGCTCCGTGGATGGACTGAGCATGTGCACCACAGATGAATACTGGACATCTGAATGTGAATGTGACAGACATAAAAGGAGGAGAACACATGTGGTTTATGAACGGGTACTTTTTACCAGATCAACTGTATTGAATACTGCCGTACATACCAGAGATACTTTTGTTGGAGCCACTTATATTATTTATTAATATTTTGGATAATGGTAAATCAAAATAAGGCAAATGATCACACTGATTAATGAATTATGATTGATTTCTTATTGTTTTCAGCTGCTCACGCCCTCCTCCTGATCGGACCGTCCTCCTCCTGTGATTAGGGAGAGAGGACAGCTGGTTCAGGCCTTTTGTCTGACTGTCATGAGGAAGGAGTGAGGAGTGAGAAAGTTTATCTACCACTAAATATACTATATCTGCTTAAGAAGTTTTTTTTGTTTGATTATTGTGACGTAAAGTCAACCACGGAGAATATTTTTGTTGGAGAAAATAAATTTTGATCATTTTTGAATACAGAAATATCTCTGTGAGTGCTTATTAAGGAATTTAGTGAGTCATAGACCTCCTCCTCAGACTACTCTGCTATTTTTATTTTTTACCCTTTTTTGTTTTGAATGCAAGAGTAGCTGTAACAACTTCCTTAAACAGTGTCGTACATTTCCAACAGCGTATCCCAGAATGCCTTGCACAGGTGTGTCTTAAAATGACAGAGCCTTTTTCTGTTTTACTTTCATTACAAATACATTACATTACAAATGGATTCGGCGAGGGAGCAAGAAGTTGAATGTTAAAAACATGCAGAGAAATGACTTTGGAAACAAAGTCCAAACTTTTTCACCTGACTGAATGTGAGGCACGTGTTCTGAAAGTGAACTAAAGACACTTTATAAAAAGTCATGGTCTTATTTGATACATAAATAATCAAGCTCACTGAATTGCACTGCATTTTTTTTTTTTTTTTTTTTTTTGCCAGAATGAATGTGTTCAATCAGAATGTGCTTAATCGCTCTGTATCATGAGTTGGGTGTGAATCGTATCACATCACATTTAGAGATGCCACACATGTATCTTTAACCCTTTCATGCATAGTGGTCACTACAGTGGACAGCTGTTCAAAGCTGTTCTCTTATATATTTATGGGTTTTGTTGTTTTAGTTCCATATCAACCAACACAGTGGACACTTATGCACCATCCCATACACTGACATTCAGACCATTACTGTAAATTTGCTGTTCCAAATAAACCTGATCTGCAGTAACATGTTTGACTGTTAAAAAAAAAAAAAAAAAAAAAAAAAAAAAAATTGCTAATAGTTATTAAACTGTAATTAACAGTTTTGTTTTTTTTTTTTGTTTTTTTTTTAAACAAAAAGGGTTGGTTTTTTTTTGCATATTATCTCCATGCAGGTATTGTTAAAATGTGAGAAAACATCAGATTAGCAGCATTAAAAATGTTTTTATCTCATAGTTTTCACACAGTATATCAGTAAATACATGTTTCTTTGCTTCTAAAATTAAACGCATGATTTTGTAACTCCATGAAAAATAGGTTCATAGAAAAAACTCAATCACATTGGGGTTTTTTTCATGCCTACAGAGGAATAAAAACACAGGAAAAAAAAATCTTGATTAAGGTTATTAATTCATGCATGAAAGGGTTAATATATCGGATTGGAGATGCTGGATTGAAATGCGTATCATATCGGCCTTACAACTAAGATTCCCAACCTTAATATCTATATGTTTAAGGGACATATGGAGGCTTTTTGTCAACAGTGAGGGTGAAAATGTGCATTTGCATCATGTTATGACAGATTATAGCCTCATTATTTTAAAGCTGCTGCATCGAAGGGACTCTGAACAGACAAGGATAAGGGAAAATAACTGATACAAATGTTAATAAGTTGTGATTAAAAGAGCAGGTGAGTGAACAGCTTCATCTAATGCTGTTTAATTCTATGCTGTTACGTAACAATCACACACAAGCAAAAGCAGGTATGACTGTTCTGGACATAAATACATATGTATCCTCCCCCAACACAAACTGGACTCATGTATAACTGCCTTTATCGGTCCACACTGTGTTCCTGCAGTGGAGAAAGAACAGAAATGAAGAAAAAGAAGAAGCAGTCCAAAAATGGTATGACGACGATGAAAAGGCAGTGTGGCTCTTTTAGCTGCCCTGGCTCTCAGCTCACAGACAAACATTAGAAAAGTCACCAAAACTGGATCCAAACCAACACTGGTCCAACTCCATCTGCTGCCTGAGTCGTCAGCCTCCAGGACAGATGACCGGTCATGATGGAAGACTTTATACTGGCAGTACGGTTGAAGAAAAACTGTTGTTTTTTTTTTTGTGTGAAAATTTGGTGTTAGAATTATTAACAGGCATTAACCCTTTGTAGGCCACTCAAAGAAATACTCGCATTCGGAGAGCGCAGACCTCCTACAAGGCAGATCAGTCCCCCTCCCTCCTTGAATCACCACCAAAATTTAATCATTTGTTCCTTGTGCCAGTATCAACATTTACTGAAAATTTCATCAAAATCCTTCCATAACTTTTCGAGTTATCTTGCCAACAGACAAACAAACAAACCCCAATGAAAACATGACCTCCGCCGCTCCTTGGTGGAGGTAATAAATGAATAAATGAATGAATGAGGTGCTGCCATAACAATTTTCTCATCTTCAATAGTTCCACATATCCCCAAACAGGTAAAAGTTCATTTGTTCCTTGTGCCAGTATCAACATTTTCTGAAAATTTGATCAAAATCCTTCCATAACTTTTTGGGTTACCCTGCTAACAGACAGACAGATGGACAAACAAACCCCGATGAAAACATAATTAACACTAGAAAAGCTAGAAAAGCACTTGGAGAGCGCAGTCCTCCGCCAAGGCAGATCAGCCCCCCCCAATCAAACCCAAAATCTAATTATTTGTTCCTTGTGCCAGAATCAACATTTCCTGAAAATTTCATCCAAATCCGCCCATAACTTTTGGAGTTATCTTGCACACAGACAAACAAACAAACAAACAGACAGACAGACAAACCCTGATGAAAACATACCCTCCACTGTTCCTTGTCGGAGGTAATTAACATAAATAATAAACTGGACTGGTGGGACAACACAGATGCTCTGTGCAGGAAAGGCCAGAGCGGGATGTTCTGGTCCTAAGGAGACTGAGGTCTGCAGCAGGATCCTCCAAACCTTCTACCAGTCCATGGTGGCAGGTGTACTGTTCTCTGCTGTGGTGTGCTGGTGTAACTGAGTTAACCCTTTCATGCACGAATTATGAGAACCTTAATCAAAATTTTTTCCTGAGTGTTTTTATTCCTCTTTAGGCATGAAAAAAACAATGCGATTGAAAATTTTCTTCTGAAAAATAATAAATAAATAAATAAAAATTATGTACATTTTTAAGAAAAAATACATACAAAAAATAATAATGAAAAAAAAAATTCTTATGAACCTGTTTTTCATGAAGTTGCAAAAATGTCCACTCAGCTGGACACCACACGTTTAATTTCTGATGCACAGAAACATGTATTTACTGATAAATTGTGTGAAAACTATGGAGAGGGCTTGTGATTCTGGGGGTTTATGCTCAGGAGAGATCTACATAATGTTACCAATTCATGTCAGAAAAGATATGTAGTGTCTTAAAATGTTAATAAAGATATGTGTAAAAAAAACAAACAAAAAAAAAACAATGACGAGAACAACAAAACCCATGAATACACAAGAGAACAGCTGTAGAAGAGCTGTCCACTGGAGTGACCACTGTGCATGAAAGGGTTAATGTATATAGTGTAGGATTCCACTTGCCATCGCAGACTGTTTTGTTGTGTTAATTACTAATTATTTTATTTTGGGGACACTGAACACCACACCCCTGCAAACTACGGTTGTGCACCCCAGGGAGACAGCAGCAGTTTTGCTATGCCGTCTTCCTGGTGAGTACACGCATGTTGGTCCCGTCATTATTTTACATTTTTTATATATTTTTATGTCATATTTGAATGATTGCTATGAACCGTTGTGTTAGTGTGATGATTGGCTCTCCATTGGTTGAGTATGTTTTTTTTGAATGGCAATGTTCTTTATGTATGTTCGTGGTCTGATTGTGGTGTTAGCTAACTGTGATTTCTTTTTTTTTTTTTTTTTTTTTTTTTAGCCTGATAGAATGGACTGCATGGTTTTCATGAGACATAGAATTTTTTTTGTGCCAGGCATGTATTTTATTTACTTCATATTTACTTTGTTGTTTAAGAAAAAGGGCAGTTTTGCTGTGCTGTCTTCCTGCCTGATAGAACGGACTGCATGGTTTTCATGAGACATAGAATTTTTTTTGTGCCAGAATAAACGGCAACGAAAGAAAAAGGATCGTGTTGGAAAATCATTCACAACGCACATGTACAGCCGCTACACTGGTGGGGTGGTGTTAGTACGATGGCCAACAAGGCCCAAACACATTGCAACAGCCCAGTGCATCTCAGTTGGAAACTAGAAGCACTCGGAGAGCCCAGACCTCCGCCAAGGCTGATCAGTGCCCCCCCCCGTGGGCCCCCCACGCCAAGGAGGTTATGTTTTTGCCAGGGTTTGTTTGTTTGTTTGTTTGTTTGTCTGTCTGTCTGTTGTCTGTCCGTTAGTGTGCAACATAACTCAAAAAGTTATGGACAGATTTGGATGAAATTTTCAGGGTTTGTTGGAAATGGGCCCCCCCATGGGCCCCCCCACCCCCGATCACCACCAAAATTTAATCATTTCTTCCTTATCCCATTTCCAACAAACCCTGAAAATTTCATCCAAATCTGTCCATAACTTTTTTGAGTTATGTTGCACACTAACGGACAGACAAACAAACAAACAGACAAACAGACAAACAAACCCTGGCAAAAACATAACCTCCTTGGCGGAGGTAAAAATAGCTGCAAGTACAGAAACGATGCAAATTCACAAACTCAAACACAAGTCATATGCCGTGTTTCCACTACGTGGAACCAGCTCGGCTCAGCTCGACTCGGTATTCCTGGAGACCGTTTCCATTACAAGATACTACCGACTTTACGGTACCTGATCGTCATAGCGATGCAGCGCGTTACTTCCGTGTCGTCTGTTCAGAGAGTTGCTGATAAACTCGCTCGTTGCCTGTTGTCTCGTCTGAATTTTCACATCGGCCACCAAAGACTGAACCTCCTCGACCGACCATGGTGTAGTTTTGGGCTGTTATCATGTGGATTAATGTACCGCTATATTTACTGTCAACTTCTGCATCTGTTTTTTGTAAAGCGGCGGGTCACAGAGAAAACTGCTCTGACCAATCAGTGGTCTGCAGTGTTTACACGTCACGTTTTAGTATCTGGTTCCCAGTCCTGGAACCTCGGTGGAGGTGATACCAAAAAAGTAGTACCGGGTACCAGATTCCAGGTCCTTTTTCGTAATGAAAACGCAAAAAGGCCGAGTCGAGTCAAGTTGAGTCGAGGCGATACCACGCAGTGGAAACGGGGCTTAAATGAGGTACGAAAAGAAGAAGGTGGTGTAAATGATAAAATGTACCACAAGACACAAAAACACATGTATAATCATCACATGCTCTACAAATAAAGAAACGATGCAAAGCAAGAAAACATCTGCAAATGAAAAACGCTGCAGAACCAGTGACTACAACGGAAGTGCTCCAAACCTGTAGGGGGCACTGTGAGCAGAACAGCTCAATGCAGAGACACACAGGATGGAGAGAGAGACGGAGAACAGCTGACTGACAGGGTTTCAAACTACAGTGGGAACAAACTGAAGTTACGATGTAGCGAGGTCATGTGACTTTTATTTGATTCTATTTGACACTAGTCTGTTGTCTATAAACGCTGCCCCCTACAGGATTGGAGTACTTCTGTTGTAATGCAGCATTTTTCCATTTGCAGATGTTTTCTTGGTTTGCATCGTTTCTCTATTTGCAGAGCATTTGATGATTATACATGTGTTTTTGTTTCTCATAGTGCAGTTTTTCATTTACATCACATTCTTCTTTTCGTACCTCATTTAGACTTGTGTTTGAGTTTGTAAATTTGCATCGTTTCTGTACTTGCAGCTGTTTTCTGTAACTGAGACGCATTGGACCGTTGTAATATGTTTGGTCCTTGTCGGCCACCGTACATTAGGACTGGTAACATTGTTGTTTGTGTAACATTGTGTGTAATGTACATGTATAATTAATAAGTCAAAGCATAAAATTGTTAAAATTGTACATATTTGTCTTAGGAAATGTCTTTTTTTCAGGTTATTCAAATTTTTTTTAGGTAAAATATAAATATTTTCATAATTGAATGGTTTTTTTTTTTTACTAAAACAAAGAGAAAGAAGAAGAGAAAACAAGAGGTGTCATCATTGTAGGTTATTATATAATTATTTTACTGGCTAAATGTGGCCCCTGAACCTAAATGAGTTTGACACCCCTGGATTAGTGGATCAACAAGTTTTAAACATTTTAAATCAGTGGATGTTTTGGTCTGTACTGGTTAAAATTACAAGTAGTTGACGGTCTTTTTTTCTTTTGTCTCATGTCATAGAGATGAAAAAAGGATGTTTTTTAAGAGCAGTGCAAAAAACACACTGAATTTATGTCCCTTATAAGATGATTTTTTCAGATTTTCATGTTAAAGTGTTTCCATTTAACATTATGCACAAATCTGGCAAGAAACTCGACCAACATGTTCAGTCTTATTTTGCAACATTTGTTCTCAGTAATTTCTCCAAATAGCTGGGCACTATTTAAGAAAATAAGAAAAATAAACATTTGTGGGGGATATTCAGCTGCAGACTGATCTACATTTAATGCTTTAGTGAGTCTTTACAGCAGTGAGTCCAAATAAACTGTGCTTATGTAAAGGAAAAATGCCTCCCATGGTGACACATTGGACACTGGTACATAAACACAGAATAATCATTGTTATAAAGACCACTTAATAGTTATTTTTGGCTCTTTTAAGTCCCTTTAAGGCACACAGAGCTGCTATTGCATGCAGCTGTTATGATGTGTGATTTTCTTCTTTTTTTGTCTATGATTTAGAAGCACTAGTTGAAAAAGCTGTCCTATTTGACAGCAGGTTATTAGCGAAAGCAGTAGAATGGAAAGATTTAGAAAGTGTTTTTTCCCCCGCGGCAAAATGGCTGACTGGTCACTCATTACAGCTGTCAGATGTGGGTCACTGTGTTTGTTTTGGTTTAATCCATACAAGGTTGATGGGCCTCTGTGTGAAGTTCAAGCACTCTTCAGCTGTCAGTCCACTTCACCCCCCTCCCATGATTAGACACCATGTGAAGTCAATGAAAAAGACTGAGTCTGGAACATGAGTCTGGTTCTCCGGTGTTATGACCCTGGGTCATAATTTGTCTATTTGTGTTCTATGTACAGGGTGACACAAAAAAACGGGAACTTTTTAACAATCCAATAAAACCAAGAGTGATGGAAGAAAAATATTTTATTCATAGTAATTGAAACCTTAAATCATGCCATTTAAGAAACAATGATGGAATTTTCATTTTTTAAAAATGACTTCCTGTAGATGGCGTCCTCCTGTACGAATGCATTCTTGAAATCTGCTGTTGAGATTCCTCATTGACCGCTGCAACATCTCAGCTGGGATACTGTGAATTTCATCCTGAATTCTCTGTTTTAACTCATCCACAGTTCTTGGTCGAGTCGTGTACACTTTACTCTTGAGATAGCCCCACAAGAAAAAATCACAAACGGACAAATCTGGCGATCTAGGGGGCCAGGGAACGTTACCGAATCTTGAGATCACATGGTTACCGAACAATTCTCGCACAGCCGCCAGTGGTTACTAAAATGGGGGTGTGTTTACTTGCTCAAGGTCCCTGTCTCGCAGTGCTGCCACTTGCTCATGTCTGCCAATACGCACTTTAAAAATTCCTGTTTTTTTGGGTCACCCTGTATATATGTTTCTGTTTAGTGTGTGTGTTCTCCCCTGTCCTGTAGGTGTGCTGTGCCCTTTTGTGTCTGTTTGTTTTGCAGGAAGCGGATTGGTGGAGGGTGATTGCCCGGCCCCTTTAAAAATGGCCCTGGAGCTTCAGTTCGTTCTCTCTTTTGCCTCCTGCCAGCGTCCAACCCTGTGTTCCTGCGTGTGTGACTGTCAGCCTGCGTGTGATTGTGTTAATTCAAGTTTGTATGTAGTTGTAAATAGTTTTTTGTAAATTGATCCTTTTCTGGTAGGGGAGCTCGGCTCTTTTGTTTTTCCCGTTTTCTCCTGTTTTTGGTTAGGGAGTTAGGTTAGTTTTCTGTATTTTATTTTGTGCATTTATTTTTGATTAAGTAAGTTAGTTTGAACTCTACAGAAGATATTTTGTTTGTTGTTTTAGCCGTGTCCTCCCCTAACCCTCCGTTAGTTGTTTAAAAAAATAATAATAATAATAATAAACACTGTGAATTTTAATTTCGACTGACATGTGAGCTTGGGAGCTGGGAGGGGACAAACGTAGAGCATATTATGTTTGCCCTGGTGAACCCCTAGGCCACACCGGCCACAGGTCCCATCGCAACACATTCAAAAATCACGCAACACTACGGTCTACAACTGTGTTTTTCAACCTTGGGGTCGGGACCCCACCATAGCTCTTTCATTATTCAAATGGGGTCACCTGAAATGTCTAGTAATAGATAAAAATAAATAAATAAATAAATAAAAGTTACTATTAAAAATATATGGTGAGTTGACAGAGACAATCCCAATCCATCAAAGACATGACAAACTGAGTCTGAAACTGAAACACTGTGGTTCTGTTTATCTGTCAAATGTTCATTGTGGTCGGTTTCAGATGCTGCAGCTCTTTCATAATTCATAGTTTGAGTTCTTTTTTGTTCAGTATTAATTGTCAGCCTTATAAATTCAAGCTGGACTGACTGTACATATCCTGACCAAGGAAAATCAAATTCTCCCTTTGTGCAGTAATCTACACCTGGATTTACTGCCTCCGTCCATAATAATAGACATTATATAGACTAAATGTCACCTAAATTTAATGGCTATTTGTACATGTTATTATGTAATTATTATGGCAGCAGCTCATTCATTCATTCATTCATTCATTTATTTATTTATTTAATCTTTATTTAACCAGGTTGGTCTCATTGAGATAGAGGATCTCTTTTTTAAGGGAGACTTGGCCAAGACAGCAGCGGTACACTCACATAATTACAGTTTTACAATAATAAAAGCATTTGCAAACAGAAAAAACAGTGGAAACACTGTCAGACCAACAGCCTTGAATCCACAGTTTTACGTGTCTCTTCAAAAAGGAAGGATTCAGCGTTTGTAGATGGAGCTCAGACTGAAGCTTGTTCCAGGCATCAGGAGCTGAAAACCTAAAAGATTTTTCCATCAACATCCAGCGAACTCGCCTTGTGAATGTTGTGTATGATGAGTGCGTCCATTCTTCCCACTTGCTATTGTGATGTCTTCAGAATATTTTCATTCAGAATTCAGACTTCAGCGGTAAACCAATTTGATACAGCTGCAATAGCACTGGACCCATACAACTCATACAATACAGAGAAATAGAAGGTTATAGCGTGAGATCCCAAACTTTTTCAGCTCCACACCCATAAGACATGTCTCATGTCTCCTGAGGACCAAAAATTCATTATAAATTTGCATTCGGTCTCTTTTTTAACTGGATCTGGAAGGAGTATTCAGACGCTTTACTTGAAGAAGAATAAACATACAGTAGGCTACTACGTAGATCAAACTGTGTTACAAGTTAAACTTCTAAATGAAAAATGTTGCTTGGGTTTAAAAAAAAAATAAATAAAAAATCAGCTTCAAAAGAATGGCTCCTTTCAAGGTGTTGTATTGTTATAGAATATTAAAGTACTGTGGAAAAGTCCTCGTTCACCTTTAGCTTTGTAGTTTCTGCAGGGTTGAAATAAGCGTAAGTATTTATTTTTCTGCTTCTTCTCTTCAGATACAACATGAAAATACAAAAATACGGGACATTTTACGCACAGTATTTAAAAACTAATGTAGCTATCGAGAAGAAAAGAAGACAAACTAATGCGTTGACTGGATTCTTCAGACGGCAGTCAGTCGTTAATGTGAATTTCATAAGATTTAAAGACGTAAGTGCAAAGGGAGGTCACACACTAGATACTGAACCCTTTGGTTTGTAGAAGCTGTGTTTTAATCTTGTACATATATTTCCTGTCTGTCATGTATCTTAATACACAGTGACTGTAGATTACATACAGTGTGGAGTACAACAGGTATCATACTGTATGTTTATAATTGTTTTTGTTGTCAGTGGGTACGGTTACATGATGTGTTTTTTAAATCCAATTTATTTTTCCAGAAGAAATTAATCCAGAACGAAAGTATTTTCTCTTCTGTTTACATGGAAATGTTAAACCTGAATAAAGGTTTACATGAGAAACGTTTATTCAGTTCTCACAGCCCTTCTGTTAGCTTAGCTTAGCATAGTCACTGCATTTCCATGGTCACACATAGCCAGTTTTTTAAAGGTGATTTATAGTCTTTTGTGAGCGATTTTGTGAAATCCGATTCTCCCTAATTATTTCTTTAGATCTGCGACTTACTGCACTCATACAATCTTGGGACTGTTGTGTTGATGGAAGTTGGAAAATCTTTTTGTTGGAAGGAATGCATGCGCTAAATTAGCTTTGCTTTACCGTTTTAGCTTTGCATTAGTTTTTATTTGCCGAGATTTTCTTACTGCAGTAAGTCACATCGCCATGATTTGAGCCTCAATTTGTGATCATATTGACCCCAGCGGACTAAAGGAATGATTAGGGAGAACTGAATTTCACAAAATCACTCATAAAATACTATGGATCACCTATAAAAGCCTGGCTACGTCTTTTTTTTTTTTTTTTTTTTAACCTTTATTTACCCAGGCAAGCAATTAAGAACAGATTCTTATTTACAAATGCAGCCTGATCAAAGAGCAATGGCTCCTTGAGGGGAAGGGGGTGACCTTCTGACTATAGGAATGAAGCTATTATGCTAAGCTAGGCTAAGCTAAGCTAACAGAAGGGCTGTGAGAACAAGGCAATCGGTGCACTGCAGTGCAAACTGATTTGCCCACTTATCGAACTCATTAGTGCATGACAAATGAATAAAAAAACAAGCAGTGAACTATTCCGTCAGGGTTTTCCAGGCTGGTAGATCCCATCAGAACAGCCCACTGGAACAGTTTGGGAAGACTAGACTGCAGTGCATATGTGTGTGTCATCACGACAGGACAAGACAACGAGCATGTGCAGAATGGAAGGAATAAAGTCCAAACGGAATAAAGGGTTTACATGTCCGAAGAATAATTTAGACCAGATTCAAAAGTGGATTAAACCAGTGACTTTACTCGGGTTTAAATTTAATCCGAACTTTTCTGTCATGTAAACGCACGGAATGTGGTGTCAGTTTTAGGTCTGCTGTATACAGTTGGGTTGATTAGTGGTATAGAACTGTATCAAATTAAAGATGCGGTAGGAGGTGTTTTCCTGGAGCATTTTTTACTGTATTGCTTAAAATCCCCCCACGTCACACCCCAATTACAACCAATTAAGTAAATGCTGTAACACAAAAATTTAAAAAATGTAGTCACCTGTGGAACGGACCAATCAGAATCAAAAGAATCAAAAAAAATCAATCAATCAGACCCAAAAGAAAAAAGAAAAGTATAATTACATTAACAGAAGACAAAATGAAATGGACTGGAGCGTCTAAACCAGGGTTTACGATTATCGCATTTCTGAAATACATGTAAATGAGTCAGATCTGATTATAACAATTATCCGATTACTCCCTGTTATTGGACTTTTATGGTTATGTGGGGCGGCTGTGGCTCAGTATGTAGAGCGGGTCGTCCATTGACTGAAGGGTCAGCGGTTCGACTGTCCACATGGCAGAGTATCCTTGGGCAAGACACTGAACCCTAGTGTCGCATAGCAGCAGCCGCCCACTGGTGAAGAAGGTGAAAAAAATGTGCTATATAAGTGCAGTCTATTTACTATTTATGTAAACAGGCTCAGTAATTTCAGCCCGTACTACAGTTAGTTGAAAGATCGCTCATCTGATTTATAATAAGTATTAGTGACAGAGTCATCAGCTTATTACATATTATAACAAGTGTTCAGAGAACGCAAACCTCCACCAAGCACCCCGAACGGTGTGCATGTGTGGATCGACTATTTCTTTTTAAATTAAACAGTTTCCAGGTTGTTCCACACAGCAGACAAAGTTGCAGCTTGGTACCAGTCATGTGTATGTCAAATTATATTCAATTCCAATCAATATTTGTTGAGTTCTGATGAAAAATGTGTCATAAATGGGATTTTCAATGTTAAATGTAAATGTCCACAGAGTCCACATTCCACAGTGGATGTGGACAATTTTGTGCCAGATACAAGATATTGTTCTAAGCTACGGGTGGATCAAATTGGAGGCTAATCGGAGTCATTTTTTATTTTTTTTAATGAATTTTCAAAAATTGCTCAATGATGAGAGATAGGAAAATTGTAGATTTTGTGACCTTGCTGTGACCTTGAACTTTGGCCTACTTGGCCCAAAATTTAATGGGTTGGTCCCAGGGCCTAGGCCTATCTGTGGGTATGATTTGGTAAAGATGGTTGGAATAGTTTTCCCGTAAAGTTGCTAAAAACAAACAAACACACAAACAAACAAACACACAAAGCAAGGTGATCACAATACCTCCTGGTAGAGGTAATAATAATAATGTAAAGCGCTTTGGGTGCCTTTAAAAGCGATATAGAAATGTAATTCATCATCATCATTATTATTATTATTATTATCATTATTATTATTATTATTATTATTATTACTATTGAGGTTAAATGACAGGAAACCCACTGGGCCCAGTACAGTGCCCTGAGCTTTGTATTATTATTGTTGATAATGATGATGATGATGATGATGATGATGGTGGGAAAGTTGCTGTTACCCCTCGGCCAACTTCAGGCCGAAGCAGTATTGTAATCATTTTGTCGTCTGTCCATTCAACAATGTAATCGCATTATCTGAGGAATGCATTGACATACACTACTGGTCAAAGGTCTCTCTTCTATCATTAATTGCCTTTTTCTCTTTTCCATTTTTATAGTAACACACTACTTTCTGCAGTGCAATACTGTTCAAATAATGCTCCCAACGGTATGGTACCAAAGTGTGTTCCAACACTACTTTTCTGCAGACACAGGGGGTTGGAAGGAATTCACAAACGTTGGGACACTTGGAGGAATTGGTAGCACCAACTTTCCAGGCTTGATCAACCTCCATTGCTGCAGAACTGCTTTAAGTTGTTAACCCATTTCTTGTTTGCCTTTTTGTATAATTCTGAAATGTACATGATTTTTCAGTTTTGTTTGACGTTACCTTTTTTTTTTTTTTTTTTTTTTTTTTTTTTACCATTTCAAGCTGTTCATTGGACTTGAACTGCTTGAATTTCAATACAAAACTGGAAAAATTGGGGTGTTCTAAAACTTTTGACCGGTAGTGTATCTGCACCACATTTATACTGTAAATGCATCTTGGCATGGAGCAGAAGCCTACTGAAAATAAATCCTTTCAACAATGTAATCACATTATCTGAAGAATGCTTTGAGATTTTCGCACCAAATTTACACAAAGACAATCTAATGTAAATCATAAGGCACTGACTTTCAACAGAATCTCACACTATATTTGGCGGAGGGGGAATAAAAGTGTGCAGCACGTTCTGTTTTTTGTTGTCATAAAGGTTGCCAGGTTGAGTAGATTAATCAGTCCAACAATACTGAAAATTCAACCAAGTCCACCGTCATGTTTATGGACGAATAGTGTCCTGGAGTTCATATAATGACATGTAGGATTAGGAAAATAAATTCACATATTATAGCAGGTTTGTGTGTTTTATGGTCATATGTTAACCGTAGGGATGTAATGATTACCGGTATAACGATAAACCGCGGTAAAATGGCAGACAGTTAGTATTACCTTTTAAATTCTAATTATCGTGATAACCGTGTTTGATTACTGCCCTTTTACTTTTTTATGTCAAATATTTGAGTATAGTTTTAATTTATTACAATTTTTATTTTATATTCCTAATATTTGGAACCAATATTCACTTTTGAAGTCTTTGAAAAGGTTCGTTAAGCATCTGTGTGTTATTTATGCAATAAATTATATACATTTTTCAAATCGGATTTTATATTTTTTGGGTGTTTTTTGTCCTTTTGTGTTGCTATAGTAGTTTAAAGTGAAAAAATAATAGACAGATGAGCTAGATGAAGTTGTGCTGAAAAAAAAACCCAGATCCCAAACATGGGTATAGTAAACATTTGTTTATATAGTATATAAAGGCAAAATCAAAAGGACTGAAAACAGACAAAATAGGCTCAGGCCACTAAGGGTTAATACTTGAATGTTTCTGCAACAGAAGGTACATTGTGCCGATTATTTTATATTATTTTTTATTTTTTTAAAGACAAATTGGTTAAATTATTTCAGCAAGTGTATCAGTATTTTTTGAACATTTTGAGCACGATTTCAACAATACTGCAACACTGGTCAACAACAAATTTATTGTTTAAGTTTTTTGAGCTGAGTTAGGATAATTTTGGTGTGCTGAATCCAAAAATCACATGAATTTTGCTCAACCAGGTCAACTTTCTGAACTATGCTACATATTGGCTTTGTAACATTTTTGCTTACATTTATGGGCATTTTCACATCATATGATACAAAATTCTTTCATATTTCTTGCAATAAATGAGTTCTGAAGATTTTACTTTTGCCAATTTATGATTAATGTTTTTTTTTTTAATATTACAGGTGAATGAAATGGCTTTGACTAGAAGATCGTGCAAAAATAAGCCTGATGTATTCTGCTATAGTTTGTAACACTTAATAAATACATCCTGTTAGAAAATGATTTTTTTTTTCTCTTAAAACCTATTTTGGGTGAGAACTATATAAAAAATCAACTGATAAAGTCACAAAAATGTAATCAATTTTGTGAGAAGATCAAATTTTTCAAAATCAAATTAGCAAAAAAACCGGACCTGATTGAGAAAAACAGATGTCATTTTTGGATTTAGCGGTGCAAAATGGTCCTAATTCAGTTGAAAAAACCTGGACAACTTGCAAAAAACATTTTTTTGAAACCCAGTGTTATCAGGCGCAAATAATTCTGTCACACTGTAGCCTAATGTCGGTGCATCGTTTTAATCACAATCAGCAGGTTAAGTGGAAAAGTAGCCTTTACAAGAGTTCTATAAAGTGTGTGGGGGGGCACGAGGGTGAAAAACGCATAAATGCAATAAATAATAAATAATAAATACATCCTGTTAGAAAATGATTTTTTTTTCTCTTAAAACCTGTTTTGGGTGAGAACTATATAAAAAATCAACTGATAAAGTCACAAAAATGTAATCAATTTTGTGAGAAGATCAAATTTTTCAAAATCAAATTAGCAAAAAAACTTGACCTGATTGAGAAAAACAGATGTCATTTTTGGAGTTAGCGGTGCAAAATGGTTCTAATTCAGTTGAAAAAAACCTAGACAACTTGCAAAAAACATTTTTTTGTAACTCAGTGCAATGATAACCGTGATAATTTCGATCACAGTAACTGTGATATTAAATTTTCATGTCGTTACATCCCTAGTTGATCCTGAATAAGTACAATAAGTAGACGAATAAGTAGTAGAGAGTAGAGTGAGTACAAAAGGGTAGAGGACCTTCAGATACTAGTGGAAGTGATTCTTCAAGGACAAAGCGCCTTTAGAGGCCGCAGGGGGACTGAGCAGGAGGATGATGGATCTTATCTGTGATCTAAGGACTGTGTGCATGTGTGAAGAAGGAGGACAGATACTCAAGGCCATGCTTTACTCAAGTCCTTTAGGTACTAAGATGTAAATATTCCACTTCCACATCCTTTTAATGAGACACAGCATCAGTTTAAAGTGAGTAAAGTGCCCACTGTTAATGTTTTTATTTACTGAATTGCTGTAGAAAAGTATACAGGGCGGGGAAGCAAAATTTACAATATTTTGAGGCAGGGATTGAAAGACAGTGTATGACCAATTAGTTTATTGAAAGTCATGAGAATTTATTTGCCACAAGAAAATTGACATAATAGAAAATGTTTTTATTCTATGTGTCCTCCTTCTTTCTCAATAACTGCCTTCACACGCTTCCTGAAACTTGCGCAAGTGTTCCTCAAATATTGGGGTGACAACTTCTCCCGTTCTTCTTTAATAGTATCTTCCAGACTTTCTTGTAATAGTTTTGCTCATAGTCATTCTCTTCTTTCCATTATAAACAGTCTTTATGGACACTCCAAGTATTTTTGAAATCTCCTTTGGTGTGACGAGTGCATTCAGCAAATCACACACTCTTTGACGTTTGCTTTCCTGATTACTCATATGGGCAAAAGTTTGTGAAAAGGTATGGATAATAGTGTTAGGTATGATTATGACATCAATATATGTTTGGTTTCAAAACAATTGACGTAGTGCCTGCTGAGAAAAAAACAACTAAATGTTCATTGTAAATTTTGCTTCCCCACCCTGTATATTAACGGTACAGGGGTTTGTCTGTGGGTTAACTAGCACACATAACCTTAGTGCACCCTTTAACACAAATAGTGATGGTGTAGCAAACAAAGGCCAAATCTGTTTCTGGGCTGGTTGCGTTCGTTAATGTTAACGCAACTACACTAAACAAAAATATAAACGCACCACTTTTGTTTTTGCTCCCATTTTTCATGAGCTGAACTCAAAGATCTAAAACTTTTTCTATGTTCACAAAAGGCCTATTTCTCTCAAATATTGTTCATAAATTTGTCTAAATCTGTGTTAGTGAGCACTTCTCCTTTGTCCTTTGCTGAGATAATCCATCCACCTCACAGGTGTGGCAGATCAAGATGCTGATTAGACAGCAGGATTATTGCACAGGTGTGACTTAGGCTGGCCACAATAAAAGGCCACTCTAAAATGTGCACTTTTACTGTATTGGGTGGTCCAGGGGGGTCAGAAAACCAGTCAGTATTTGGTGTGACCACCATTTTCCTCGCACAGTCAAAACTTGTGACATCTGTGGTATCGTGCTGTGTGATAAAAGTGCACATTTTGGAGTGGCCTTTTATTGTGGCCAGCCTAAGGCACACCTGTGCAAAAATCATGCTGTCTAATCAGCATCTTGATATGCCACACCTGTGAGGTGGATGGATTATCTCAGCAAAGAAGAAGTGTTCACTAACACAAATTTAGACAGATTTGTGAACAATATTTGAGAGAAATAAACCTTGTGTGTACACAGAAAAAGTTTTAGATCTTTGAGTTCAGCTCATGAAAAATGGGAGCAAAAACAAAAGTGGTGCGTTTATATTTTTGTTAAGTGTATTAACGAACGACCGAATCAACGCCTCCATTCCTGCTGTTTCTAATGGAATTCACCGTAACTGAGGACAACTTTATTAAAGCCAACTCTGCTTTGGTTCCAAACGTATTCATTTTATATTCGTTTTATTAATGTATGATAAAACACAATATGACAAGGTTGAAACTTTGAGTGTCATTATTGTGACATTATTGTGAAAAAAACTATTGTGGAATAAATGTATACTTTTCATGCAGAGTCTTGTGTTGAATTTATTGGAAAAATTGTGTAGTTTCAGAATAGAACATCCAAAAATGTGTATCACTTGTCCTTGTGTGACTTTTTGCTTGATGTTTGCTGAAAAGTGGGCAAAAATTACCCTTTTTCAGTGACAAATAATAATAATAATAATAAAAAAAAAACATATTAATCCCGTTGCTGCTTGCAAATGTTCATTGAACTTGCTTCCTTTTAATCTTAGAAGAAGAGTTTATGGTCTGGCCTTTTGAATGAGGATCAGTTTCAGTGATTTCAGTTCAAAGTCAATGACGTCAGATCAGCCAGTTCCTCAGAAGACGTCCTGGGACAATTTGGTTTGGATTTTTTGGCTTCTAGGTAAGAATTTCACTTATAATTCTTTATGTAGAGTTGATATTATTATAAATCTGTATGTATTATACACCGTTCTCTTTCTTTTTCTGTTGTGAATAAAGCATTACCCAACAATTAAGTCTATTCTAATATTAGATCAGTCAAATCATTACTTTTACTAACCCTACCCCCATCAGTTTTTAGTTTGTGAAAAAAATACATACCATTGTAAAAAAAAAAAAAAAAACTTGCATTCACTCAATTTTCAATATCTAGCCTCCAAAATTTAATCTATTATGCCCACCTACATGGGCAACAATTAGTTTAGATTATTTAGGCCCATTTACTTTCCTGAAGTGAGATCAAGTTTGTTTTTTTTTTAAACCAAATTTTCATGTTCGTTTTTGAAACTGCCCACCAAAATGTTAGATTTGGACTTGCTCTGTCAATGTTGAAGCCAATTTAACCCTTTCATGCACACTGGTCACTACAGTGGACAGCCATTCAAAGTGCTTCTCTTGTATATTTATGGATTTTGTTGTTTGAGTTCCATATCAGCCAACACAGTGGACACTTATGCACCATCCCATAATACACTGACATTCATACCATTACTGTAACTTTATGTTCTTGATAAACCTGATCTGCACTAATATGTTAGAGTGTTGAAGGGGTGGGATTAAATAAATAATACTTCCTCCCACTCCTTTTCAAATGTGCAAATGAAATCATGTATATGTATAAATTTTGTTTTTGTTCCATATTTCTAAAGACTAAGTAATAATAATAATAATAATAATAATAATAATAATAATAATAATAAATTGCATTTATAAAGCACTTTTCATTCAGCAGAATCTCAAAGTGCTACAGAGAGAAGACAGTCCAATAAAAAATAAAAAATACTGTATCAAGAATAAAAGACTAGGCCGATGAAACAGAGTATCATGGTGGCCCATAAAAAGCCGGTCTTGTTGCATATTATCTCCATGAAGTGAGTAATGACTAGTATTAGAGTATGATCAAATATGAGAAAACAGCAGATTAGCAGCATTAAAAATGTTTTTAGTTCATAGTTTTCACACGATATATCAGTAAATCCATGTTCCTTTGCTTCAAAAATTAAAAGCATGGTGTCAAGATGACATTTTTGGAACTTCATAAAAAATAGGTTCATAAGAAAAATTACAGTTGCATTGTTTTTTTCATGCCTAAAGAGGAATAAAAATACTCAGGAAATAAATGTTGATTAAGGTTCTCATAATTCACGCATGAAAGGGTTAACCAGAGATTTTGCATAAATGATTTCGGATTCCTGAGAAAATTGGACTCTAAACTGATAGATTTTCACTCCATAACCAAGAACTGGAATTTTTGCCCTTAACGTCACTAAAATGCAACTCAAACCTTGAACCTTGTCAGATGGTTTTATGCGATTTGAAACATTCATAATGTTGATTTAGATCGGCTTGGCCCCATTGAACCCCCACCTGCCCCCAGCCCCACCATTCTCCTGTGCCCCCCATCTGCCACTGAGATATTGTCAAATTTGTGTTAAACATCTTTTGTTTTTTTTAATATACATGATATGTCAAAGGGAATACAGTACATTCCACACTTTTCTCTCCCCCAGATTAATGAATCTGTCAGCATTATGGTTCGAATGAAGAATTATTATATTCACACATATATTGTTCATCTGGCTTGATGTCTGAGGATGACCTGAGTTACTCACACTGGTGACTTTATCAATAGAACTCTAAATGGTTAGTGTTGGTCGTAACCACGGCAACAACAGGACAAAAAGAATATATAGAAAAACTGAACTCTGCTCTGTGCCCTCACCCACTCATACTTCATCACACGCCCACACACACACACACACACACACACTGGTTCACTGACTCCGCCTCCATACCGCTCTTATTCACTCACCCATCTGTCAAAGCCACACCCACTCTGTCCTGTGTTGTACTATGTCCTGAGGTAATCTATATCCATAAATCGATGAATAAAAGAATAAAACTCAGTGAGCGTATCAATCCTCACACAATAAATTTGTTTTTGTCGATGCAAAATGTCCTGGGAAAAACCTGATATCATCAAAGATATTATCAAACTTCTGTTAAACATCTTCTTTTTCAAGTGTAAATATTATATCAAAGGAAATACTTTAACCCAGTGTTTTTCAACCTTGGGGTCGGGACCCCACGTGGGGTGAATATATGATGAGTTGACAGAGACAATCCCAATCCATAAAAGACATGACAAACTGAAGCTGAACCTGCAGCACTGTGGTTCTGTTTATCTGTCAAATGTTCATTGTGGTCAGTTTCAGATGCTGCAGTTCTTTCATAATTCATAGTTTGAGTTCTTGTTTGTTCAGTATTAATTGTCAGCCTTGTAAATCACAGCTGGACTGACTGTACATATCCTGACCAAGGAAAATCAAATTCTCACTTTGTGCAGTAATCTACACTTGGGTTTTCTGCCTCCATCCATAATAATATACATTATATAGACTAAATGTGTCTAAAATTAATGTTTATTTGTAACATAGTATAGCAAACTATTACATGATAAAAAAAAAAAAAAAAAAAAAAAAAGTCTCCGTTTTGAATGTCTGGGGTCGCCAGAAATTTGGGATGTTAAAATGGGGTCACGAACCAAAAATGTTTGGGAACCACTGTGTTCTACCTTTTATGTTATGTTATTTGTATATTTGGTATTAATTTATTCTTGCACTCATTGGACTGAAAACTAGCTAACACTACAGCAGCTGCTGATTATGCAGAACATTTGCAGATAAATAGAATCAGAGCAATACCTAGTTTTAATAAACAATCTGCATAAACACCTCATCTATGGGGCTGCCATTACTACAAGACGTCAGAACTCATAACTGGGAGTACATCGATCTAGTAGGAGTTCACGGGTGGGAAGTCACAGGTTTGACTGACATTCCAGTGCATTTTCACCGGTAGAAGGTTGGAAAAACACGAGTTACGGGTTGCCTGGAATGCACCATATGTCCTTAGATCATCTATATTCATAAATTGATGAATAAAAGAATAAAACTCAGTGAGTGTATCAATCCTCACACAATAAATTTGTTTTTGTCGGTGCAAAATGTCCTGGGAAAAACCTGATATCATCAAAGATATTATCAAACTTCTGTTAAAAATCTTCTTTTTCAAACGTAAATAATATATCAAAGGAAATACTTTACAGAAATAGAGTGAAATGAAGCTACAAGAATATATCCTCATTCTATTGCAGACCTCCGACGTCCTCGTTAAAATCAGACCTGGAACGTGACCCTTAACGAGCATAGACGTTTAACCAACTAGTCCAGAAACGGGATAACACATTTTGCATTGCGTTGAGGTTAATGAATTACCGAGCAAGCCCATAAAACAGGATAACACAAAATGCTTCCATGTAACGCATTTTGCGCAGTCGCGTTGGGGTTAATCATTCAACGAGCGAACGCAGAACCGAGCCCCAGGAGGACCGTGACACTTAGTAGAAGACAGAGGTTCCAAACATCGACATGCTGGAGTTTAGTTTCTTTAATTCACAAAGTGTCGTGCACCACTGATCATACGGTAACACCCTGGTATTTATCAGACCTCATGTGGACTTAGAAAAGAAAATCATACGGAGATGTACGCCGCTGTAACTCTGATTAGCTCTTCATTTTAGGAACAGACTAGCGCTGATGAAAATCACACGTCTTTCATTAATTTCACTTGCACATTCGCTACCAGTAAAATAACAGATTTTGAGATTTTTGGTTCCTATTAAAACCTGGCTCGCTCGAAGGAAAGGGAGCAACACATAGAGTAGATATAATCAGTATGAAAATGTATATCATTTAATGAAAGAAATGATCAAATGAATGCATAACTTAAATTTAACAAAGCAGGTGTAACCACACTCAGCTTTAACCTAACTTCGACGTTTTTTATCGAAAAATTACTTGGACCAGTGTAACAGGGTTAATTACACTGGTCAACAACAAATTTATTGTTTAAGTTTTTTGAGCTGAGTTAGGATCATTTTGGTGTGCTGAATCCAAAAATCACATTAATTTTGCTCAATCAGGTCAACTTTCTGAACTATGCTACATATTGGCTTTTTAACATTTTTGCTTACATTTATGGGCATTTTCACATCATATGATACAAAATTCTTTCATATTTCTTGCAATAAACGAGTTCTGAAGATTTTACTTTTGCCAATTTATGATTAATGTTTTTTTTTTAATATTACAGGTGAATGAAATGGCTTCGACTAGAAGATCTTGCCAAAATAAGCCTGACGTATTCTGCTACATCTGCGGTGAATACACCATTGTACCTAACAGGAATCCTGTTAGAAAATGATTTTTTTTTCTCTTAAAACCTATTTTGGGTGAGAACTATATAAAAAAATCAATGGATAAAGTCACAAAAATGTAACCAATTTTGTGAGAAGATCAAATTTTTCAAAATCAAATTAGCAAAAAAACCTGACCTGATTGAGAAAAACAGATGTCATTTTCAGATTTAGCGGTGCAAAATGGTCCTAATTCAGTTGAAAAAACCTAGACAACTTGCAAAAAGCATTTTTTTGTAACCCAGTGTGATTATTTATTTAATTTTTTTGTTGTTTGTTTGCTTATCAATCATTATGTACCAGTACTTATATTTTGTTGGTTCATTTTTGTTTTGATTTTACTGTCTACATGTTCGAAATAAAGATTTCATTCATTCATTCATTCATAGTTGGGTTGGTCCACCACTACTGCTGTCCTCTGTGACCACTAACTGTGTTTCAGTGGAGCAGCAGCAGAAATCCACTCCAAGAGCAAGACAAATCCAGCGCTGACAGCAAACAGGGAAAACAAAAAGACCCGGCCTAGATAGGCCAAACAAAAATACTCATTCATCTACTATAAACTACATTGAATCTAGCAATATCATTTCAATTAAATCCATACACGCAGGCAACAATAAGTTACAAATAAATAGAGGACTCCTAAATCAGAATAAAACATTTAGTCAAAAGATAAAAATGAGTTAAAACAAAACATGTATTAGTCTCCCTGTGTGGTGCTGCATATAAATACAGCCTCAACAACAACAACAACAACAAACCAAATGACAGCAGGAGAACAGGCCAGTGCACTGAATACAGAATAGAAACTCCACCGCAGAGACTACCACTTAAGCCTCATTTTCAATTTCAGGTGCAGTCGTTGCAATTTGTTTTAAAAGTCTGGAGCATACAACAGGGGCATCTAGATTTTGGACACTTATTTCAAAGGTGATCAGTGGAATATTTAAGATAAAAATTAAGAAAGACCCTGGGGTTTTCCTCCTAGGCCTTCCCTCTAGAGACCTGCATCTCAGCGCATTACACTATACAGGGTGGGGAAGCAAAATTTACAATGAACATTTAGTTGTTTTTTCTCAGCAGGCACTACGTCAATTGTTTTGAAACCAAACATATATTGATGTCATAATCATACCTAACACTATTATCCATACCTTTTCAGAAACTTTTGCCCATATGAGTAATCAGGAAAGCAAACGTCAGAGTGTGTGATTTGCTGAATGCACTCGTCACACCAAAGGAGATTTCAAAAATAGTTGGAGTGTCCATAAAGACTGTTTATAATGGAAAGAAGAGAATGACTATGAGCAAAACTATTACGAGAAAGTCTGGAAGATACTATTAAAGAAGAATGGGAGAAGTTGTCACCCCAATATTTGAGGAACACTTGCGCAAGTTTCAGGAAGCGTGTGAAGGCAGTTATTGAGAAAGAAGGAGGACACATAGAATAAAAACATTTTCTATTATGTACATTTTCTTGTGGTAAATAAATTCTCATGACTTTCAATAAACTAATTGGTCAAACACTGTCTTTCAATCCCTGCCTCAAAATATTGTAAATTTTGCTTCCCCACCCTGTAGGCTCCTTGAAAAACTCCTTTTAGTTGCCCGGAAGTGCATTCTGCAAAACTGGATCAAAATTCTTCCACCTAATGTTACACTCTGGTACAGGGAGATCTTTAATATTCTCCCCCATGAAAGGTTACAAGCTGCTATAAAGGCCAAGGATGAACTATTCATAAAAGTCTGGTCACCCTTCTAAGATTATATACCTGCAGATCTGAAAAATCTATTAATGATGGGCAGACAGTTTTCTGAATGGAAGAAGGCTTAGCCTTGCAACCCTCAAATCCTGTACGACACGAAGTATAATATTATAGTAATGATGACTGGTGTATTGTAATGATGATGTCTGGTGTGTTTTTTTCCTTTTAATTTTATTTTTCTCTTTCGTTTTTGTCCGTATAAGGCTGTAACTGGCATGTGCTGTCTGAGGGGTTGGGGTGGGGGGTCTTGTTTCTATGTTTTATATGTCTAAAATCAATAAAATGTGTTTAAAAAAACAACAACAACCAAAAACACAAGGGCATCGGTCCAATAAACCTCTTTCACAGCAGGAGTTTTCCTTTTAAAAGCAGGTATTTCTGATTCTATTAACAATAACTCTGGTTCATTTTAGTGCAAGGAGTTGACCAGAACGCAGAGGCCAGAAACTGGTACACTTCAGTTGTATCATGTCATTATATAACGACACACTTATACCAGTGTGTTTTCTGCTTTAACAAGTCAAAATGTCTGCTGTGAGAATGTCTGACCGGTCCTGATGGTAGGTGGGGATGTGAGACGAGGGCAGCGATCGAAAAGGAACTCAGACGGACTGATTTACCAGCAATAAAAAGAGCCAAAAGGTTTAGTCATGTAAGAGGAAAAGGTAAAAGACCACAAAAGAAGACCGAAAAGTTACATTTTACTCAAGTATGGAATGCATTTCATCACTCTATATACACATACCGGCCACTCCATTAGGTACACCTTGCTTGTTTTAGATGTACCTAATAAAATGGCCAGGGTGTGTGTAAGCTGCTGTTGTTGTAGTCCACAGGTGTCAAATATGCGGCCCGGGGGCCAAAACCGGCCCGCCAAAGGTTCCAATCTGGCCTGTGGGATGAATTTGCAAAGTGCAGAAGATATTAACAGTCAAGGGCGTCAAACTCGAAAATAACAGTATAATAACCTAGAAATAATGACTCCAAATTTTCTTCTTGGTTTCATGTGAAAAAAATAATATGACATCATGCCTCCAAACAATGACAACTCCAATTTTTTCTCTTTGATTTAATGCAAAGAACATTCAATTCTGATATCCTTTAATAATAAAACGTCAATAACCTGAACAAATATGAACAACCTGAAATGTCTAAAGACAAATAAGTGTAATTTGAACAATATTCTGCCTGTTTTGTGTCTTGGTAGATCTGATCTGTAATGCACATGTAGAAATCATAAGTTGAGGCAGAATATTGATCAGATTTTTCTTCTTGTTGAATGAATGAATGAATGAATGAATGTTTATTTCAGTTAAATACAAGATACAAAACACACACATATAAAAAAGACAACAAAACAAAACACCTACATATTAAAAAAGAAACAAACAAGCATAAAATTAACACATTTTGTAACTGAAAAAGGAAGAAGCTGAAGCCGGAGGCTTATTTCTGCTTCTCCTATTTACACCCTTAGTCCATGTCCACACCTTAAGTTGCAACAGAAAAATACTTAAACTTAAATTATACTACATTCAGTGTAATAAGTTATTTTGTAAACATATTACTCTCATAGCCCTTCATAATTTGACCAATTAAATTCTTTTTGAAACTCAACAGTGAGCTACACAATTTCACTTCATCCTTCAATTCGTTCCATAGCTTGACACCAATAACTGAAACACTGTGATATTTAACGTTTGTTCTTACTTTACACTTTTCAAACACAAACATCCCTCTTAAATTATAATGTCCTTTTCTTAACTTAAAGATTTTCTGAATACAAAAAGGAAGGTTTTTACTTTTAACGTGAAACATAAATTCCATTGTTTTTAAATATACAATGTCAAGAAATTTTAGCAAACCAGATTCTACAAAAAGTGGATTACTTGATTGGAGATAACCAGCTTTGTTTATGACTCTAATAGCTTTTTTTTGGAGTTTAATTATTGGGTCTAAATTAGTCTTATACACATTGCCCCATATTTCCACACAATATGACATATATGGCATTACAAGTGAACAATACAACATATGCAAACATTTTTTGCTTAACAAGTCTCGAGTTTTATAAAGAATCGCAACAGCTTTGGACATTTTGCGTTTGATATATTCTATTTGTGGTTTCCAACAGAGTTTATGGTCAATAATCACTCCCAAAAATTTTGTTTCATACACCCTTTCAATTTCAATTTCATTAATTTTCAGTTTTATATCATCACTTCCCCTAGCACCACCAAAAACCATAAATTTTGTTTTATCTTCATTAAGTGATAACTTATTTACATCAAACCATTTTTTTAAC